>NW_008824036.1:80266-82897 GCF_000699105.1 Pygoscelis adeliae | reverse complement strand
TCATTTAATGGAAGCAATCCTCTCTACGCTTCCACGTTTTCTCCCTTAAGTCAAAGCAACAGAAGCTTAAAACTCTGCAATTTGCATTAACAGCTCTGTATTACACATAACCATCAATGAAATCTGCCCTTCCCAACGCTGCGCGTGAGCTGTGTGACTACAAAGCACCCACGCAGTCCTTCTAAAAGGTGAAGCCTTAGCCAATCTGATACGGCTAGATGAGGAAACAAAAACCTAAGTCATCAGACAGTCATATACACACAAGTTCACTGTCAGCACTAAACTGTGCAGAGGAGTCTTCTGAGAAGTATTAGCAGAGTTCAGGAGCTGCAGTGAGACTCAGTTCTCTGCTCCTTGAGATGCACCATGAGATTTCAGCTTTTAAGTAATGCCCGTTTCTTACACCCCTTTGCTCACCTTATCTCTGTAATGGAAATATTGGCACTAGAACACCCCTCACTTATGCAGGACAGCGACTGCCATCAAGCCCTTTAGGCTGGGCAGGCAGGTGACGTAAATAAACCAACTCTCTCTGCATTGAATACATGTCCATTGAGAGGAAAGTGCTTGTTGACGTGACAGGGAGAAGCCACGTGCCACATAAAAAGGGGACTGTATCATCTTCCCCCACGACGCAGAAGGCAACGATCGAATTTAAAGCAAGGGGAGGCAAATGTCTGTGTACTAAGTTCTCTGCTACCTCAGAAGGGCACAGATTGGCACTTGGCAGCCTTAAGAAGAGGAAGGATTGATGTTTCCCACACTTTAGAAGACATTAGCATGTCAATCGGGTATAAGCTGTAATTTCAGGGTTTCAGAGCTATAAGGTTTCCAGATTACAAAAATAACCTGCCAACGTTTTGGTGGCATGCTCAGGACACAGCAACCGCAGGCGAAATGAACTCTTAAATGGGTTCTGTACTCACAGGAGACTGCGCAGGACACACCGTCCACAGTCTGGACTCTGGTACCCGGTCTGGAACAGCCATCTTCCCTGTGACACATCACTCCTTTATGTCTCAGTCTCCCTACCTGTTAAATTGTCTCATATAGCTACTGATCTCATGGCAGAGGGAAGTCAGAATATAAGGCAAGCTGTTTTGAGATTGAAAGCATTACAGAAGTGCCACCAGCAGTACAAACTTCAGCGCTTTGTTAAAGTGGCGTGACGGGCAAAAAGACTAATGTGCAGCCACAGCAGCTAACACACCCTGCTTGGGCAATAATGTGAATTCAGAGCAGTTATTCTAAATACGTATGGCTCAAAAGTCTTCCAAAATGGGGAATCAGAAGCAGGCGAGGCAGCACAGAAGAGACAGAGTGGAGCAGGAAGCGAAATTCATGCCTAATTTCCACCGACGATCATCATCAAATAGGAGGAGGTCATAAGCTAGCTCCTGATGAATGGGCTCACTTACACTCCATTGTTTACAGGTTCTCTCTGCCTGTCCTCCCCTTTCTTTCCCAAAAAGCAGCGTTACGCACAAGCAAAAATATTAAACAGCAGAATCGGGGCTGGGTGGGAAAACCTCTAGTTCACTTTCCTACACCGCATGATTTGCAATGCAAAAGTCGCAGGCCCATGGCTCGTGCAGTGATTTTGAGGGTTAAACCCGAGTACAGAGGGCCACAGGCGTGAGGCATCGCGCACGCCGAGCACAGTCGCGTCACTGGGAACATCTTGAACTTATTTTGGCTTGTAGGTCTCGGGCACGTCCACAAAACACGGACATCTCCACTCTGATCGAAGAGTGGGTGTGGCAGTCCCCTCTCCTCTAAGAAAGCAGGAAATATTAAATCTAAATTGGTTACACGCACAGCTAACCACGAGTTTTGAGCAACGTGAAGTCACCCACCTAACCGAGCAGGGATGCGGGGTCACCCGCTCAAAGAACAAGAGAGTAAAGGATGGGGTGAGCCGAGCTGAGCCCCTAGGCCTCAAGAAAGCTGATCTACCCGGGTAAAACGCGTCGTGGGGTAGGGGCCGGGAAGGTGCCGTTGGCCATTTGAGACGTACGGGCAAAACCCACCCGATTCACCGTCCTCGGCAGAGCCATTGCTTCCCGCAAACCCAGGCCTAACCGAATCAACGGGCGCACAAGAAATGCAAAGAGACAGCTCGTAGAGCTGCCGAAGAAAGATGGCCTGGAGAACACCCGCCCGGCAGCTGGCATTGCCGGGATGTCCGGGCTCGGACCGGCATCTGCAGGATGGAAACTGAATTCTACCCTACCTCCGAGCGTGTGCCTTTTAGAGCTGAAATCGGTGACCGAGCAGAGGTGAGAAAATAGGACGAGAGAACAATGACCTGGAGAGGGACTGGAGTTCCCTGCCTTCTGCCGGGGCTGGAGCCCAGGGAACGGACCGGGTTGCCCAGCTCGAAGGGAGGGTGGAATAATTTCAGGCGGCCGTTGGAATTCCCCGTGCAGCAGAGCGCTGCTCGGGAGCGAGCGTAACCTACTTCGCACCAGCGAGGATTTCCACGCCGTGGGGCGCAGCGACGTTCCCAGGACCCCGCGCTAGCGTGCGGGCAAACCAGACCAGAGGAACGTGCCAGCCTCCCCGCAACGCGACCGAGAGGGGAGGCACCCGGGCAGGGATGTCAGGGACCGGCAGGCAGGCCGGCCGGCC
>NW_008824036.1:29328-79094 GCF_000699105.1 Pygoscelis adeliae | reverse complement strand
GCCCGCCCCTAAACCCCTCTCCCCCCCCCCCCCCTCAGTCTGGGCGAACGCGGTCTGGGAGCTGGATTTCACGGAGGCGGAACCCCTGGACTGCAGGACAGCGGAGGAGATCGCGGGAGACGGGCTCGGCGCTTTCACCTGGCTTTACCGGTCCCTGTCCCCGTTTGCCGGGGAGGACCGGCAGAGCAGAGAGGTAAGGCCGGCCGCGCTGGGCCGCGTCGAGGCGCGGGGCCTGCGCTTCTCTGGCGTTCGGGCCTGCCCCGCCTCCCAAATGACAAAATATTCTAAGGCTGCGCTAAGGAACCCCGCTCAGACCTGCTTCGGAGGGAAGCCGTTCCCGAGTTTAGAAAACACCTTTCATATAACATCGTATAAATTATACACAGTACTACGTACTATAACATAATTATTAAAACCCATTTTAAAAAAAGACATGACATAATATATGCAGGGGGGTGGTTGCAGTGGCAACCGTTAAAATGTGACCACTAGCTACTGGCAGAGAGCTACGTTGTTACGGGATTTCTCACTCTTACTCGCCTACTTTGCCCCAGAATATCTGGACCTTGTTTGCTGAAAACAACTTCTCTCATCATGCTCTCGTGGCCGTGTTGCACCACTTTGTCCAAGCGGGCCAGCGGAAAAGAGCTGATGCACAGCAGAGGGTTTACGCTCTTCACGCGGCTGGGCTGTACTTCTTACTGCTGGAAATCCCAGGTGAGCGAAGGGGCGTGCCTCTTTATTCTTGGATAAAACGTCGCTCAGGCAAAATCAGCTATCTCTCATTTATAAGAATTCCAGGTGGAACAAGTGACGGCTTTTGAACCCTTCGCTTGATCTCCCTGAAATCCTTGGGGATCAAACTCAGCCACGGTGTTGAGTGCTGAACGGCTGTCGCGGTCCGATAGCAGCTTGGTCTCCTGTCATAACGTGGCCTGATGGTCTCAGCCCGGGTCTGCGTTGCCACGCATCTTCTTAGTAGTTCTGTGGCAAGGGCGACGGAGGAGCCTGCGCGGTACACAGGGCGGGAGCCGCACATATCCCTCTGGCTTGACAATAATACGCAGCGAAGGCAGAAGCTTATTCCTGTTCCTGCTCTGCAGCTAGAGAGGATTTCACCGTGCGGTGCTTTTGGACAGGTTCATTTGTGAAAACAAAAGTCTTTGTTTAAAATGTCCAGCAGCAGCTGGAGTTTTCTAGCAGGTGATTCACAGCAGTATCCTTTGGTATTCAAGGCTAACACGTACTCTCCTTAGGTTTTGCTGATCTTTGTTGTGCAGCACGTTACGGGCTAGAAGGGGTGAGTCAGCTGGTGATCCTACTGGAGAATGTCATCACTGATGACATGCCATCCTGATGCAGTTTGGCTTTGTTCAAACAATTCTTTCTTCTTCGCCTGAATTTTCTTAGGCTCCCAGGACAATGCCTTTGTCCTGGCCACCTATTTGGCTGTCAAAGCAAATGGAGAGATGGCCAGATGATTTGATGCTCTCACTGTTTTTTGTCTGGAAGATGGCTGATGTTGTCTTTTCTGGGCAGGCAGCGTAGCTAACCAGCTGTTCCATCAAGTGATGTTTGATAAATGTCTCCACACCCTGACAAAAAGTTGGCCTCGAGAACCGGATCTGATGAGGAAAAGAAAGAAGACACACGCTCAAAGCTCTCAGACCAATGCAAGAAGAAACAGAAAGAAAGGAAAACCATGCAGGAATGGCAATGTAAGGTGTTTGTGTAATCCCTTCAGATATAAATCTCTATTAATAAGCAAATTGTTGGCAAGCTATTTCACTTCTAGGTCAGTGTGATACCCTTCCTCTTTTTCACCCCTTTTTTAATTCTTAACCTTTTATTCAGCAGTTCAGCTCTGCTCTTGGTCCTCTACCTATTATTAGGAATTTCAGGGGTCTGATGATTCAACATTAGCTGCAGTTTCCTGGCTGCTGACTAATAGAAAAAATACAGCTTATTTGTCTGTGGCACGTTGTTAGAAAGCTCAGTAGCAGAGGGAGAAACTAATTTATATCAGCTTCTTCAAGAGACCTTCAAGTTAGTGTGTGACCAGCTTACAAACGACATTTGAGTTTCCTTGCCAGCTTCCTGATGGGAAGTTAAGGGCTAAATGCTTTGGTTAGCTGTACTCAGCTGCTCGTTCTAACATTTATATGATTTATTTATTTTTTTTTTTTAAAACGGAACTGAGGATTCCGTATCAGAAATCCTGAGCGAACATCGGTGCCGCAGGGTCATGACAAGCAAGGCAAGAAGGGCACAGCCACAATGGGAATTACTGGAGATGAATCTCCAAGTGTCAGATTAGAATTCAGATAATTGTCTTCAGTTCTGATGGACTTTCTCCTTCAAAATGAGAATAGGCTGTGTCGGAGCTTTCTTTTTTTGTATACAACTTTCCTCTTTCTGCCTGTTGTTTGGGTTTTTGCCACTGTTAAGTGTGTTAATTAACCTGAAAGAAAAGATTTAGAATTTTGCATGTGAAATCGCGCGGGACCTAGCCTGAGAACTCTGTGAAGCACCGAAATGTGCAAAAGAGATCAGCCAGTGCTGTGAGACAGGATGGTGCTGTTTCTCTTTTCTACCAATATAGATGGAAGAGATATTGGAAGAGGAGGAGGAGGAGGAGGAAGGGGATTGTGAAAACGTTTACTTTTCAACGGATGATCTTCTTCAAGTTCGCAACTCGATCTTCCTTCTTTTGAAAAACTTCTTGAGACTTCTGCTTAAGTTCTCCCTAAAAGAAAAACCTCAGTGTGTGCAGAACTGCCTGCAGGTAATAAGATTCAACTCAAGGAACCTTATGTCCCCTAACACAAACTTTTGGTGGATGCAGAGCACTCTGTAGTCACGGGAGTGCTGGCAGCCCTGCCTTTCGTTAGCTGGTCCCCTGATGAGGCTGTCCTCAGTGTAAATCTCGGAGGGGGGTGCCTGCTCCATGTCTCTCTCTTATGCTTAGCGCTTGCTGGCTAGTGCCAGCCAGGCAGTTCGTGTTTTGTTCTGAGGTGCTTACCCCTCGCCGTACCCGTGGGGAAGATGCATGGTGTTGAGCCTCTGGGCTTTGGGGTCTCCTTAGGTTCTGCTTCAAGGGAGGCACTGTGGTTTGGACGTTAGACTCAAGTCCTCTGTGGTCTGACCTCCAAGCGTCCAAGCAGACCTGCACGTCTCCCCCTCGTGTGAATTAACTAAGCTCGGCTCTGTTTCCTTGCAGGTCTTTGTTGAAATGACAAACTTTGAGCCAGCGGTACACGAGTTCGAGTTTTCAGCAGCAATGTGAGTGAATAATTCTTAATGTTTATACGGTGCTTTGAACAAGTAAAGCGCTGGATGCTTGTGTTGTTATTATCCTGTTTATACGAAAATGAAAGCAGTGATTTCTTTCGCTAAAGATAATTAGAACGTGTTCCACCTAGCTAACAGTAAACGACATTTAGTGAATATTGAATGTTTTCCAGTCAATGAGCACGTTTAGTTGTAATAGTTGTAGTAAATGTTTCTGTGAGGAGAGATGAAGACATCTCTTTGCTGCCTTTTGCTTAGGAATGTTAACGAAGCCAAGTACGTTCCCGAGCTGGCCTATCATGGACTGCGATTACTGTGTTCGCCTCTACATGGTACAGAAGATAAGGTAAAAGTTGGACAAAATGTTTAAAAGTCTCGCTGCTGTATTGAAAAGGAGTAGCTGTTTCTTTCCTTCTCTGCACGTCATTTTTGCTTGCGTGTTTTTTACTTATTTACATTCGTTTTATTTTTTGTGTGTGTGCGTGTCTTTGCTGGGTCAGAGGCAAGACGCTTTCTTCCACCCCAGTCCTTATTTACTCTGACTTGTATGATGATGCGTTTCGTGATCGTTGAGTGCTGTACTCTAGTGATTCTTGCGGCAAATGAATCAAAAACGGAGGATAGCTACAGTGGCATTAGATCTCTGTGTCTTAAAAAAGAGAATTCCAGGTTACTGCCTTTGCCTGGAATTTTCTTGTTTCCTGCTAGGTGGAGCTCCAGCACTGCTTGGTAGCGTGCTGTGGCATTGGGTTGTGCAGCAGTGAAGCATGATGGGGAGGCGTTATGCGCAGATGATGGTAAGCAGGGCTGATTCTCATTCAGAGAATACTCTGTCATCATGGGACATCCAGTTCTACCAGAAATATGTCTGCAGCTTTACATTTTTATGTTGTTAAATTGTCAAGCGCACTGTGTCGTCTCCCACTTATCTGCGTGCTGCTCCTATGGATGGGGCTTTTGAACTTTGGGTGTGACCGTGCTGCTGCATTTGCAAGTCTCTGTAAACCCACCTGGACTAGTTCTGAGCTAGCAAGCCAGGGTATTGGCAGCTGTCTAGTCAGGAAAGCCTGGAGCTTAGTACACACTAACCTGATGTATACCTGAGTGTCTGCCCAGCTTTGGCAGCCTTAGACCTGTGTGTTTCAACGTCCTTTGTTTCTCGGGGCAGCACAGGCTTTTCAGAATTGTTGACATTTGTGGTATCGAGAAGATGTAGTAGCTCCCCTTCCCAGACCCGCCTCATCATCCCCGCCTCTCCTGTTTGCTCAGTGAATGTCAGGATAATGAGGCATGCTGTGGTCCCAAACGTGTGGCAGGGAGGAAGCTCCAAAAGTTGAAGTGCACATGGCGGTAAACACATACATTTAGTTTAAGGTGTCTCCTGTGCAAAAACCAACGAATTTCCTCAAATTCCGAATGTCTGGTGAATTGAAGTCCACTGCTTTGGAGGGGATCTGTTGATGGTGTCAGGAAGCCCTTCTTAGGCCTTACTGGATTTGTATGAGAACATCACAGCTGGGAAAGATGTTGTGTGTATTAATGGGTCCTCTTTGAATTATTCTGCTAGGAGTCCTATTTTGACAGGTGCTGTTATTGGGGTCTAAGTTTGTTTGGTTCAGAATTATTTCATAAACCTGGTCAGAATGCTTATCCGTGGGCTCCAGTTGCTACTGAAATGAACCTGAAAATGACCTTTTCTTTTCAGATTCTTCGTTGTGTCTTCCAGCGAATCCTCAATGTCATTCTTATGCTGGAAAGTGGTGCGGGTTCCAGGCGCCCAGTCCTTGCAATCACATCAGCTGTGATCAGTGCCAGGAATCAGGCTATAAAATTCATCAGGTGAAGTACAGAGCTCTGGCACTACCCTTCCTGGGTATGTCTGCTCTTTCTTCTGGCATTCCTTTGCTGTACTCTTTAGTTGATAAAGGGATGAGACAAACTGGCACTGACTTTGAAGTTGTTTGTGCAAATGAAGTTTAATTAAAATGTCTGTAATGGGAATTCACTGAACTTGCTGGTGGAGGGGAAAGTAAGTTCTGTTTGACAGAAAAGTGGAAGGGACCTACCTTCTGTATTTTGCCTTCTGTCAGTTTTTCAGGTTTTGTAGTTTACTACAAAGTATTGTAAAGAAGATGAAAGATTAATATAGAGCTCACTTCTCCTTAGTTCTTTGCTTTCTCCTGCTTATAGATATGTTTTGCCTACGTTTATTATTCCCCGGGTGTGAGGATCCATGTTGTTGGAATGTGTGTTTTCTGCAGAGATCCCCAGACAACATACGCTAAGTAGACTGAGAACGAAAAAGCTTTTCATATTGTCCTTCTACTTGTAGGAGGAGGGTATCGGAAGAAATGTTTTCTGCCTGCAAAGCCAGGTTAATGTAGAAAGTAGGTCTGCTCCCTGACCATATCCTGTTGCGCTAGCGCTCGTGATTCCAGAACGCACGCTTTTCTTGGCTTTTGAAATGCATTCCAGAAGGAATGTCTTTGACTTGATTTTTGCTCTGTTATAAAACCAGCCTTATTAAAATTTGCTTCTTTTTCTTCTGTGCAGTTCTGTAGTAGATGAGCTGAAAGAAGTTGTTTTTCCTGTTCTTCGAATATTACTGCAACATATCTGTACCAAGGTATGCTAAGCTTTGTTGCATCTTAAGCTGAAGAACTCATGTGTGGATACATTGCAGTATCTGTAATAGTTAGGAAATCCATTTTCACAATGTTTTGTAAGGAATGAAAAGATTTTAATAATTTGGAAATTTCTTGACAGCCTGATGGCATTTCGTGTTGATCTTTATCAGAGTTTTCAGACATCTTAAAAATAGTGTCACTCTCTGGGAGAATACTGAGGGTGAACACTTCCCCCCTCATTCCCAATAGATTGTACCCTACTTTTGACTTTTCCAAAATTTGCAGTTGCTTTTACCGCTGTTTTGGTAGAGGAAAATGAGGATTATGAGAGCTCTTTGCCTAGCTAACTATCTGAAGACTGCCATGTAGAAATACTGCCTCTGGATTTAATTTAAGCTCCACCTTTGCCTTGGGGAATTTGCTGTGTGATTGCAGGTGAGTGCTGAAGTAGGGACCAAGGAAGCTGTGATTGTTCTCCCAATCATTGCTGAATGTGACCGTATCGCCTCATTAAATAAAAAATATTTATCTTAAGCCCCAAAATGTCATTCTGGCTTCTAGAACAGAGTGTCGAAATATCATACCATGCGATTGCCCTTGTTTTTCAGGTCCCAGATAAGGCCGATTATCGCACATATGCTGCACAGGCCTTGGTGAATTTGCTGAATAAACTCCCTTGTGTAGAGTTTGCTGACTTCATCGCTTGGCTTTATAAATACTCACGCAACACTAAAGTAAGTACATTTCCTTGATGTTCCAGGGTTCAGATACAGCAGTATTTTGAAGATGAAGGGTCCTATATCAGTACTGAATAGCATTGTTGTTATTACTGCTACCTAAAAGCGAGTAAACTGAGTAGGCAATGCCTGTGTCTTTGCTTACATTAACAGGGCACCTTGCGTGCTTTTTCTTCCAAACAGATTGCCTACAGAGTGTTTGCTCTTGACGTAGCGTTAGCTTTGTTGGATGTGCCAGAGAGGAACTCGGACAGCTCCTTGTCCCTGGATCATCAGAAGTTTCTAAAGCATAAGTTTTTAGTACAGGTCATGGTGTTTGGCCGGTGTTCAGACAAAGCACCCGTGGTCCGTAGCAAAGCTTTAAGCAGCTTTGCCCACTGCCTCGAAATGAAAGCTGCTGCTACCTTGGAGAGTATACAGGACTTACTACAAAGCTGTAAGTATTATGGATAAATTAGATAGTGAAAACATTTCTTGAATGTTCTGGGGAATAATTACTAGGAGATAAGAGAACTAGTTGTTGGGAACTTAAAAATCTGCACATAGTGTCCTTGTGTATTGTGTCATAATGGGAAGTAATAGATGAGTCTTGTTACTCATGAAGCCTTATATTTGGAAGGGGTTTATTCTCATATATTGGTTCTAAATAGATTCCTCCATGAGATACCTTTGAAGGATATTTACAGACAGCTGAAATTGCTCATTGGGGGGAAAAAAAAAAGTTGATTCTTGCCTGACAGTTGATTAAATCTTGAGTTGCCTTTTGCTTCTGCTAAGCTGTTTTGTTTGTGATTGGCATTCTGAACTCCCTCAGGTGTGGTAAAGGCCAGATGGCACAATTCAGAAGTATGCACATAGCATCCTACGGTTAGATTACTTGCCTGAAAAAATTTGGAATGGCAGCATATCCGGAATTAAAATACTTCATTTAATTTCTTTTTTTATTTCTTTTTGGCAGCCTCTGACCATACAGCCTTGGAAGCAAACACAAACACTGCGAGTTTGATAGTCAGTGCAGAAGGTATAGAGTCATTCTCTTATAGTAAGTCTCAGGCTTTTCTTGGCATGCCATTTTCTAAAAATATGCATAGCTGTAAAACCTAGGGCATGCATGAGGCGCTCTGTTTAACAGTGAACAGTCTTGCTGGGTGAACATATGCCTTTTTTATTCTTAAACTTTTAACTTTTCTTTCAGCTATGTCCAACCATCCACTGAAGACCTTACCGACTTTCAAAACTATTGAGTTGACGGACAGCAGCGATACTGCTGTGCTTGACGGTACGTCAAAATTATACTAGCCTTTTCAGATAACTTTTCAAAACCTTAATTGAAATTAGACTTTCTGAAGCGTGCGTATTCGCTGTCCCTTTTTCAAAGAAAGTGGAGAGAGCTTTCTGTAGAGCTCTTAAAAAACACTTACGGGTGATGAAAGGGGTGGAAGTGCCAGCCGTAAAGAAATACTATTTCCACTCAAGTCTGAAAAATACATTTAATCTTGAAATACTGATGTTCGTTTGTACTATGTGGTGGCAACACTTGTTGAAAAGCAGGTAATTTATTCTTTCCAAAAAGGATGGTAATTGTTGTGGGATAACTTGTAACTCCATAAATTTAAGGGTAATTAAATCTCTTGCTCCAGTGCACAAAGAACTAATATATTTTTGCTACATAAAACACAGCACCTTTGACTAGTGCTGTTATGTAGGGAAGAATTCACTTTTCTGCAGCATCAGGTATTGGCTGGAGTTGAAAGCAGAGTGCGAGGTTAAATGGACTGATGCAGAACGGCAAGCAGCTAGTTCTAATTTGCTGATAGCATGAAATCAGCATGAAAGTTGGCTTTCATGGCCACGATGTTCCTTCTTTGAATCTCTTCCTTTCTTTTCCTCTTCCATGTAAAAGCTTTTCTTCCTAACCTTTAGGCCTCTGCCAGTATCTGTGCTCGCAGTTCTTGCTGTTCACCTCTCTTGAACTGCTGACAATTCAATTTGCTGCTTAGTTCACCTCCTGCATTTGTGTCTTTGTTACACGTCTCATGCTGCTCTTCACATGGGATCTCTCTCCCTATCTCCATGAGCCAGGCTCCAATCTTCTCCACTGAAGGCTTTCTTTTAAAACATTTCGCTGATAAATTTCATTAATCTGCTCTCTCAGATAGAAATGTCCTCCAGGCCACTTAAGGTATTGTGTATTCCCTGTTTAGTTGCGGACTCCTTGTGGCAGAGGATGCCTGGTTTTGTATCTGATACCCAGCTGAGCATACACTTGGCACTTGGCAAAACAAATTAAGAGAAGGATTGGATGAAAAAGGACTGTCTGGAGCTCAAGAGGATAGCTGAAATAACAGGGCTCTCTGAGTCAGTCAAGGTGCATTAGTAAAGCTGTCTGGCACATGCTTGTGTTTGGCTTACGCCTGTGCTAATTTTGCACTTCTATGAAGACCAAACAGCTCATATTTTAGAAGCGAAATAAATCTTAGCGGAGGATAGTCAGAACGTGCTAAATGCACAAGGGCAAAGATAAGAAGGGTAGGGATAATCTGCAGGGTGAAGTATGCACTGCAGAATTACCGCTGCCCAACACTATACAAACATTATGTTCCCTTGATGCTTCTCAGCCATTGAGAACTCAGGTTTTTTGGTTGGCTGGTGGTTTGTTGGGTTTTTTTCCCCCCTCTTTTTTTATGTCACTGAGAGTAAAATCAATGTCAATTGGCAAAGTGTGATTATTTTAGCAGATTTGTTCACTTTCACAAGAGCTGGACTACTTTAATGGCAAAATCTTGCAATAAAAAGGTTCTGTGCTTTTTCTGTCAAGCTGTTCTCAGGAGGAACATGCGATTGCAGTTAGCTGCCCATTAAGAAAGCGCAGATCAAAGTCCCTTTGCTTCCTTTGGTAAAAATTTATTTTCAGACTACTTTCGATTAGTTCCCTGTGACTAATCCTGTTTCTTAATGGCAACAGAGTGGACCTCCGCATGAATCTCTCTAAGTAACAGATCTCCAAATTTGGCATGTATTTGGGAAATCTTACTTAATGCTGTAAGAAATCTAACAAACAGCAATAAATAGAAACCTTAAAAGCAATGGTAAAATGCTTGAAATCAGTATTGCCAGCTTGTCAATAGTCCATTTGAATGATTCAAAAGGTGAGAAATAATTGATTGTGGCTCTGTGTATTCGGTTGTGTGTCGTTTAATAAACTGTCATCTCAATTACGTATTTTTCCCGAGAACATGCAGAAATAAGTATGGATATAGAAAGTAAAATTTGAGGCCTAACTTTACATTCGGGGAGGGGAGATGTGTTCAGGTTTCCTTGTAGACTCTTGGGTTCTTCTTTGCAGCTGCCATTCTGCAGCCTCAAGGAATTCAGTCAGTTCATAAATGGAGTAATTTCCCCTCTATAAAACGTAGCAGTTCATATATTAATACTTTCTACTATGTGGAGCTCTGAGGCATAACTCACAAAAGGTTGTAGGCATGTTAAGCTCTCGGCATACAAGTCTGTTAACCTATCTTGGGTCTGCGTTGGATCCGTTTGTCCATGGTCTGCCCTCAAAATGCTTTTCCCACAGACGGCAGGGTTACCTGTGCTACAGACTTTTGTTAGAACTGTGCATGATTCATCTGATGAGCTTTCAAACTGTGAAGGTAGCCTAACATCTTTTATGTAGAAAAACATAAAAATAGGTCAGAAATTACAGATTATTTTTTTTTATTTTTGCTGCATGTATCAAATGATTTGGTATATCACTTTCTTTTGTCATATGTCCTAAGATATATTTTCAAATGAAAGAACTTGAAAAAATGGTTGGTTTGGGGTTTTTTCCCTTCTGGCTTATACCTCATTCTGAATTATTTTGGGTGTGTTTTTGTTGTGCTTTGTTCAGTCCTCCTCTCTTGCCCGCCAAAAGTCTCGGGCAACAAATTGTTGCTCAGTTGAGTTCAGAGCTGTATTCCGCCTTGCTGCTGGGCAGCGTTCAGGGTCTTAGTGCTGCTAAATGGTGGTGTGGGTAATTTCTTTTTATCACTGTTTTGGATAGGAAAAGAAGTCATGGCCATGCTGAGACTGAGAGCTGGGGATGAGAAAACCAATGTGAGGAAATCTGCTCTCCAGGTACGGTGGTTTTTTGCATGCTTCCCTGTTCTCAATGATTACCCAGAATGCCGTTAAAATAAATAATTAGGCCATAGTACTGTAGCGAACTGTATGCAACTTTGCCACCTGTAGCTTCTTGCTATTCCTGCAGAGTGCCTACAGGCCTTAAAAAGGTCTTGTTTACTAGCTCCTGGTAAGTAAATAATGCAAGCATGATGATGGAAAATTTTTCTAGTACTCTTGCTGACATTCTCTTATTCCGTCATTTAGAAAGAGAGGCTCTTCTCAAATGTCAATAGGCATTTCAATTAAGCGACTTCCTTATAAACTGAAGCATATTAGCTGCTTAGTTTGTTTTGACCTTGTTAACAAAGAGATTAGGTTATATCCAGCCTCTTTTTGAGGTATGCATTGCTTTGCTTGTTGCTCAATTTTTTTAACGAAGTCATTAGCTTTTAGAGAGATATGCTTCAATGGAAATTTCATCGTTTTAAAAAATACGCATCGGCTGTTGACTGCCTTCCTCGGTTAGTCCTCTTCACCCCAACTCTTCCCCCTCAGTTCACACACTGATTTGAGCTTCTCAAGTTAAGGCTTTACAGTTGTTTTGTTTTGATGCTTTTTGATTTAAAAATAAAAAATAAAAATCCCCTCTTCCTTATTACTGGGTAAAAGACATGGTTCATACAAGAGACACATTATTTTCAAGGGGAAATTGTGACATTCACTCTATCCAAATGCTGTTATAAAACCGGAATAACTGAAAAGATGCTTTCTATTTCATTCTACATCTCTGGCTGTACCCAGTACTCATAAATTGTTAATGTGATATTTCACTCTTGGTGAGACAAATTAGTTTCTAGTTAAAGTTGGTAGGGGGTAGATTGTATTTTTGATTTGCTACCCAATGCGCGTGGCCTGTATTCCCAACAAAGTTATGCTGGTGTTTGACTTCCAGGTTTTTATGAACATCCTGAAGCACAAAGTGATTCCTTGTACTGCGGAAGATTTGTCCACTCTTCAAGACCGTTGCCGGGACCCTGCTGTTTCTGTGCGGAAGCAGGCCTTGCAGTCTATAACAGAGCTCCTTGTGGTGAGAAAAAACTATCATTAATTCTTATGCAGACCTGAGATGAGTGAACTGCGGGTTAAAAGAAGGAGGAAACAGACAGATCTGGTACACGTCAGTTGTTCATTCAATGAATTTCATTTTATGACTGTGTTTTAATCTTTTTTATTACCTTTTGACTTGGAAGTCATGACTCATTCTTATACATACTTCTGATTTATGTAGGATGCTTCCAACTGTTGGAAACATTTATTTTCCTAGCTGTTGATTTACGTGTCATGGAGAAAATGTTTATGTTGCTGGCCTTCTCAAGTTAAAAAAAAATCTGAATCATTTTACTAAGATGTAATGTGTAGATGATAGCACTGCAATATTTTTTCTTCTTTTCTATTTATTCACAAAGGGTTAGTAACTTAGGCTTGGAGCATGGGGTTTATATTAAGCAAAGCTTTTTTTTTGTTTGTGTTAAATCATCTGCTGTACAGCTTTATTGCGATACTGTTATAATTATTTATAGGGTTTCAAACCAAAGTATTACAGTACTTTAGCAGAAGCACCAGGTAGCTTGACCACAGATATGATCAAATACCTCGTGGCGTCAAGGAGATACAAGTTCCATTGTCCCATATGCTGCCACATCGCAGTGCAAGTTGAGCAGTATGTTGGGGTTTATTAAAATTTATTTTCAAAGGATAGGATCATTTCATATAGGATCCTATAATGATTTAAAAATGTTTCTAATACAACGTGTGTTTCTCTCAGTCTCAGCACAATAATGTTCTAGTGCAGAAGGCCTGGTTAAATGGAGTGGTGCCTGTTGTGATGGACACTGAAAGTTCTGTCCAAGAAAAGGCCTTGGATTGCCTTGATCAGCTCTTGTTGCAACATATAAAATATTATAATAAATTCAGGAGTGAAGATGAAAAGCAGGCTCTAGCATGGGATCTCCTTACCCTCTTGACTTCAGAAAGCCAGGAGCTGAAGTAAGTGCATTTTTCCCTTCATTGTGGGCTCTAATGGCTTTTCCGTAACAGCCCTTTGTCCAATGTATCGGATGTTTTTATTGCCTTTACTATGTTAGCATTCAGGGACAAAATCCAGAATTTTTTTTACTTTTAATCCTGTTAGAATACGCAACTTTTCCTTTACAGAAGGAAATTGCCTATTGACTGGAGGACTAAGATAAGAGTATGAGTTTATACTCTCAGCGCTCTCATTCACTGTATGACCAGAGACCATTAGGTATCGTAGTTTACATATTGTTTAAATGCATGTGCTGTCTATTGTGCAAGGACAAGAAACTATAGGTTTGGGGGTTTTTTTAAGCTATTTGAATTCCCTGCTTGAAACAGTCAGTATAGGTGCATATTGCTGCTAGAGATGGAAACCATCATGTTGTGAGGTGCTTACGTTGCTCTGCCAGTTCCTGGGAGAGGAGCTGTTGAGCATGGACAAGCTGGCAGTTGGTGAGAAGAGTGCAGTTTTCCTTTGTGTCAAGAATTTTCACTTGCTGCTCTTGTTACCT
Organism: Pygoscelis adeliae; assembly: GCF_000699105.1. NCBI lineage: Eukaryota > Metazoa > Chordata > Aves > Sphenisciformes > Spheniscidae > Pygoscelis > Pygoscelis adeliae. The sequence goes on along the minus strand of NW_008824036.1, from coordinate 65,744 downwards.
GTGCTCTCTCCCTGAACTCGAGTGTTCATATACAGGAGTGTTGCATGCTGTTCTTGATGTGTTGATAGCAGCATGAATATTTAAGTCAAATGGAGGTGTTCTGATGACAGAAGTAAGAGAGTATATATAAAGAAAGGAGAACATCGCCTTTTATTAATTCTGATGTACACTATGTTACTTGTCTTATGACAAATAGAATTATTCTGCCTTTTGCAGAATGCTGTGGGAAGAAGCAGAAGAGATGGGATGACACACAGTATGACAAGGACACAACATTGATTAAAGACAGCTGTATGTTTATTAGTCAACAGGGCATAATAGCTCAGAAATAGAAAATGAGATACTGGTTGTGCTGCCTTGCCAATCTGTGAAACTGTCAATGTTCTAATTTGAGCTATTTTTATAACATAGTTTGCAGATTCATGGCACCATCTTCTTCATGACCTTAGGGTACCTTGCAGCTTGATAAATCTCAGAACTCTTTCAATGTGAAGTAGGTAACTAAGGTTAAATAGAAAAATGAGCAAGTTACGGTGTCTTAACATTACTGTATCCTGTCCCATTATGGGTATTAAATAACAGCTACTAGAAAGTCTTTGTTACAGATTGCTGAAATTGTATTTTCTTGGTGTGTCATGGTATCAGTTGGACCTTCTATCTTACTGACCCAGAGCACTACATCCATGCTTGTATGCCAGGTCTGTAGTGCGTCAGGATTATGAACAGAAAGACTGAAAATATTGTTAGTAAAATACGTAGTAGAAACCCCTACGTATTCTGAGTAGGGGGAATGTCAAGCTATGGCAGCACTGTTGTGTTGCCCAGTGTATCCTGGACAGGGAGGTTGGATTTTACTGCCAGTGTCTAGGACCAAGCGTTTTGTTTACTCCTCCTTTAACTTACTTTTCTTTTCTTTCTTCCTTGTAGCCGTTACTTGAACAAAGCTTTTCGTATGTGGTCCAAACAGAATAAGTTCACCTCCACTTTCGTTAATAATGTCATGTCTCATGTGGAAACGGAGCGTGCCGTACCGGCTTGGATGTTGCTTGCTAAGGTGGCGGGTTCTTCACCCAAGCTGGATTATTCCAAGATCATTGAATCCTGGGACAATGTCAGCAGGTATATGTGTGCTTTGAACTCCATCCTCCATTCTGCAGGAAAGAGACTGGGGTGAAGAGGAGGAAGAAAGCAAGCGAGCACTTCCTGTCCTTCCACAGGCAGATTGCTGTTTAGCTGCTTAGATCACAGTTCTTTATTCGGGCAATCAGTTCTGCAGCTAGAGGGCAAGCAATAGCCTGCAGATCTGGGCAGTAACCAACTCTTACCTTAAGCTTTTTGAGTTTTCATTTGGTTTGACAGGTCTGCCTTAATAATGCATATGCCAGACAGAAGGGTTTTTCTACTGTGATTTGGTGTTGTTCCTTAGTGTTAATGTTTGTTTGTCTGCTCTACTTTTTTTTCAGGCAGCAGAACACGAGCACTGATACTACGGGACATATACTGTGTGTCATCGGTCATGTTGCAAAGCACCTCCCTAGAAGCACCTGTGAGAGGCTGATTGGTGAGTGGCCCTGGGAAACTGCAGAGGGGAAGGCAGGGTTCATGCCTCCCATCTTAACAGTTATTTCTTCTCCATAAGCAATTGAAAAGCTTAGAAAATGCTCATTTTATGTGTATGATCTCATTTTCAGATAGTATCAAGTGCTGGCTGCGGGAGTCTCAGTGTCCCTTGGAGGTGATTAGCCCAGCTGTAGAAACTCTGCAGAAGCTCTGCCATGCGTATGCAGATGTGCTGGAGGAGGCACAGGTGTGACTTTTAAAATACGTCTTTTAAAATAGCTTGTTTCACGCTTAGGAGGGCTGTCTCTTGAAGGCAGCTTCTGTCTCCAGTCTGTAGGTTGATTAGCTCTCTAAACAAAGAGGATCTGACTCCAGCAACTTGAGTCTGTTCTGCTCAGCTCTCTTACTTGCTTTACTGCAGTTGTGCTGGAGAGCATCCTGTAGCTAAGGATGGGCTTGTAAGAAATCTTCTTTCCTCAGAAGGATTATTTCCCCCACCCTGCCACCTGAAACACCTTGCATTTGCCTTCTGTCAAAGTTTACGGAATTGCTAAAGGAGACCTTTTGCTGTGCCTTTATGATACCAGCTGTTTCTCAGGCTTGGTCCAGTTTGAAGCTATAGGTTTATACTACAAGCTCTGATTATTCTGTATCAGAGCTGCTGTAGATACCCATCTTTTCTAGACATCTTTCGTGGGACCAAACAGGGAGTTAATAAGACATCATTTGCACGTTTCTCTTTTCTGCCCCCATTTGTTTCATGCCATAGCTTTGTTCCGCCCCTGTAGTGAGAAGGTAGGCTATCTTTTGGTGGTAAAATAGAGAGCTGAGCCTGAGCAGAGTTGCAACGAAGCTAAAACTGATGCAGGTCTCTCTTGCTAAAGGTTTCTCTTTGTGTATGTGTTATATTTCTCTTTCACTATTGATGACAGCTATTTTATAATAGACATCCCAATAAAGTTTAGTAAATAGTATGCAAAACTGCACACCCTGTGCTTCAGAAGCCAGGGTGGATTGATGGTTTCCGTTGTTTTGAAATTGACAGTTAGAAAATCCTCCCTTCTAGGTATAGTCATCACAGTATGTTGGCTTACAACCAAATGCAGATGCTCCTGTACATGGTCACTTTAGCAGTTCTAACAGCTTAGCTGCCGCACCTGTATGTATTTGGTTTCTTATGTTACCAGTTTTAGATGGTAGAAAAAGAAATAATGCTTTATTTTCATCACAATCTGGCTGACGATTAGCTTTTTTTGTTTCCCCTCCACCCCTTGGAATTTGCATCGTGTTTTCATTTGAATGGAGCTGCATTTTCCAAACAACATTTAAAAATTCGCACGGACAACCTCAAATGTGTTGGATATACATGAAACGGTTGCCTAAATCCTTTTTGTTTTAAATCTGTGTGATTTCTATAATGAAGTAAACCTAGGCCTGTGGATCATTAAAAGCCAGATTCTCCAAGGTGTTTTGACACTTGCACACATCCTTTGATGTGCAGGAAGAATTTTAAAGCTCTAAGGCGCTGTCTGATTGATTTCAATAGGACCTAGATTATTAAAAGCATATAAGGACTTTCAGATTAGGGATTCATATGTGGGCAGGTATTACAGCTACGTTTTGTTTAATTAATAAAGTGCCAAATTAATTTTGTTTAATTATGGAACAGGAGCTGCTCAACCAGGTGTGTGGAGATTTAGTATCCACCTGTGAAAGCTATATTTCGAATATAGTCCTCAAAGAGGATGGAGCAGAGCAGCTGCAAGAAGATCTCTTGGTAAGTTTGGTTCCCCTTCACAGATTGGTCAAAGGATGTACGTGTACTTGAAATTGGTTTTCCCTAAAGTTCACACCAATAACTGTGTTACACAGGAAAATACTGATGTGCACACCTTGTGTGTAAGCTCGTGATGAAATCTGCTATTTATGGGTCTGGGACCATACAACAGTTTTATACATCAGCAATTGCATTAAGGTTATGATACCCCATGTGTTTTTAATAGAATGACATGTTTTTTCTTTGCTTTTCCACTCATGCTTCTCAGATGAGCTGCTTGGGAAATGAGTCTGTAAAACGCATAGAATGCTTTAAGGAGTATTTCAATATTATTAGGAGATGCATGGGGGTTATAGCGTATTAAACACACATACACACCCCATTTCTGTTTCAAAGCTTCACCTTCTGTTCTCTAGCCACTGTCTTCTTGAAAGGACTGAGGGAATTTCAAGTTCTTTTTGGAGAAGTACCATACAGACTCCTGCTGACTTAATTTGCAGCTCAGCAATTGCCTTTTGACTGCAGTGTTGCTTTATCTCTGTAGGTGAGACACCTCTTCATCTTGGGTGAGACTGCGCAGCTGTGTCCAGCCAAAGTGGAGAAACGCATCTTTCTTTTGATTCAGTCCATTTTGGCTGCTTCTGTCAACGAGGACCAATGTGAGGCGCTCTCCTTACTGCCTTTAGTTTTGCATTTACAGACAACACTGTTTACCGGAAAAGCATGTTTTCATTCCTGACCTGTTCTTTCCCAGTGCCTAGTTCTCGAGATGGTGAGGAAATTCCAGCTTCTCAGCCACTGTCCCAATTCAGAGGATCAGCCATGCCTCCAGTGGTCAGAGCTCATGCATTCATTACTCTAGGTAAGTGCCATCCCACAGTAGAAGTGTGCCCTCGTGTATCCAATTCTCAGCCTTTCTGGTTAAAGTTCTGCTCAAAAGCTGTGTCAGTTGTAACGGATAGCCACAGTGCTCAATGTTTGCATTGCCTCAGCTCATAGCTTTTAGCAATGCAGATATCCATGGCAACAAGTTGCACAAACCATAAAAATACTGCCATCTATGTGACTGCTTCTCAAAGTGGTTAATGCATTAACAGTGATTAATAATTAGCAACGTCCTTCAGAATTGTACTGTCCTTGTACTCGGAGTTGGTTGCTGTCTGGCTGAAGGATCATCTTACATGTAGTAAGGTGCTCAACAGAGGATGAAGAAAACCTGGTGCTTTTGGTGCAGAGCAGAATGACTACACGTAGTTACTTGTTCTCCTCAGCATGAACAAAGAGCTGCTTTGTGATGGAAGCCTGGTCAAATCTACATCTCCGGCATTATGGAGAGTACTAAGTGAAAGTTCTGGTTTTGTAGTACCTCTGTGGTTAGGGACACGTCTCTTCTCTTGCAGATAGATAGTATTATTCTTTCCTTAACTGCTTTGGGAAGCTTAATACTTTTGTACAGAGCTTAGAAACAGTTAGGGAGAAGTAATGTTAGAATGCAGGCTATTTTATATTGAGTTGGTTTAGTGATGCTTTTAGAGGTGGGTGTCTCCTTGCTATGCCTATGACAGCTGGGGCTGTTCTTTTTAGCTGCTTTGAATAATACCCTGTACACAGAAATAGTTCTCTGTGAAGGAGGGAATTTGGCATAGAGACCCACACTATAGGTCTAAGAGGAGTTTGGAAGAACTCCTTGAAGTATCATTTCTTTGAGAGATCATGCAGATTGCTCATCAAGTTTCAGCACGTGTTTCTTGTGTATTCCCCTGTTTACTTCCTGATTCCTTTCTTGGCTCGTATTAGACTCAAAGGAGGCCGTAAGCTGGGCTGCGGTGGTTAAGAAGAAGAATATATTCACAGCACTGACAGTCTCGTCTCTGTTTCACAGGTAAATTGTGTTTACAGCATGAGGATCTGGCAAAGAAATGCATTGCGGCCCTAGCTCGAGAACTGGAGGTGTCACGTGATGTGGCGGTTCGCAATAACGTTGTCATCGTTATGTGTGATCTATGTGTCCGCTACACATCCATGGTGGACAGATACATTCCCAACATATCGTTGTGTCTGAAGGACCCAAACCCCTTCATCCGTAAGCAGACGCTGATCCTGCTTACCAACCTTCTGCAGGTAAACAGAGGACCTAAGCACGTATCTGACAGCCCGCTTCAAGTACCTCTGCTGTGCTGAATACTGGCAACCTGACCAGTGGGTGTATTGCTTGTACCTTGATTAATCTGCACTTAATCAAGAAGACTTTAAACTATGTATTTTGTTACTGCTTTTTTTTTGCTAGCTAGGCAGAAATCATATTGAGGACACTTAACACAGTTGGATAATGAGATTATTTTTAGTCAATGGTTACCTCTTTTCTTGTCTTCTCTTTATTTCTTTGAATTCCCTTCAATTTCACTCCTATGTGAATGAATATAACAAGCATCACAGCACCTTTTTCTCCTACTGTCTCTGCTTATTGTTCTAAAGATGTTAAGTGTTGAGAGGTTCAAGATGTTTACCCTCCCAATGTTCATGTGAAGCCAACCAAGGCAGATTTGGCATGCATTTGGCTCTGAGAATAGTGTTGAAGAGCATGTGTGCCGTGGGATGGGAGAACAGATTTTTTCATGTTTCTACCTTTTTATTGATACCTGTGGTAAACCTAGATGCTCGCTGCTGTGATATCTATGTTGTTTAAAGCATCCTCCAAAACATTGTCGTCTTGGGTTTTTTTTGTGTACCTCCAGCTGAAGTTGTATAGCTTGCTCGTTTGCCTGATGTACATTCTGCTAGCCTCCATCAGATATTGTCCTGACTACAGTCTGAAGGTTCACACTAGGTTTTTCCTGATTCAGGTTGATAATTTATTGTCTGCCGATTTCTCACAGGAGGAGTTTGTAAAATGGAAAGACTGTCTCTTCTTCCGTTTCGTCAGTGTCTTGGTGGATCCAAATCCAGATATTGCCAGGTAAAATACTCATTTGTAAAATAATGAAGGAGTTGAAGATCAGAGATGTAGTCAAAGCCAGTCTCAGCCTTGCACCTTCAGCACGCGAAGAAAAATTTCAGTGAGAGAGCAGATGATTATCCCATTACCCTCTTCGCTTCTACAGTTGTTCACGCTTTAGGGTCTGCAATGGTAGCAAAGGAGTGGTGAACCTCTTTCCAAGTCATCTGAGGGTCCCAAAGTAGCAAGCTGTGTGTGTTCTTGGCTGTCTTCAAAACATGCAGCTCTGCTCTATTTTTGACTCTCTGTTATCCAGAAAAAAGGAATTTTTGAACCAAGCCTTTACGAAATCTTCCTCGTGGTTGTCTAATAGGCTCTGTCTTGAGTGCTGGTTTTGTTTTAGGAATAGGATTAAATATTCTCTTTTTTTCTTATGTGGCATGCCTTGTCTTTTTAAGCCTTCTACCACATTTTGTAATACTTTGACATGTAAGAGGAATTATGCACACTGGCTTTAAGTGCATGTTTATGAAGTTTTTGTAGGTTTCAAAGTCTCAAGCTGCTCTATTATGTGAGAAATGAGAGCGGGGCAGGTTTCTCTAAGGATGGGAGATTGTGCAGGGATGCTGAATGCAGGGGAGGCTTGGACACCTTGCTACTTGTTTCTACCTGGAACAATCAATCTGAAGATGGGTGTTTCCAGGGCCATCAACCTATCGTTGCTTACTAGTGCATATTCACACTTTCTTTTCTCTTCAGTGAGTTTTTAATATGTAAAAATGTCTTTCCAGTAGATGGTGACATTGCAACATCACGCTCCTAGAGCTTTAGCTAAGGAACACAGTGCTATTTCTTTGGGAGCCTTTTGCTTTGCATCTGCATTCAGTGACTGCATCCAGACAAAAACATGTTCTTCAAGTCTGGAATTGACTTGCAGCTCTTGCAGGACTTTTGGTGATTGACTTTTTTGCAAAGTACTCTAAGTGTCTCGGCCACAATGGAACTTTAAGTTATTTAAATAACGAAAGTGTTGTGCCTGGATTCAAGTTCAAATTTATTTCTGTCTCTGTTTACTTTAATGGCAAAAAAATGAAGTAGTGTTGTGGATGCTGAAAACGTCTGTCTCTTTCTGGATGAAAAAAGGCGTAAAGTCAATGAGCTGATACCCTTGTTCAAGCCCAGATGGAGCTGGGCAAGAATTAAATGTGGTATTGAGGGAGACTTGGCCGAGGAAAACCATCCACAAGCTTTACGGCTTGTGAACCCTACACTGTGTTTCAGGGGTGGCTCCTAGAAGCTACCTGATGATAAGTTCTTTCTTTTCCTCCTTTCCAGGTTTGGAGAGTTCTGCCTGGTGCATCTCTTACTGAAGAGGAATCCAGTAATGTTCTCCCAACACTTCATTGAGTGCATCTTCCATTTCAATAGCTATGAGAAACATGAGAAGTACAACAGGTTCCCCCAGAGTGTGCGGTCAGTTGAGCACATTTGTATCTCCTTTTTGCTAAACGGTGGGCTGTCTGGCCGTGCGGCTTTTGGTTGCAGCAAAGCACTCGTGGCACTTTATAATTATGTATGCAATAGGGTGAAAACAGCTAGGGGAAACAGCGTTAAATTAAGAGTGTCCTGCCTTCCCCGTGACACTTCTGGGAGGACTTCTGCATGTAATTTGTGGGAGTGTGTGGTATTCTAACAGGTTTATGGGTCTCGAAAGTGACATTCAAATATTCCTTGCTGATTTAAAGTCTTGTTATTTCTGTGAGTGCGCATAATGTGACTTGGCCCCTGTAAAATGTCTTGCTCTACCACAGGGCGAAGAATCTCTTCTCTCTGAAGGGAAAAGATAACAAAGAGAAAAGGATGCGTATCTACAAGTTCCTGCTAGACCACTTTACAGATGAGCAGAGGTTCAGCGTTACAACAAAGATCAGCCACAGCATCCTAGGTAAGGGTCTGTCTTTAAAAATCTGGCAAAGAATGAACTGGTGTCTATATAAAACCATTAGGCTTTCAATCCAGCTGTGTTATCTTCCTGTCTTTACTGGCACTGCTGTTTCCAGTAAAATACTTCTTTCTTTCCTGTGTGTTCCAGCATGCTTTGTGGATAAGGTCCTTCCATTGGACCTGGAAGCCAGTGAGCTGCTCTCGGATACGTTTGCAGTCCTTAGCTGCAAAGAAATCAAGCTATCAACTATGAGGTCAAAACCTGATGAAGACATTCAGCCTGATGAAGATGAAATGGCAATGGCCAACGCTGTCATGCAGGTGGCACAAAAAAAGCTCATCTCACAGGTGAATGGCACTTGATCTGGTGTGGGAAGAGGGCTGGCCACCATACTGGGAGGAATTTTACCTGTCTGTGATGGAGAAACTTGCACAAAAATTATCCAAGTAACATAGCAATGCCAATGACATACCGTGCCTCTAGGCTGTTACTCAGGCTCTGTCTGTAGGCCCACTCTGATCTGAGGGCACCTGTGGAAGCAATGTGTGTTGTAAAAACAAAATGTTAAGGCTAAATTTGTGAAGGATGCTTGTACTTGAGGGGTCAGTTGGAGTGATCAGAAATGCATTCCCTCTGAAGTCAGTGAAGCTATGCTAGGCTCAATTTGTTCCACAGATCTCTTACTGGTAAAACATTTGAGCGTAACAATGTTTTTTGGTGCACCTTTTGGCAATTTGCCTGCAGTGTGAGAACTGGCTGAATTAGTGATGTATCTTAAAAGACTCCACTTAAGTTAAAAGCCTATGTACGTGCGTGCGGCATAAGAGCAGGCTTAATTGTGGTAGTTCCCTTGCTATGGAGTGATAACTCCTCTCACTTAGGCCATTCATCTAATCACAGAGTGGCTTTTCCTTTATTGCATCGTGTAACTGTTCATGCCTTGTTCCAACAAAGGTTCAAAAGAAGAACTTCGTAGAAAATATCATCCCAATAATCACATCGCTGAAGTCTTTGATGGAGCAGAGGAGGATCCCAGCTCTTAGGGACCTTATGAACTACCTACGGGTAAGGGGAAGTGTTTTCTTGTTGGGTTTTTTTTTTTCCTTTCTTGAGTTAATGTGTTAGATGTGCAACCAGCAATGGAACGAACAGCCTTCTTAGAAGGAAATTTAGAAGGCATATGATGTGACACTGCCACTGTGTTAAATAACGTGGGAGGCGGAGGGATTTTAGATAAGGATCTCACAGTGTGTTACGTGTGAGCCTCCTCAGTGGAACGTGGGCAGAAAGCTTGAATGCTGGAAAGCTTTTTCATGTTCTGAAGTACAAATTGGAATCGAAACTCTTAGTCTGTTAAAAACACCTCTGCTCTACCAACTGGTATTTCCTTTTGCACTTAAGCAGCTGTGATCTGAATGGAGACATGAATCAGTAGTCAGGAGAGATTTCTGAAAGAGTTTAAACATTCCTTACTGCTCCAGGAAATGATGCAAGATTACCGAAATGAAATCAAAGACTTCTTTGCCGTGGACAAGCAGCTGGCAGCCGAGCTGGAGTACGATATGAAGAAATATGAAGAGCAGCTGGCCAGGGAGGAGGAGTCAGACCAAGAGCAGGTCCCGGCAGCGCAGGCAGAGGTTGTTGGTGCCATTAACTCTGTACACATATTGTCTCCTTTGCTAAAGTTTGTGTGCGCGTAACACCCAGGCTCTATGTCTGTGGACCTTGTTACAGCACTTTTAACAGAATGGTTGTGTAATGTTCTCATACCTCTTCGCATTTGCTGACAGAAGCTTTGGTTTCAGAGTCATTTAATATGCTTAGAACAACAACAAACAACACGCGTTAGGCAAAGAGGAGCAGCAAACAATTAACGTAAAAAGAATTCAATTTAAAGGGAAAACCAAGTCTAATTTGCCACTGGCTGTGCTTACATGTTGTATTGCTCTCTGTTCCCAGAGTGCTAAACATGATTAACAGGTCAAAAAGAAAAGGGTTCATTTTGTCTGACTTTAGGTGTATACAGAGTGGAAAGTTACATCTGTCCTAGTCATGCAGATCTTCTTTTAAAGTCAATGTAAAGAAATAAGTATGTGCTTGGGTCAATTGTCCTGAACTATTTTAGATACCTACCTTAAGATCAGATGACTTCTACCCTGGAAGTACCTTTCTCTCTCTGCTGACTTTAAAAGAGCACCTATATATAGACCTCTAAACTAGGACATATGTATCCCATCAAAACTTCCTATTCGCTTCTTGTTAAAATTTTGGCCAATGATTTCTTTCTCCCTAGCACCCCTTTATGTCCATCACACAAAGAGCAGTTCTTAATCACACAGCATGTAGGTCTAAGCATCTTGTATCTAGGGTTTTCTACGCTTGTATCCATTGTTAGACGTGTGATCTTTTCTCCTGTTTTCTGTAGCAACCTCCATCTTTGGAGACAGCTGTACCTTCTGGTGGCTGGAATAATAATGCTCAGTCTCCTGTAAGTGGGAGACAGTCCTTGCCACCTGGATCAAGTCCTTCCTCTGTGCCTTCTGAGTTTAGTACACCTAGTGCTGATGTTCGAAAACAGCCGTTACTCGGTCGCAGGTACGTATATTACCGGTTAGGATATTCTGCAGGGCTATTGCTTTGCTTATCCACTCCTTACTTAGTGGTGTGAAAGTCACCAGTGTTGCAGCATAATCTTCTCCGTTACATTTGGTGCTTAAGATCATAAGGGATTGGGAGGGGACAGGTCTTTCTCCTCATTACATGTATCTCATCCGGGCTTGCAGAAGGAAATCACTTCACTATTTCTGTCATGTTTTTTGCCCTGTAGGCCAGCATCCTTGAACACACTTGCCATCCTGAACTCTGCCAGGAAAGCAATGGAAGCCAGAAGCAAGCAACGCAGCAAGAGTGTTGGAAGAAGTTTATCGGCTGTATCACTTCCATCAAGCACAGTTGGCAGCAAGCAAGGTAGGAAGCTTGCTGCAAACTGATCTGGCATTGGACTAGATCTAGTTGACACAGCCTGATTGTTAGACCCTTGAGGTCTCTAAGTGAATACGTTTCTGGTCTTATTTATTTCCTTGTTGTTTCTAGTATCCTTTCAAAGCCTGAATCAGCAGTCTAACGGAGAAAATGTTTCTGTGGTGGGCCGTGCAATCAGCACACCAGAACGTAAGTATAACCCAGAGAAACCCTTTCCAAATTGGGCTGAGCACTCATTCGCTGAGAGAGTTAGCAATGCATGGCTCCCTTAAAGAGCAGAGAAAATTAGTCTTTGATAGCTATGGATTATGTATTTATCTAAATGGTTGTAGTAAATAAGAACCGTTCTGAAACTGAAGGTCTCAGATGAATGATGTACATAGGAAAGGACAGTCCAATACGGTCTCCATTTACGTGTCACAGGGTATTGCAGTACTAAATCAGTGCAGGAGAGCTTTTGTTTGGGGCTGCTGAAGTAACAGAGCTACTGCCTTTTCTTCCTTCATCAACTCTGGGGTGCCGAGGAGGCATGTTGTCGTGTTTCCCTAATAGCATACATTGCCCAAAGTGTGCAAGATTCTGTTGCATTGAGACATTTGCTCTCCTTAAGTCTGGAAGCATAGCTTAGCATTTTTAGGCTGAATTACAGAACCCTGCCATGGAGGAAAATACCCAAGGTCTGGTCCTTTTCAGCTCTAAGATAGGGGGTTCCTATTGTCCAAACAAAGGATCTCAGGTGAACCACCACCTGCTTCTAGAGCAGGCAGTGACTTGTGACAATTGCAAGAGAATACAGAGATCTGCTCAAGTGGGATTAATAACCTGCACAGTCATTTCTGAGTGAGTGTGTGTGTGTTCTACCCTAAGAAAGAACTGAACTGAGCATTGGAGAAGGAATGACTTTGGTTTTTTTTCCCTGCTGTGGAAATTAAAGTAAAAATACACAGAGAGGAATCTCTAATACACAAATTGTGAGAGTCTGCTGTGCTTATGTCCACTGCAGCTGAATTGCCATCTCACAAAACCTGACCTTCAAAAGTTAGGTTTTATTGGAATGCTTTCTGACAGCCCCGCAGCATTCTGCAGTGTTGCTTTCTGCAAGCGGAGGAGGCAGTTATAGTAAGACACAAATGGAGCTGAGTTCCAGCAGTAGATTCCCTTCCTTTATGTCAATTTGCTGCTGAACTCCTTTAGGGCATCTCTGTTGTAGTGCAAATTGTGAGTGTGGCAAACACCCTCACGCGCTCTGGAGAGCTCCAGTTAAGCTGGGAGTATAGGTGAGTGTCTGACAGGTCATCTCTTATTAGGCAGTTGTGAATTGCTGTGGGGAGGGGTTGATGTTCCAGAAGCATACGTACCTGACTGCACTCTTTGCCTGTGCCTGTGCAAATACCTGACCTGCACGCACACAGGAGAGCAAACGACATGTAGCCAATAAGGCAGTCAGCTATGCGGCAGTCTGCAAATACCTGACATCCGCGAGCAGGCAGGAGCAAACCAGCGGCAGTGATGTGCATCCACTGGAAAACCTGACCCTTCTCTTCCCTGTATGCTCCACTGTTTGGCTAGATTTGTCTGCCTCAGTGTTTTTCTTTGCTGCCTGAGCAACATGCAGTGATCTTTATGCAAAAAAACTGGGGGCATGTTTTTAGAGAGCAGAAATCTTTAAGCGCCATATCTCTGTCTGGAAGCTTGCACGGCTGTTTCTCTTAAGCACCATATGGTGAAAAAGGAGGAAGAACGTTAATCTGCAGTGGTACTGGGGCTGAATTCCTACTTTGCTTCGAGGCAGCATGTGTCCTTCAGTGGGGAGACAAACTGTACAGAGCAGTATCATCACTTCAGTTAGCGTGTGTTGAGCCATCTGCATGGTGGTGCTGGGTCTTGCAGGCTGGTAGACAATAAAACATTTTTATTTCTCTGGTATATCATTCTAAAACTATTGGAGATGCAGTTCTTTGTAAACCATTTTGTACTTGAGAAGTTCAGAACAGCTGTCTCTTCTCTTTACCTCATTTGACTGTTCTGGCTGTCGCTCTCTCCCCTGCTGTCTTTGGGTCTCCTTCTCCTGCTCGTTACTTTGAGAATGGCTAAGTGGGTCTGGGCAAGTGTAGATTGCTTCACTGTGGTACATAAACACATGTTGTGAAGACACCACCTTTGACTGCCCTACTTGATGACAGTTCTCCACCATTTCCTTCCTCCCTTCCTGCCTTTCGCATAAACTTCTCTAATGAGAAGTTAATACCAAGATAACTTGTTAAGGCACACACTGCACAAAGTCAGGACACTTGCAGGTCAGTCTTGAGAGATGCAGAGGCCAACTAAGGCAGATAGATCAAATTGGATTTCCACTACAAGCTTCAGTGATTCCCTTCCAGGACAGGGAAGTAGTTAAAGAGCAAACCCAGTTAGTCTGTAGAGAGAAGTCCTTTTAGCAGAGTTTCCAACTCCTGCCCTATAAAGCGCTTTCTACCTTAATTCTTTGTGAAAGATTCTGGGAAACATGAGCATAAAACAGAGTGTTGAGTAAAGTAAAATCTGAATATTGTGACATCTCTCCTGAGATAAATGACAGGAAAGAGACAGCTGACAACTATGGCCTATTCAGGCAAGCTAAATTCTACCTAGCTTCCTTGTCAAGTGATTCCTCTTTTCTGGCTGCAGGCAGCTCCTTACGGAAGGGCTGTTCAGGTCCTCTGTCAGTCTTCAGGGGCCGCGTATTCTGCCTTGACTAGGCAAAGCAACTGGTCTGAATCTAATGTGGTGTGAAAGATGGCAAAGCTTCAATGGAAGGTGTGGCTCTCCCACTTAGGTAGGACAAGGAGGTGCGTGACTGAGGTCCCATATTTAAATTCATGTCCTCCATGTACAAGGAAGGCTGTAAGTCTGGAGTATGAAGCTGATGTGCACAGATCAGATTCAGCACATAGTTTTGAGGCAGGATGGGAGACACTGAGATCTGCTGGGCTAGAAAAGAGAGATGTATATGTGCTTGCAATTAACTGGATATACTTAACTCTGTGACACTTAAGTGTTCTACTACAGCATGCCTTGTCCTCTGGCTATGTCACAAGCTGACTGCTAATATGTGCTTTTTCTTTCAGAGACCATTAATGACTTGACTTTTGGTGCTGGGGTCAGTTACATCAGCTTGACGCACACGCCCGGTTCAGCTCCAGGCAAGTTATCTTTGTGATTCTAACTTGAGGGGGGGGAGAAAAACCCAAATGATCAAATCTGTGGCATTTTTTAAAATATGAAAATATATGCATTATTTGCAGAGAAGAAGGAGGCTGAGGACGAGCCAAGAGATATTATCTGTTTGACATCACCAGAGAAACCGTAAGTTCAACGCAGGTCTGAAACAGCAATCACAGTGAGAAAGACTGGTAAAGTGTTTTAAAATACATGGTCGTTCTGCTTCCTTCTTCTAGCCCGTCCCTGCCACGGGAGTGGAAAGTGGAGTCCCCAGCAAAGAAAAAAAGCAGCCAACGTGTCCCTCTGAGACAGTCCCAGCGGAGAACTCCACTGAAACCAGACAATTGATCCTTTCATTGAACTTTTGTACAGAATCATCATGTTGCCTGAAATCTGTCCTTTTCCTCTGTAATTACAAATCGTTGTGGGCACACGTCCTTCCTTATCTATTCTTATTTGGTTTTTACATGAAACTGTCTAGAATATGGGCATACAAAGCCTGCATTAACGCATGTATGTATTATAAGCTGCTGCTGTTGACAAAGCTCACTGGAGTGCTAGAAAGCTGCAGTATAAAGGGAGGCTTGCTCTTCACTCACAGGATGTATAATTTGTCCATTTGGAAAAGTAAAAGCATAATATTGCCACAAGCTTAGCAACAAATGCATTTATCACAGCTTGCAGGGAAGTGAGTGGCTCAGCTTATTCACTCGATCCCTCATTGTCCCTCTTGGTAATATACTAGAGTTGCTTTAATTTGAACAAAGGTGAAACAGCTTGTCACTGCCACACCCCTAAATCTGGTAATTGCACGCTACATCACCTCTTATTTATTGTGCAAGCTCCTACGTGTATGAACAGCCTTAATGTTCTTTTATATGGAATATTTCCACTCTTGAACAATGTTATTTCCAACTATTAAAATTTTATGAAAATAAATGGTTACAGAATTAATTCCACCCACAGCTTCTCTCCTCTTCTTGTTCTGACAGAGAAATTATTTTTTTCTATAGATTTCTACAGCCTCAAAGTCGCTCCTACTACGTCGCTGGTATCTTAGGCATTCAGTTCAATTAATGTTGGACCCAGCAGCTTTTAAATATAGACTCTTATCTGACTGCAAGCAGGATATGAATAACTCACTAAAATCAAGGTTGGTAAGTCTTATGCATAGCTTTGTGCTCTGCACAGATAACTCGTTTATAGTAAATGCGCTGTGTAAATGCTGGAATCTGACCATTCCCGAGTCTCTCTGATGCCGTGCTAACCTAACTGAAGTTTTTCCGTTGTTGACTTCTATTACAAAGCTCTTGCCCTAGATTTCATTGGAACTTGAAAATGGAATCTGTTTTACTCATGATGGTTTGTCTTATTCAGGCATGAACAACAGAAACGGAGTAGGCTTTTCTATACAAGTGGAAACAAAGACGCTGAGCGTGTTTTTTGCCACAGCCCTTCCAGAGGCACTCACCTCCTGCACTGGAATCCCATAATCTGCCCTCACTTTCCCTATTCTGTTTTGAAGATCAGAGAAACCTTCAAGTGAGGTTAAACTTTATTCTCAAAATCAAAGTCAAAACCTGGGAGCAGGGGACGTATGGAATGGCTTTGGCTTAAGTGATGGTCAATTATGGCCACATCCATTTGTTTTGTACCTTCTCTCCTGCCTTAAAATATTTAATCGCTCTGAATGGTAAACTGGAATAGTTTGTTTCCTAATTTGTGCTTTTCTAGTTTTTATTCTGTCCTCCAGCAGCATTGAGATGAGCCCTGTGAGCATTAATTTGTCTTCTCTAGAGAAGAACCAGCGATAGACAAATGTTCAAGAACAAAATGATAAACAGCAACATACCTTGGACTTTCTGTAACCTTCAGTCCAATACAAGTAAATGAGTGCTCTGACAGAAGAGACTTTCCCTTATTTCACTGAATTGAAGACAGAAGCTTCCAATAATATGGCTGTTTAAAAACAAAACCAAACAAAAAATCCTACAAGAATGCTTTATAGCTTGGTATTTATGTAAAACATTCTTGGCAAAGTTAAACGTAATACATTAGTACAAACCTGAATATTATTCACAATGATACAATGAATTCCATCAATCAGATCTCATGAGCTGTATCAGGGGGATCATCTCCCCTTCTCTCGTTAGAGATGCCACTGTCACATTTTAGAACTGAAAAATAAGTCTTGATTCTTAGCTTGCTGGCTTTTCACATGAAGGCTGCCTTTGGCTCATGGTGAGACTGTAGATTGTGCTCCCATAGTGCCCAGAGCTACCCTGATTCAAACCTTTTCTTTCCCTTATTATAGGTATCCTAAAAGCAGCATAGAAAAGGAGTAGTGGATATACAGAAGGTGCAAAGGAATGTTACGCTCACTACTGTCAGATTAGAGGCAGCATGCAGCCAGTGAACAGTACTGTGTGGCTTGGTTGAAGAGCATGTCTTAAGAAGGTAACCATAACGTAGTTGCAAGATAGCAGTGGTAATGTCCGAGTTACACAGAGAACGTATGGTTATTGCTGCCCCATCCTTATTTTTACTTTCATTAGCAAAAGGAGAAGTGGTAACACTTTGTTTAGGCAAAACAAATGCAGCAATGGCATGTCCAGCGAGGCCCCTAGGAAACAAAGCAGATTAATGTAGAACACTAAAAAATAACACTGACAGTCCAAATCGTCAAGTATCCAAAATACTGTATACAGGAAAAGTTAAGACAACTCAATTCATATTGGAAATACAAGAACACTAAATTATGCTACATTAAAAAAAATTCTTAAACCACAGCACAGTTCTAGTGTTGCATCCACATCTTGCAGTCCTATATTACCCAATGCTGTTCAACACTATCAACATACATGTTTCTGGGAAACACGCGTTTCCAATTATTCTCTCTAAAGGCAAGAGAACTAGATTTGTTTTCTTTTTTTTTTCTTTTACCTTCTAGAGAAAAGTTGCAACTGACACTACAAAAGTGCTTTTGTATTGAGCTTTTGCTTTCCCAACTCCAGAAACAGTTGCCTTGGCTATGCAGTTTAAATCTGTAAAGTTGCCATAGCTGTCACACTGTGTTAGTGCTTTAGGGAACTTGCAGAGGGGTAGCAGACATTGAAGTCACTCTGTCACCTTGTTGGAACTGAATCCAAAAGCCATCCCTGGATATTTCTTGCAACAACAAAGACAAAGTGTTGGTCGCTGGCAAGAAAAGTAAGTTTTATATATAAAAAAGTTGATAGCTCCTGCCATAAATTTACAAAAACTATCCCTGAGTGACTCTGTTCTGTGTCTGGTAAGACCTCTTGTGACAAGGAAATTGCTGAAGCTAGCTTAAGAGGAAAGAGATGCTGTTCCACCAGCAGTTTTTTATTACACTTTGCAATAATACTGATATGCTCTGACAGTGCCGTACTATAGCAACACTTGAGCTCCTCTCTGTAGCTTAAAAAGTAAAAAAATAGCTACATTAAACACTGCTGGCATCATGTATTTACACTTTAAATAGAAAAGTTACCTTTTCTGAAGTAATCAAAATATATCTTTGCAAAAAATTTAGAATGCGGGATTTTACAAAATAAATGGAGAAGGTAAAAAAACTTGAAGACATCTCAGTACCTCTTATGGGAATCTTAGCCCCTGAAATTATTTGGCTTTAATTTTCCTGAAAGGGATGTCTTAGCACTAGGTTCTCTGCCTCCACTCTAAGCCTCTTTAAAACACCACAAGACGCAAGAGGCAAGCCTGCTTTGTGCAGATTAGAATGAGGGGTTACCTGCGTGCAATGGGTTTTCTACAAAGCAGTGAACAGAAGCAATCCTTCTGGCCTGATGCTGCCCGTGTTTCATGTTAAATGGAGTAACGAGAATTCAGTAAGTTTACAAAAGGGCTGAGAACATTAGTTGCGTTTACTGCATCGGTATCTGTCACTGTAGGCTATTCAGATATCCCATTCTGCACCTGAGCAGTCGGAGTCAAAAGCGCAAGACAATCACAAATGTGTAAAAGTCACCAGCCAGGCCTGGGCAACAAGCTGCTGAGAGGAAGACTCCCCCTTCCATGGATAAATCTTATTCTTTGAAGTCCGTCTATTGCCGTATCAGCACCTTTTTTGTCTACTAGTAATTTGTACTAGTAATGTCTACTACACGTTTACCTAACGCTGTTCCCCTGGTTGGTTTGCACATTGTGGCTGTGTCCCTGCAGCACAAACAGAAGGCAATTCCACAAAGTTCCACAGCCCGGTCTCTTGAGAAGTATTAAAACGCTTCCTTAGTCCAAGGACAGGTTTAGGTGATCCTGTTGGTATCTCCGGAGGCAGGGGAGACGCAAGTTGGGCAGTGAGGAGTTACTTTAAACTTTGGCAAAGAAAAAAAAGATATACAGATAGCTAGCTATCAAGTTCTTGTGTGTTCCAAACTCTTCCAAGCGCACTTAATTCATCTTTTGCTCTCGCTTTGAGTTCCTGGAGGAGGTATTTTCACACTTGCTTTTGCTGGTTTGCAATATTCTTTTGGTGTCTTATATGACAAATGAAGACTTGTGTCTGAAGTCACCCTGCAACGAAACAGTTCTGGATATAGGAAGGATCTAGTGGCTTTTCCAGGCACCTCTTTGTTCCTGCTGCCCCCGACTGCAACATGCCCGTGAAAGGTACATCCAATCTGCGTAACTTCTAGCATTCGGTCTAGGTAGCACCCCCTTCCAGCTGGTAAGGAGAGGGAGACACCAGTCATACCGGCCAGGTGCTCCTTCTCCTGCTGTCCTCCTCGCATACCAAGGCATGGCAGGGGACCTTCTCATTCCCTCTTCAGTATCTCTGCTAACAGGGAGAGGCTTTCTCTGATCTTAAGCTTAGTGATCTAGACAAATCCCAAAATGTACATTCTCTTGTAAAAGCATCATGGCCTGCCCACTTAATCCAATGAAACTCATCCTCAGGGGGTCAAGCCATAAGATGACTGAGACAGAGCAGAGCTGCATTTGATAGCTCTTGGCATCAGTCACTTAAGGCAACTTAAACTGTTCATCGTTTCTAAGGAAATGACTCAGCCTTCACCCTTCTGTTTTCTCTCTGTTCTACATCCTCGCTTCTGAGTGGTGCCCGCTCTAAGAAAGTCTGTAGGCCCTAAAAAAGCTAGTAGTCCTCTGCCCACCCTCCTCCTCTCCCAAACAGAGAGATGTTAAATGCAAATCATTTGTTACCTCATCATCTGTCCGGATATAGTTAACGCCATCAGGTTTTGCTGGAGTCTTGTAGCTGAAAGAAAGGAAAAGATCTCATTTCTGGGACATGGAGACTGCAGGATTTTGGAGGGGAGGTGCTGAGAAAGACAAAAATGAGGAAGAGCAGCCGAATGAAAAGAAAGCAGAGAGAAACCCAGCTCACTGCTCAAATGATAGATCTGTGCTTATTCCATCATTCATCATGACTGGGATTTTTTCTTAATTCCCCTTCAGCACAGGGTAAAAAGATTGCTGTATGTTTCCACAAGACTAACTCTGCAAAGAGATTAACCGATTCTTTTCTGGGCTCTTCTGCTCTGGTCCCTGTGCGCTACCTTTCTGCGTGCCTCCTGCATTGTTTCCTGTGGCAATTATAAAGTTCATTTTAAACCTTCACTGCCAGATGCCTTCAGCATTTTCCTTAGTTATAAGGAAGCGCTACTTGTTTGCGATCCCATAGGAATTCATAATTTATATACGACTGTCAAGTCCAGTGTATGCCAACCCTCAGCTGCATTTAAATAGGATATTTGGAGCTTCTTCTGAAAAACCAAACCTAACCAAAAAAGACAGGACTTCTGCTGAAAAGCAACATTTAACATAGAACAAATCTTATCTGGTGAGAAGCCTGGTTTTACATATATTATCTCTTCTACAGATTCTGTAAGGTATCAAGGCTTGTTTCTGATGCTAATGCTGTTGTTTTTAACGTTTTAATGTGCATTCTAAAATGGTTGGTTTTAATCCCAAATTTAGGTTCTCACAACCAGTGAGATTTCCTGCAGAGAGCCTACTCTTCTGCATACATTTTCTATGCATGTCCTGATGCTTTAAACTAATTGTGCAGTGAGCTCTGTTCATTAAATTGTAGACCTCATTATGCCAACAGCACAGAACCTATTGGACAAACACCTGTAGGCATTTCATTGTGCTGGTGTCCCCTTCCCGTGCAAAGCATGAGGATATTAGAGCACAGCTTTCGCTCCTCTGTCTGGTTTTGGTAGCAAGCACAAGAGGAGCCATACCAAAATTCTCCCTTAGGCAAATAAACCTTCAGCACGGTGCAGGGTTTACAGCGGGGAATTGGATACTTCAAGAATTGGGTTGGCCTGTAGTCTTTGGTACAGAACTAGGAAGAAATATGTCCAAGTCAGGCATTGAAATACATTTTAGCCACCAGTTTCTGGCGCCCTTCAGACTCCTTCATGCTAGGGTGTGGGCGCAGGGACTTGTATAAGAACACTTTGAATACCAGCTTACCTTTCCCCACTCTCTTTGCTATTTGCAAAGTAACCCCTTCTGTAGGCGCAGCAGATACCAAGAGTGATGAGCACCAAAACTGCTAGGACCACCAGGACTCCACCAATTATCCCACCAATATTGAGGTCATCTGGCAAAGAGAGAAGCCATCATCCAGTATTTCTTTAAGGTGGTAGCAATATTCTAGCTTTACATACACTAAAATGACATCTCTTGAATATTTTAAGCAAACCCCAATAATTCATAGGGAACTAGTGAGTCCCTGATTCCAAGACTAAAACTGTTCATGAATCTGAACAGTGTTCTAATGTTTCCCTGAATTTTTAGATTTTTTTTTTTCTTCCTGTGTTTGGGGCTATGAGAAAGCAGGAAAGACTTAATACTCTAGGATGTCCCTTCTTTCTCTATGGTGATGGCAATTTATTTATGGTGATATATTAATCAGCATTGATGAAAAGTATGTAGAGCCACTCACAGACTTCCATCTCCTGCTCCTCACACTTGGCAAAGCCAGCATCGTTTGTTGCTATGCAGGAGTAACGGCCTGTGTCTCCTTTGTGCACGGCATGGAAAACCTGGTGAGGAGAAAGGGGGTTAGCAGGACGTGAGAGACAGAAGGCACTGTGAGGGTATAAGCATGTATAAGCAACTCTCCATTGCCCAGGCTTCACGGTGGGCTGAGAGACATCTTCCTTCCCTCTTTCTAAAAAGGTGTGTGGTATTGGCAGTGATCAAAACCAATCAGCTAGGGTAATATCTTCTTCCGTCATTAATCTTCCCTTTCCCAAGTCATCCAGATCCTAGAACACCTAACCTTCTTCAAATCATACCTTCTTTGAAAGCCATGCAATGACTTTTTTCTTTTACAAGTCACCTTAAAAATAACCTGTCCAGCGAAACAAGTTTTGATTATGTCTGTAAGGGCATTACCAGAGTGCCTGTGGTGGGGTTCAAGGTGTAGGAGGAATTCTGGAATTTGGCATTTGATTTCGTGTCTGGTGATAAAGGTTCACTGTTGCGGTACCAGCTGTAAGTGGACTTTGGGTAACCTTCATTCTCGTGGCAGTGAAGAGAGGCTGTCTTGCCAACAGGTACAGCTTTAGGCACAGTGCATCTAGGAGTCATAGGTTTCACTGTGGGAAAGACACAAACCATGTGAATGGCACTGCTGAGTAGAACTAAATAATTTCTGATATACTTTCTAAGATGGCTGTGCTACAAAGGCATCAAAACTTTCCACTATTTCCAGCTGGTTTTAAATGACAAATTCCAGAGTCTGTTGAGTGCCACTGTTTCAACTCTGGAGAGACTCACAGCCTCCTCTGTTAGCTAGCAGTGCTTGCAGAGGTATCTGGGTTTAAAGTAATACCTTGGACTGTAAGCTGAATATTAATCTCATCTATGGTTTTAGTATCAGAAGGTGCTGCCACTTCGCAGCGGTATGTGGCAGTGTCCATCCGGGTGGTGTTTTTAATCACCAGCGATGTCCGGCTCAGAATTTCTGCACGAGTCGCAAAGTCTCCTGATACAGAGGAAAAAGAGAGAAAAATTTCAGGGTAGTCACACAGACTAACTTTAGGCATCTGAATTAAGTGGTTGATCTTGGACTCTTTCTGAGTCAAGAGAACCACCTGAAAGGAACTCGATGCTCTAAAGTTAGGAGCCTTCCTCTCACCAGTGACCACAAAGGAAACCAGTGCTGCTAACCATATAAGAGGATGAACTGGAAAGCACCACCCCAGAGCTCAAAACCTGTGCCAAAATTGGACTTCCAAGACAGCGTCAGGTCTTGTCTCCTTTGGAAGATTCATTTGAATGTGGCTGTTGGTCCCATCTAAAGTGTTGGAGTAATTCCAGATGGAGTCAAGCCCTACTGGCAGTCCTGTGTTTGAGTTTCACCATCAAGCCAAAGAGTCTGGCTTCTAATGACGTGCTCCCAGGATGCTGCAAAGCACTGTGCCACCTCAGCAGTAAGCACTGACAGCTCCAGACAGAGATCCCTTCTGAAGTGCGGGTGGAGCCCTCCGGTTCCATATGGAAAGACAGGAGGGGTCAGTGTCTGGTCCCGAGAGCTCAGACACCCAGTGACCTCCAGCAAGGACCGACAGGTGCTGGAGAAGGGATGCTGTAGCATTTGCTTTCTTACCCAAGAAGTATCTCCTACATAGGATCTCACTCCAGCTCTTTGTGGCTCCCTACTGTGAACTGTCAATAATGAGGGCAGAGAGCAAAGAACATCCTGCTCTCTCTCCATCTTGCACTTCGACTGCTGAACTCTAGCTCCAGAAGAAAGCAGCAAGACAGCCAGAGGTCCTGCCTTTAAAAGACTTGTTTGTTCTCAGTTGTATTGGTTCTGAGGCTGTTTTGGAAGTCTAAGAACAATGAATCTTCATACCCTGCATTTTATTGTCAAAAAATACGTAAGAGGTTTCGCCATCTCGGATCTTCTTCCACTCGATTCTGGGATCTGTTGTTACGGTGGATTTAATGATGCAGGACAGCTCAACACCTAGCAGGAGAAATAAAGGAAATACAGATTAATAGGAAGCAGCTGTATTTTTGCTCTGCTTTAAGCAGTTTTGCACAGTGTTTTATTAGGAGACGCTGCCCACAAAGCAACGCCTTCTCTTTCATCTGCCTCACAAACAGAAACACTGCTGGGTTCCAGGAGCTATTGGGGAAGGTGGATTTTGGCCAGCAAAAATAATAGCCGAACAGATACCAACTATGGAGAGAAATGAACACACTGTTCTCTACAGGCTCTGACTTACAGCAAACAAGACCTTAGGACAGGGTGAGTCCACAGCACTGTCTTGCTGCTAATCAGAGCCTACAATGTGAGTCAGGGATGCAGAATCTCCCTGGGTGGTGTCTGGTAATGTACTGAGGACCATGATGCCTGGGGATAAATTCAGCAAACCCGCTCCCCTTTGAAGTAGGCATTGTCATCTCCATCTCCTCTGCAGAAGAAGGCATCGCAGCAGGGTTGAGAGGTGGCTTACCCAGTATCACATTGCACGTCTGTAGTAGGGCCAAGATAAAATATAAATTTCCAGACCTCCTTTTCAGTATATTAATTGCAAGGCGACCGCCTTTCCTCTTTTTGGGATCCAGTTCAAAAAAGCACTTAGGCAGACACTTTGTAATGCCAATGGCTTGCAAGGGACTTCAATAAACCATTTCAATCAAGTGCTTTGCTGAACAGGGAGAGATACAGACGTATTCTTAAGCGCTTTTCTGAATCTCAGGCTCTCGGTTGTCCTGCCTCCCCCAGGAAACCAGATACCATGAGCAGGAAGCAAAATTTTTCTCAATTGTTTGGACTGATGCAAATCCCCAGGCAGAGGGCAGTGCAGCTATCGCGTCAGGCAGCCAGCGGGCCCCCGCAGCACTCACTCTGGAATTCCTGCACCACGGGCTTGGTGTTGCTGGACGTCAGTTCCACAGCCAAGAGTCTGTAGCCTGGAAAAACAAACAGAAGGTAATAAGAAATAGCACAGCTCATAAGTCACCCAGCTACAAACACACTGCCTGCTGAGAAATCTTCTCAGCCAGCTACGAGGACTAACTTCCCTAGATAAAACCTATTCCTGGCTACTAATGCCAGTCCAGCAGGCCTAAGTTTATTTAGGAGTTGTGGTGTAAATACAGGAAAATATAATTGTTAGAAGTAGCAATTAAAGAGGATTAACATAATGGCACAAAAACAGTGCCAGCACAAGCCATTTCCTTGTGCCTTATGCTTATTTAGATGGTAAAGGAACTCTTACTCTGACAATGCAAGAGTGAATGTATTATTTTGCAAATTGATTTGATGATCAGGAAAAAACAGGAAGCACACCAGCCTCAAGAGTTCCGGTCAGCTCGTAGAAGATGAAATGTGCCAGGCCTCTAACATACGCTGATTACATCTTTAAGTATTTTTAAGACTCAGCATGGTAATGTAAAATGCAAGGTAGGAAATCATGAAAGGACTGCGATTCAGGAGAAAACAGAGGAGTTCAGCTCTTTGCGTAAAGTCGCAGCCAGACTGACACTGGGACAAAAGCTCAGTCATGCAATGCTGCGAGGCACCCTTATACCACGAGCTATTGCCCTTTACTGTACTTCTTGCTCTGAGCACCAAAATGCTTCAAATTAACACAGTAATTTTCCATCTTTCATGTATTATTTTCTTTTGAAAAATCTGCCTTCTGTGTCTTTTCTGCTGTGCATTTCACCGGAGCAGGTACCAACAATCACGCGCTACCGGATAGCCACGCTCACAAACAGCTCTCCTGAGGGAGAAGGAAACAAGCAGGCAGTTTCCAGCACGGCACAGTAGGAAGAAAGCAAATCAGACGGCAGAGGCAAGCCATGCCTTCATCACAGAGGGTATTTTGTAACCAGGTGTTCTGGTTGTTGCAAAGCCCATCACCTCTCAGTCAGACTATGGTTTTCTGCAAAACACAGGCTGCTCCAAAGCCCTGTCTTACAGGAGGAGAATACATACTATAGTCGGTGCCAGATAAATCAGCTACAGGGGGATGCCATGGCCTCATACGCAACTTTGCTGTTACAAGTCCAATCAGAAGGTTATTGAAATCTAGGGGAGGATGCCCACCGACTTCACTGGGCATTCGATCAAACAGCAAGTTAAAGATGATGGAAACCAGTGCCTCAGTGACATGAGAATGACATGAGTGACATTACTCAAAGTAAAAAAAGTCATAACAAACCTGAATAGAAAGCAGAAAAGGCAGCTGAAGGGAGATGTGGAGAAAGAAAGGCTCTCCAGCATCATGACAGACAGTTGGAAATTCCTGTGTGCTGCCCTTCAGGGTGGAAAGCTTTTGGACAGAGAGAATCTGACAACGCAGGGGCAAAATTCCTCTGGTGGAGTGAATCAGACAGCATAACAGAGCCAAGGCAGCAGTCTGAGAAATACCCAAGAGCTGCGAAGGCCCTCCCACTGAAAGCTCAAGGGCCCTGAACACCTAAAATCCTTTCAGCATTTTTGAAATGTTCCCTGCCGATTCTTATCCCTCATTGTTCCTTAAATGCTGATGTCTTCCTCAGTGCCTTGGCTGTTGGTGCTTATACCCCAAAGACCACTGGGGAGAGCTGGAGTTTGGCAAGGCTGAGAAGCTGCCTTTGTGTACAAAATAATTGTTACTCACATAAAAGCCACTGGCTGATGCAAACTAATAGTTGGCCCAGCCAAAACTGCTCTTAGCAGGACCTTTCCACCCCTCCCCCTTCTGCACTTGAGACATTCATGCAGCATTTGGGAGAAATCCAATATTGAACGAAGATGACAATGCTCTGGACTATAACGTAGCTATTTGGGAGAAGTCTTGTGTATCAGAGCTGAAATAACAGGGCAGTGCAGTGAGCACTTTCCTTTCGGTCTGCTTATGCTTTACTTCGGAGAGCCAGGAGAATGCCATTTTCAGCACCGGTTCCCAGCAGGTTGAAGCAGGTGCTCTGGTCTTGGTTTGTTTCAGGCAGGAGGTGGTCTAAGCAACCACGAGGAATTTGTTCAAGTCTGCTGTGAAGCAGAGTCCATTTTCATCAGGCCTGGTGCTTCCAGACCTACCCCTTGAAAAAAGGTAATTACGCCACAAGACGCTGACACGTTCCTTTCCCTCCATTCATCCTTTGATCCTCTCAGGTGTTCTGTCTGGGGTTGTGATCCTTGCT
Organism: Pygoscelis adeliae; assembly: GCF_000699105.1. Lineage (NCBI taxonomy): Eukaryota > Metazoa > Chordata > Aves > Sphenisciformes > Spheniscidae > Pygoscelis > Pygoscelis adeliae. Next base: position 39,179 of record NW_008824036.1, on the reverse strand, counting down.
TTGCTCCCTTGTGAGCATAAACAGATTTCACTGATCCCAGCAAAACCCCACAGCATTACAAGTAGCTAGTCACCAGAAGACAAAAAACAATCTTGGGAAAATCCTTTTGAAATCTTCGGACACGTTTTCAACAATAGTGTAGGGCACTTCATACAAACAAGGCATTTGATTGCTTCTGCTGTGAGATTCCTGCTTCTGGAACCAAGAGAGCTTTTCTTGAGGGCTCAGGCCTGAGCACTCAGCTTAACTGTGGAAATCCTGGTTGGCTTCCTGCTTGGGACAGGTGGCTCTGATAATGCGTTTGGCTCAGTTTTCAAAAGGGGGGAAGTTGTAGGTTCTGCCTTCTTCAGAGACAGCACCCTCCTTTGTTGGGGAACTGCTTTACAAAGACACTTTTACAAATGATAGCTTTCTTCCGAGAGCTGAAGCAGCAGATGACTATAGAGAGTTGCACTGCACCTGAAGAGCCGCAGAAGGCACCTTGCACAGCGTCTATCTGGTCTGTATTATCCTATAAATCTTCCTTTTGGAAAAGCTAGAGAAAGATGGGGAGGGAAAGGGTTCCTCGTTCCTTAAAGGAAACTTGATGTACCAGTTTGTTTTTTGTTATACATTCTTGCTGACACAAGATCTTTTTTCAGAAAAATTGTGTCCCATCAAGTAGATAGCATGGAAAGAGTCCTACTGAAGTGCATGTACTGTAACTACTAAGTTCAGTTGAAGGTGGAGATAGTAATACCACAATGCTGTGTTACTCTGAAGGAGTTATGACTCTACAAGTCTTCACTCCAAGACAGTAGGACTCCATCAAACTCTGGCCCCATCTCATTTCTTGGAAATTGTTCACAGCGGGCTTTTTCCCACCCACTAAACACAAGAGATTTAGGTCTATCCCTCAGGCACAAAGCAGGATGACAGCAGATTTTAGAAAGGAGCTAAGTCCTTAGAGACTGTCTGAGAGGTTCTGACGTTATTACGTGTATTGACTGTGGGCAGAGATCAATGTGGCTGCTTAAATCACTGCTAAGACAGATTTATTCTGTGCGTGGCAGAAGAATACTGCAAGTAGCATGTTCTAAATTACAAGAAGGCTACAGCTATGCAGGGAGCGAAACAAAACAAAAACCCCAAGGGACCAGGCAGATTGCAAAGCAGGAGCAGATCACCTTTACAGCTCTTCTTAGCGTTACTTTGAGGTATCCCTTGTTCACCAGTCTCCATGGGGCTGGAGGAATCTGCACCAAGCCAGTGCTGCCCAGCTGTCAGCACTCTCCTGTTGAAGGAGCCTGGGCATCTGTGCTATGTCACATTTCCCTGCTGTCGGCAAGTGTTGTCTCTTTGGTGACCGCACTTGTAGGTTGCTTTGTTTTGCGTGTTAAATCATCATTAGTGGCGACTGCCACCTTTCAAAAAGAGTATTCCAAAGATGTTCCTTTAGGCCTCTTTCAGCCCGGTGCAAATAAGCAGCAAAGGTTTTGTGTTATGCAAATCTCACTTCAAAGGCCTCAGCACCCAGGATTTGGAGAACAGCCGGGCATAGACATGCATTCCTTTCCAGAGCAGCATGCATGCCACAACAGACGCACCTACCAGATCTGTATGTGCTACATCTCCGAATACCTACCAGATCTGTATGTGCTACAGACTCAGCCAGACATATGGTTGAATCCCAAATGCCATCAGTTCTCCAAAATAGAATCCAGGACAAGGCAGTGAAGTCTACAGCATATTCTTATGGCACTTCTTTCAGCTAAAGAGATCCAGCCCATGCTTGTTACTGTGACTCATGTTACACGACTCATTTTAAAATGCTACACTGAAACTACAGTTTCAGAAAAAAACTAGCAGCTTTATAGACTACTGTGTTAAATCTCCTCTCTCCGTACCAGGTTTAAAGTAAAGCCTGACCTTCCATCTCCTTCCATCCCGATCTCTTCTCTGTTTAAAAACTCTAGGCAGAAATTTGAAGAGGAGGTGAAGTAATCCTAAAGTATTATAGGCAAGGTAAAAAGGATGACCAGGAAACAGTTCAAATAAGTTGCTGCCAACAGTCTATGCTGCAGTATCTCTCAATGCTTCTTTGCCGATATTGCAGTTGTCTGATACAGTAATTTTAGTTAATGCACTGTCAGGCACAAGCAGTACAAAAACATGCAGCTGTGTTTAAACACCTGCCCACTAAAGCAACAAAAATATGCCTTGCTTGAGGTGTCCATCGTCACTAAGCCACTGCCTGATTTGCAATTCAAAATGCACCTAAGCCATGTGGGAATGCTGCTATGAACCACGTGCCTTGTTAAGCATCTTCGCTTTCTGGATGGTTACTCTGTGTAGCAGAAGTGCTACTGAGTGAGAGTGGGTGATGTATTGTTAGGTGTTAGAAACACGTTAGCCGAACCCTCTGCATGTCAGCACGTTTATGACTGCTGGTTTGGAGATGACTCCTAGAGCATCCATCCTCAATACCGTGAGCTGCAGTGAAAGAAATGGTGACAAGGACAATAGAGCAGAGATGATCAGAGCAGCAGGCAGGAGACAAGCATTGCTGTTAAGGGCAGCCCAGCTGACCCCAGGACTGTCCCTGCCTTAGAAGTGTTGCGTGTATGCGGGAGGGAGGAAGCTAACTGTTAAATGTGTGAGAAACCTCCAGAGGAAGAGCAGAGGAAGCCACACAGTGCTGGACTGGATAAGACAAGGAAGAGGGAGGCCACGTTTCTGCCCTCAGCTTATTTTGAGGAAATCACCATAAGCCCTAACTTTCAGAAACAACCAACCATCTGCACCTCAAAATATCCATCCTTTTGTCTCTCAGTGCTTCACGCTCTTTATCCTTCCTCCTCTCCATTGCCAGTGCATCTCACTGCGATTCCACAATGCAACTTGTGCCAGCATAGACAAGGTGGTGTAGGATAGGTGACACGGCATGGCATAGGAATGATACACCAAAAAATGCCTAACCCACTCTGGCTCTGGTAAAGTTTTGGGGTTTTTTTGTCTGACTGTCCCTTGGCTGGGGTTTTGGGAATAGCTTAAGGGACTTAAATGCACTTGTGATATATAAAGACTGGATTTATAAAGGGTGCGTAAATGTGTGGGCAGGGAATGAATGGCATACCTCATTCTTATTGAATTTCAGTGGGAATTAGGCATCCTATTGATCCTCATTTACATTTTTAGGTGTCTCACTACCTTTCTAGGCAACAGTTCATACAGGTCTGTTTGAAAAACCCAGCCTATGCCACTAGATGCAGTCAGTAGGATTTTGCTTTGTAGTACTCAGTCTTAACTTTCAACCCTTGCCTCTAGTCCAAGGAGCTGGCTGTATGTTTGCTCCAGCATCCAAGTTGCAGGTTAAAAGCCCCTTCAAGCTGATAAAAGGGAGCAGGCAGGTGGACCGTGCTGGTCAAGTGGCCAGAGCGAGCTGCGTGCCTTTCTTTTATTCCAGTTTTCCATGGCACCTCCCCGAGATCAGCAAGCCAAGCCTGACTCACGGGTGGGCTGCCCTGCTAGAGAACAATGTAGATGTGCAGCGAGAGATTAGCGAACAAAAGCTTAGGAGTGTCTCTGTTCAAATTAAGTAACAGATGGACCTGATCTGTGTGGGAGCTGATAACGGTTATAAAAAGGCCATCACCAGACTGTGGCCAGCCCACCCTGGAAAAAAACCACTCAGTCGTAAATTCTCTGTGCTGTTATAGCTGCTTGTGCTAGTAAGGCTTTATTTTTACCAGCTATCATAAACCAGCATGACTTATTTTAGATGCATGGCTTGTACCGCTCAGTTAAAAGGGTGCCAACTCTCTGATAGACACCTACAAACAGAGGAGATGTGCCCGCCTGGGCAGGGAATGTGAAGCATAATTAACCTAGAGAAGGCAAATGTGATATTACAGAGCAGTGTTTGGCACTTCACATGGTTCTGGCTTTTGCTTTCCTCCTCTCTTAGGTACCTAGCTGATAGCACTTGTTTCTTCTGAAATGCTGATAATAAGGGAGTCTCTGGTGGTCTCAGCAGGACCAGGACCCCACAGGACAAAGTTGTGTGGAAGACCATTGAGTATTTGCGTTCATCTGAAGATGTGAGAATTTTGGATTTTGCTCTTAATTCACTCTCTTCCTGCTCACCACTAGAGAAGGCAAGCAGGTGCCTGTCTGCGAATAGAGTACATACAGTTCTGGAACAAAATCTTAACCTGTTTAAATTTCCTGATTTAAACCAGCACCTTAAAGATCTGACTGTATTTGCTGCAGAGAAGAAGGCCCATTAGCATCCAAGCCATGCACACTTTTTTCCTTTTTTTTTTTTTCCTCCCCCTTTTGGACAGAAGGATTTACTGTTCTATCTCCTAATCAGACAGCAAAGCCATTGGTATACACACAGCTTACACACCCACACTCAGTAGTGAAACAGGTTGCTATCAAGGAGGTACAGAGCCCTCTTAAGCCAAAAACCTCTCTGCAAAGCAGTCTCCTTCTGCAGCAAACATTCCTCCTCTCTCCCATGCAGGGAGGGAAGTGTAGGTGTTGCCTGGTGAAGACCGCACAGTGCTTCCTGATGGTTTCCCAAAGTTTGATTTCGTCACGTTGGGATGCAGCTGCAGACACACTGCCTCAAATATCCATCTGACAAGGGCTTCTGGAGGTAAGAATTTCACAATCTTTGGTTGCTGTTTTGCTGATGGCATTGCAGGGTGTTTAGAGATGAGATATTAAGGCCCTGCATATCTGCACCTGCACAAAAACGAGACAGCCTATGCTCAAGATCAGATTTGCACGCCACCCACTTTGCAAATCCTTAGGCCTGTGCTAGGAGGAGGCATCATGAGCCATGCTCCAGAGCTGTCTGAACAGGAAGAGTTCAAGCTTACTCACAGTCTTAGCATAAGCCTAAGCTCTTGGCTGGACATGTTGAGCTTGGACCTAGTCCACCAGTAGGTTCTCATGCTCTGCTCTCCCTAAGGGAGCACAGATGCTTTAGGAGAGAGCCAGAGCTGAGCCGATGTCTGGCAACCTGGGGAGAAAGCTCCCAGGTTGAAGGGCCTAGCATACTTAGCCCATTTTATTGAAATAGATTTTCACCCGTCAGAACAGACGTGGCTCGAGAGACCAAGAGCCAGCTCCGCAAAGATATTTAAATGCTGTTGACATCAAGGGGAAGATGGGCATTTAATACTTTGCAGATGTGGCTGTACGTGCCTTGCCCAACATCTTAATCTGTGCATGATCTGGCCCTAGCTCTCCTGTTTTCCCAAGCTCATACCCCAGTTTCTGGCTTTTCTCCTGGAAAGCACTGAACGTACGTGCAAGACGGGAAGGAAGCAATACTTGGGTGGATGACTAATACCTAATACTTAAAAGAGATTAAGATGGAAGGGGCAAGGGCTAGAGAGTTTCCAGCATGTCAGTTTGCATCTCTTTCTGGAACGTAATTTCAGGCCATCTTCAACTCAAAGAAAAGATGGCAAGAGTTAGAATTTCGCCCTCAAAATCTGGGATGAAGGGTAATGGAGAGGGAACAGAAAGGAAACATGAATAGGAAAGCTGTGCATAGAAGAGGCTGTTATTACCAGCCCTTGCACTCCTGAATTGCTTCTCCCTTCCCAAGAAAGAAATGTGAGGCTGAACTGAAAGTCTCATTTTCCTTGGGTAAGCAACAGGGAATAGGGCACAAAGCTTCTGCGTTGCATTAGATACCACTAACCAGGGGATTAAGTCCTGCCCAGATCATTTATTTTGCCTTGCTACTGGCCTCTGAGGTCAAGCCCCTTACACAGATGCTTTGGGCTTGCAATGTTACGCTGACTCTCCAGGAGGAAAAAACAGGGGCAGGTGGCCTTGGCGTGTGGCTCTGAGGGGAGGCCATTAGGCAGGAGAGCTTCTAATTACGGCTGCACCAAGTCTTTGGCAAAAGCCAGAAGAGAAGGCAACAAGGAAACAATTAGAGATCACTTGGCTAGAAGTGTATCAGAACAGTCACATTGTGCTGAGCGCTGTTCTTGCCATTTCCATTAACAAATGGACAGCATAATTACATCTTCAAACTGGTCTGGCTCACAGCCAATACGGACCTTGAAAATTAGTGCATTCACAGAAAATGGGACATGAGGGGATCTCAGGAGGTCAGCTCATCCCCACCTCTGCTTTAGGGCATGAAAACCCAAGGAATACAACTGGCCGGGCCCCTGGATGTCTGCTGAGGTTCTCACATGCAGTGTTCCCCCATGATCATCTGTTAAAGTGCTGTACATTTATCAGTTAAGCTTCAGTCCCTTCAATTCAGTGTCCCCTGCAATTCAGTAAGGATGTACAGTTCCAGTTCACTGGAGGAAAAAACTGAGGAATGGGAAGTCATAGAAGAGTAAGGAACATACTGTCTCAGCCGGCAGTGGAGATACCATTCTGCGATCTGTTTACCAGAGGAGAGTGCCTTACAACAGCAAAAGCAAAGGACAGGAAGAAAAATGGTGAGCACTGAAGAAAAGTGGGAATATGTGCACAGGGCAGATTTGAAACCAACCCTTCCTGCCTATTCCCACTTGCCTTCCATTGTTTCCCTAGCCAGCCCCCAGAATTGCCATACAGGCACATCCTACGTTATTTCTCACTTCAGCAAGTCCCTTTCCTCCCAAAAGTGGCAGATGCTGATACCAAATTAGTGCGAAGTGGGAGGGAACCAGCAGATAACTGTGATAAGAGCCAGGGGCAATGGTCTTCCTCTTGTCCTCTCCCTTCCTCCCGGCAGGGCTCTCGTTGCAGCAGACAGATGCTAAGGGAAGTCTCAAGGGCAGAGTCAGATCAGTGAGACATGGCAGGGATCTATGGCCAGGATCAGGGAGACAGAATGAACTGTAACGGGAAAAGGGGCAAGTTCCTTTATTTTTGTCTTGTGTGGGAATTTGACTCAAGGATTGCTGAGAATCTCATAAGCCAAAGTGACGTTTTCCAGGCTGAGCGCCAGCCAACGCACAGACTTGATCTCAGCAGGTATTTGACTTCGACACGAGCTAGGATGCTCGGTACCTGCCTGACCCTGGCTTTTGATGAGGGCACATATATCAAAAGCTGCCTGAAATGCAAAGACAGGAAATAAGCGGATATGCTATCAGCACCAGCCTTTGCAATACTCTTTAGTGTCTGGCTGTGTCCCAACCATCAATACAGAGACTCGCAAGGTTTTAGCCTATAATCCTCTGTTCCTCTGTCTGTGACTCTAATCTCTTGATCCTCCATTCTCCTCCAGCCTATAGCTTGACCAACAAAACACAGATCTGAAGTTCTGCTTATCAGAGACCAACGATGTCATCTTCCTGTGGAAAATGGGAGTTGGGAAGAGAGTAGTAGTCATCAGAGCCAAGAGCCAAGAGTAGGCTAGAGAAGGGAACAGGAGAGGGCTTGAGCAAGCACACAGAGAAATCATTTATGACAAGACTGAAAACAGCTCTCTTTTTAAGAACACTTTTTCCAATTTTACTGTATCATTTTTGTCGTTTTTGTGTGTGTAATTCTAGCCTCGGGTATAAAACAGAATTGTCTAGCTAATGTGTTGCACAAAACATGAACAAATGAGCGTTGCAAGAGACTGACTGCAGGCACCAAGGGAACATTCACATCTGCCTATGAGCGTGCGACCAAGAGCCTGTGAAACTACTGCCGTCATTCCACGCTGGAGAGGTGGGGCTGTCTTCTGTAAGGCAGCTTTGAAGCTTTGCAGTGAGTCTGTCAGAACAAAGGATGTAGATCTACAAGGAAAAAGGCATTCAGTAGAAAGCTGCACGAGCCACGTGCAGGCCTGAAGACATGTGAGTTGGGGGAATGTTGTTCTAGGGGCGGCAGCCCTGAATCACATGAACAGATCTGAAAAGACTTACCTTGTTAGCATCAGCCTGAGCATAGGCTGCAAACCTCCAAAGGGAGTTGTGCTGCAGGGTTCAATAGAGATTATTTTCTTAGGAAGTACATCGGGAATTAAAGGGAGCCCAAACGAAGTCACAGACAGACAAAGATGAAAAGCTTGACATAGAGCACTATTAGAAATATGCTGGCATAAATAAGTAGGGGAAGAAGGAGGGAAGTAATGCCACGTCAGAGCAAAGAGTGAGGATGAAAGCCATTCTGGCTTGTCCCAACCTGGATTCCTGACCAAGGCAAGCTTGTTTAATAGAGCAGAAACGAGCCTTGGCATGGAGGGGTTAAAAGATTACTTGTCCTGGGAGAGTTGAATTAGCCACATATCTGGGAACTAACTTCTCCCAGACCCTGACTTGTTTTTCTCCTTAAACATCTCCTGCTGCTATTTTTAGCAGAGAATTTTCTCAGCCAAATGCTCCCAGTTGAGTCCTGGTCAGAGGCCCTTTTCCCAGAGAGACACAGGCCCAGCGGCAGGAGGGTTGCTGCTCTGCATGGAAGATCATTCCTGGCTATGTGCTGGTCCCCAGTTCAGCTTAGCTCTGTTTCACTGTCCTGCAGGCATATTAAATGCTCTCACAGACCCTAAAAGCCAGGGGAGGCTGCAATCTGGTCTGCAATTTCAGAAGCAGCTAAAGAAGAGGGTGGACTGGACTTGATAACCACCTGCAGGCTTTTTGGGAGTATGAATGGCAAAAAAGGTGGGAAGGAGATATAAAGAAATGATTAGGCTGTCTTTAATAACAGGATCTGCTTCTCAGCACTAAAATCTATTTGGATTCATTCCAGTTCCTCCAAGGGAAACCATGGAAGCCTTTATTGTTCATAAAAGTTGCAACTAAAATCGGACTGGATAAAGCTTAAGGAAATACCTCTCAGAGGACAACCCTGCTTTGGCTGCTGGAAACAAATGAGGTAACTCCCTTCCTCTTCTCTGGTTCTCTTGGGGCCTTTATTCCTCCTTAGCCAAAATGCTAACCTGTCCATCAGTCCATCACTCCCTTCCCCTGGCTCCTCGCTGCTCAGCCTCCAGCACAGAGCAAGCTATCTGCCTGCTCAGGCTGTCTGCCTATGTGCAATTAGCAATGCATCAGTGAATGTCTGGGGCGGTTCACATGGAAGCAATGCTTGTAACTTCTTTTATCTACAGCTTGATTTAATACCTGCCTGCCAGAGATGGGCATGTAAATCAAAAGGCCAGATCAGGGCACATAGATGGACAAATTGAGTAAAACAGGAAAGAACCCCTGGCTTGTCTGTGCTAATGTGCAGTTAAAGCTGGGGGACCCGGGAGGATTGAGCGCTCTGGATCCTGTGAATGAAGCACGGGGAAGGCTACAGTCAGTGCTGGAAAGCAGCAGTGGTCGGTTGGTTACAGCACAGCCACAGTCAAGAAGGTCCCTCTAACAATGGCCCCTTCTTGGTCAGTGTATCTGTTGCCTGTGTGTCTTGGAGTCACGTCAGTGAAGCAAACAGATTGGGAACATATTTGTACTCCCCACAGCAGTACAGAAGCCAACCCAGGCAGAGGAGAGCAAGCTGGGCTCTTTTCTGCTCCTTGCCTCAGTGCCAAGTTTCCAGCTCTGCTCGAAACCTGTGGCCGAGCCCTATTTTGGCAGGGGTGAAGGGAGAGGACAGGCAGGGTCAGGAAACACTCTGCTTTCAGCTCATGCTTGCAGAAGTTGGCAGCTGGCTACAGGAGAGGGGAGCCAGACTGAGCTCAATTGCGCACCTCTGAAGGCCCCACGAGACGTTAAATCCGGCACTGTGTGGCTTTGCCCTTCTCCTCAGCTATGCTTAAACAAATGGGGCTGAGAACAGCAGTCACCTGGACAAGCCATAGATGCTGCATGAGGATTTGTGCCAGTGGCAAGAGCTACCTTCAAAAAGCTTCCCCAAGCCCAGCAGGAACCCCAGCAGCCAAGGATTTCTCTCTTGACTTTCAC
>NW_008824036.1:17520-29298 GCF_000699105.1 Pygoscelis adeliae | reverse complement strand
AGCAGGAATCCCAGGAGCCCAGGATTTCTCTCTTGACTTTCACATACACATTCCAACACATGGGCACTTAACCTTTGAGGCTCCTTTGAAAATCCCAGCGACAGTGTTTTACGGATGAGTATGTTTCCCCTAACATCTGCCCCTTCTATCAGATGCTGCCAGAGCCTCTCTTCTCTTCTGGCTCTGCTCCCAGCTGAAGGACAGACAATAGACATTTGAATGCAGTCTCCGCTTCCCCTCCCAAACGGCCTGGGGGAGATGGCACGTCAGAACCAAGACAGCGCTGAGAGCACAGCTTGCCAGCCAGCGACAAGTCTCTCTAGATCATGGCCTGCCTTTTCTTTCCCTCCCACTGGCTACAGGGCATGCAGGCCAGCTCTGCTGGGCAAATCCTGGCAGTATCCAGCTAGCCAAACTGAGGAAGCCTTTTCTCAGCATACTACTGCTGGAGCCAGCCTGATCCCTCTCCGAATGCTGCCGAAATCAACTGACGTCCTGGATTCCCAACCCTGCCGGCCAGAGCACTGGTTAATGGACCTCTCCTGTACCTCTCTGCCATGCCAGCTCACCTGGAAACACACTGGTCACCTCTTGCACTTCCCCTTGCTCACTCTTAATAGCATCTAGCTGCAATTAACTGATCCAGGCAGCGCGTGGGGCACAGAGAGGAGCAGTTCCACCTGCAGGAGGTTCGACAAGGGTTCAGCGAGAGCTGGCTTGGATTCTCCTGAAGAACCATTGTTCCATCTTTCTAGAAATAGCTCTGCTTCTCGCATCCTGGAGCCGTTCAGCCTGTTTGGCACTGTTTCTGCTGCTTCAGAGGCAACAACAGAGAGTGAGAAAAACCTGTCTAGACACCGTTTACCTTCCATCAACTCCCATTGCCACATCAAAGCACCACTTCAAACAAACCTGCAAACTGGCCAAGTAATAACCCCCAGCTCTCCTGTGCCTGCTCCAGCCAGAGGCAGTCAGACCCATCCCATCATGCTTCAGAGTTCATCTTTAATCCAGGCCCTTCTGACAACAGGAAAGAGAGGTAGGATGAAAAATCTCATTACAGGAACATCAACAGAAGTTACCTGGCCTCAGACTGCTCAAGTGGGGGCTATGTCCTTTCTGCTCGGCATCCAGGTACAAGCTGAAATCTCACCGGCAATCTGCAAACCTCCAGCTCCTTTGAAAAGCAGCCATACAAGGCAGTCCTCTCAGCAGTCCCACTTGTCCCACCTGCTCAGGTGCTGGATCCCTTACCTTTCCAAAGCCACGTGCATGAACGCTGAGCATCATTTGCTACAACCCAGAGATCAAAGAATATCTTCCTATGGCACCCAAGGAAATGGAGGTCACCAAGAGCTACAAGCAGCTTGTCCACCATGAGGCAGCAAGTCACTATCAGAGCAGGACAAAGTCACAGGAGGTCAGGTAAATGCGCAAGATACCTTGAAACCAAGGGAGCTGGAGAGGTGTTTAGGTCACTTGAGCACAAGTTACTTGAAGTCACTGCTTTGGGGAAGCACCTGGTACTAGCATCAAACACTGACCCTATGCAGCCACCACAAGAGCAACATCTAGCTCATTATTTTAATAAGGGTCCTTTGAAATACCTTTTGTGTGAGAGACAGCTAAGAAAATCCAGTCTGGCTTTATTCTGTCTCAGGCAGAAACAGCCTTTATTTAGCAAACTGCTGCTAACAGCTCTGTCTCATTAGTCAGTGTTTAGGGAACCAGGCTGCAATTGTTCTGAAGTCTGGCATCGCAGAAAGAGCCTTGATAATGAGGTCTACAGGAGACGATTCCTCCTGACAGGCCCACAATGACCTAGAAATCCTACTTAATCCCCTGTCAGTGAAAAGTGCTGAATAACAGCGAGGTGCAGAGGCACTAGGGGCTGATTTGAGAGGGAGGCTGCAGCCTCTGCTCACACTTTGGGCTGTGATGCAAGAGCTCTAGGGTGCAAAAGCCAGCACCGCTCAGCTATGCAGCAGCTCCCCAGATGGAGCAGAGGGGAGGCCTGCCAGGCAGATGGACAGGGGTTTGCCATGGGAAGGTTTGTAGCCTCATCTGTAAAAGACTTGCCACCACGAAGAGCATGCAGAGTGCTGGGAGCAGAAGTCTCTGTTTAGCACAACAGTAGAGACAGGAGTAGGCACTTGGACACAGCCTGGCACTAGCTAGGGCTCCTTTGAAGCCTCCTCAACATCAGCACCTGGATGTGGTCTTCTCAGTGCAGTAGGCATTGTCTCCTCTGGATCATGCTTGCTTGCAAACTGTGCCAAAACCCTGCCAAAGGCTTTAACTCCCCGACTCAAATAGCTTAACTTTTACCTATGTTCCTGGGCCTAGCGTGCCCAGCAGCTCACCAACTTCATCTGCACAGCTACCGTTGCTACCAACAGAGACTGTGGTACGTACCACTGTGGAGGCAGCCTCTCCTGCCACGTATTGGAGTTGCGCAGGTGCTGTCTCCTCTCACGTGGATGTGGGATGAGCAGCGGCTCTCCGCTGCACCAGGCAGCGTGCGTGCCCCGGAGGCGTTGTTGAGCTTTTGGCATGTTCTGCCCCAAACGCTTTTCCCCGTTTCCGTGGAGGAAAATGCAGTAGGCTGGCACAGGCTTGGGCCACAGACACACTACTTTCAAGTGGTTTGTTTTTGACAAGCAGCATGTGTACCATGGTTAGGAACCTCTGGGCTGTATGGCCCAGAGCCAGCTAGGCCAGAAGATGAGGTAGAGGGACTGAGCTGGAATGTGGGCTGGATACAGCTGACCTTGAAGACCACCCCCAATAAAGACCCTTACAGGCATGTGCTTGCCACCTGTTTCAGCCAGCAGACGAGGGACTAAACCAGGAATTCTGGAACTGAATGCACAGTCTGTTAAAGAGTGGTCTAAGACTCCCACCCACGTGAAGCTGTCCCTGATGTGTGCTCTCTCACAGATCCTTACAGAGGAATGCATCTTTGCCCATCATGTGCAAGACTGCTACTCCCATACTGCAAATGCAGCCCTGTTTAAAGTACAGCTCAAATCTGCAAAGGACTGCTGTAAAAAAAGAAATGTGGAAATGAAATCACCAGCCAAAACAGTGTCTAGAGACAACTCATGCCAAGTCCCTCGAATGTCAGCACCAGGAGGGCTCTGAAACGGAGAACCTAGCTCACTCTATGCTGGCTCTGCTGGCACAGACAGAGGATCTGCCTCCGAGACATGAGGAAAAGACATATGCTGAGAAAGGAAGGACCAGCTTTGTTTTACCAGCCTGTGTTCCCACCAGAGATGTGCTTTAAAGACTGCCTTGCAAAGTAGGAATTAAATCCAAAGGTGCCTATGCATCTTCCGTGCTGTCATCCCCTTATCAGTTATCTCCAGCCTGCTCTGAGCCAGAAGATGAAAGGATCGTAACACCACTTATCTTCCCACTTAAGAACATGCTTAACAGCTTGCTGTTAAAGAGGAGGACACTCAAGCCTCAGGAAGCAGCTGTAAATTCTGCAAATGGGCTCCCTCACATTTCTTTGAAGGAGCTACTGCTTCTCAATGAGGGACAGAGATACAAAAAGGAAACCAGGGAGGGAGGAAAAGAGGGAAGCCTTTGTAGCAAAGAAAGACTTTGCCTCACGTCCAGAACGTGAAGCTGAGTGACAGATGTGAGACGTATGACGTGTGTCTCAGAAGTGACCGAGGATGAGCCAGGAATTGAAAAGCTCTTGGGAAATATTTAAGCAGCCAGAATTATGACATGTTTGTCACTAGAGCACAAGAAGCTCCAAAAACACGCTCTCCTCGAGACTGTGCAGCATTACAGCCAAGAAGGTTAGGGATCCCCTTACGTGCTGCAGGCAGAACTGCTGCATGCAACCCAGCTCCGGCTCTAACAGTTGAGACCAGGTCACTGCACATCATCTGTGCTTCTCCCACAGAGCATGCTGCCTCATCTCTGGATTTGACCCTCGTCTCCCGTCTTCACAGAACTACTTGTTATCATGGTGAACCTGAATCCAGCTTGCCTTTGTCATTTAATAGCTGAGTCAAACTGTCAAAACAGCCAAACAGGATCTGTTCCAAATATCTGCAGAAAGAGGAGGATCAAGGACCCTGCAGCAGAACACCAGGAGCCTCCCTGGCTGAGGAGAACAATCGCTATTGTCGACCAACAGCAGGCTGCCGGCGGGCGACGCGCATGCCTCGGCGCAACGTCGGGAAAAAGCCCCTGAGTCTTCCCGTGCTCACAGAGCACCACAAATGAACTGGAATCTGGAGTCCCTTCTGTCCCCTGGCAAAGCCCCAGCGATCCAGCACTGCAGACTTCTCAGCCCTGATCGTAGCTCAGCTGTTGACTTGGAGAACTCCAAGGCGCGGTTGGCAACTGGGAGAGGGGGGCACCCGAGTGCCTTAGAAGCTGTTGCCAGCCCAAACAGAGACTTCAAAGGGCTTATCTTGCCCTGTTGTGTGGGAGAGCATGCAGTGCCTGTGGGTGAGGACAGCTGTGTGTTGGCCAGGCCCACCAGAGGATTTTTGATGGAAGAAGAAAGCAGTTAGTACCTAGTTTAACCTCCCCTCCAGCACGCACAAGGCAGCTTTGGCAGGCAGAGCTCCACACTGTCCTGTTATTTATGGGATGTTGAAAACTGGCCAAAACGAAGGGAAAACACCAGATACTTGAGGATGCTTACCAACTCAAATAGCCGGTTCTGCTTGAGGGAGAACCCATGAGAGTCAGGAGGCGATTAGAAGGCACTCTGCCTTTCATCTCCGGATCACCAGTTCAAAGGCAACTCCATCAGCACTGACCAAGCTGTAGCCAACTAATAGCTATTTGCTCGTGCACAAGAAATGAGATAAGCCATTGCCTCCTCGCTCCCTGAGAAATCAGACTACCCCCATTGATGTACACTACGTGCAATCTCAGCAGAGTAGCTAAGACCAAAGAGGGAAACAAACCAGCACCTTCTCTGCTGTAGGAGCTACTAGATCAACAAGAATATCCATAGTGGTTGAAGCTAACCTGTTTCGTGGCATGTGTATCCAGTCCTGTCAGCAAAGCACGGATCATTCACGCTAACAGGGAGTTGCGTATTACTCCTTCCACCTTGGTTGTTGGTATCTAAACACCTCAACAAAAACAACCCACTCTTCCAAGGATGGGGGACTCCCACCGGCCGGGGAAGTCGGGGCTGGTCCAGAGGTACAAGTCGCTGTTGTGCACAGAGCTGGGACTTCCCCTTCTAAGGTACGTTACTGATGCAGAGGACCTCACTACTGCAGAGCGGATGTTTTCCAGGCTCTAAAAATAACTAACTCCAAACAACATGGTGGGTATAAAGAAATATTTATCTTTGGACTTTTGCAGAGATCAATGCAGAAGCAAAAGATTAAAGCAAAGATTTAAGTGTGTATTAAAAATAGCTGTTGATAAGATCCTTTGAGGGGATAAAAGCAATTTTACAGAAGCAGCAAGAACTGCAGGACTTTGCAACACCTTCCCTGCTGTTAACTGTGTAAGCTCCCGGAAATCATTCAAGAGAGTGTTAGCAGCCAGAGCGCCCCAGGAGGAAGTCCATTAGCAGGCAGCAATCTCCTTAATGGATCCTCGGGGTATGTGGTAGACTCTGCCTTGCCTATGGACACTCGGTTCTTTCCACTGCTGTGATTCAAGGGCTGCTCGTGCAGCCATTATCATCCAATACTCTAAGGAATGCTCCTCATCTTTATGGCAGCCCAACTGCGCGATGAATTAGTCTTTTGGGTAGCTTTCACTGAGTGAGGACACACATGGGTATAGTGAGTTTTTTCTTACTTTTTTTTCTTCTTTCACAGCACCTAGCAAAGACAGACACTGATCTGTGAACAGAAGCTGTACATGCTACTGTAATGCAGGTAAAAGCAGTAACATCTATCAAGACCTTTGTTTTCCAAGGATAGCATCCTAGCAAAACAAAAATATTGTCTCCAAGGCTGATCTTGGCCTAAAAGATCAAGCAAAGCCTTGTACATTTATGTGCAGACAAAACCATTAAGTCCTCAGCTGTGCAACTGACTCCACTTGAGCAGGCCTGAGAGAGCACACAGCCACGCCAGAGAGATGTAAAGTGGCAGGAACCTTTCTACTGGGAATGAAAAGCAGGACTGCTGTGCAGAGCACTGCTGGCCCTGTTAAAAGGTAAGCTTGGTTTCCCAAAACAGCTCTCTTTCATGGCATTGTTTGCCAGTCTTATTCCTTATTGCTAATGAAACAAAAATTCTGACTTACTTTGGATATGTAGAATATTATGGGCTCCTTCAGCAACCGTTGAAGAACTGCGTGGTTATACATCTCGAGACATACTGGACAAGACTGTCAAAAATGGCAAGTGAATTAGGTGTCTCAGGTGGGGGAGTGAGCAGGGAGGTCGGACGCTTTCAGTGGACCTGAATTTTTAGAAGTGTTATACTTCCATTCTCCAAAAGAGAGTCTAAAACAAAGTGCCCCAATTTACATACTACCTGTAAAGCGCTGGCCACGTATATAAGGAATGGCCCCAAAGTTTATTAAGGCAGGGATTTTCAAAAGACGCCATGGGCGTTAGAAACACAGCCTAGTAATGGGAACAAATCCCCTTAGATTTCAATGGATTTCTCAAGCTCAGCAGAAAATCTTACCTAGGCCACCAAAATATATTTTTAACAGTGCGATTAAAAACCTTGAAATACTGCTGAACATTGTCAACTGCTACCTTTTAGCCACATGCCAAAGATATAGTGAGTCCCTGGCACACTGCAGTTTTTAAAGCTGAAAGTCTTCAAATGAGCCAGCTGTGCCCAAATGAATTAAGAGGCCTCTTAAAAACCTGCTGATCTTACATTTGTGTTGTAATAATCAGGTACATTGATGGGAGTAGGTTAGAGTGTGTTCTGGCTTTAATTCTGAAATCCCTGGGATTTATGACTTTAAAAAAAAAAAAAAGAAAACCTTGACCATTATCTGAACACAATTTAATTTCATCTACTTCATCTATTGCTGCGCTGAAACCTTCACGTCCCCTTGTAACTGACCCTGTGTTAAGCCCTGTTCTCCATCCCATGAGGGCCACTACATAACCCAATACATTATATTATTTATACTGATAAGTGATTTTTGCATGACAGAACAATTCCCATTAATTTTTTGAGCTTATGTCAAGTACCTGTGGGCTGCCAGGTTACAGCATGTATGTGGCTGGTTTTCTTTTTAATTAGTCAATGCCAGCCCTGTGTTGACTGGACTCCCATTTGATGGCTCTCAGCAGTCTGCAGGTGAGTTCTTGGGAATCCTACCCGACTGTGCGCTCAGGAGCAGAGGGAATTGCAGAGATGATTTTTTATTTTTTTTTTTTCCCCAACTCCCATTTATAAATTTTGCTTCTGCATCTGCTGCTCTTTTCTCCACCAGTCATCTGGTTTGGAACATGCACCAAAAGCAATTTCCTTTAATACCCAACGCAGCAGAGAAGGAGCTTTGACAAGACACTTAAGAACTGCAGAGGAACATCCTCCCTAGACCTCGCTTCTTGCATATTAGTGTTTTTTCTAAGAAATTTGAAGGCCTGGCTTAGGATGCTGCTCTAATAAGAACTGGGCACCAGCTCAATTATGCAGCTGTCTTGGTTTTGCACTTCCAAGCTGTGTGTTAGACAGCTGAACTTCTTGCACGGGAGTCACACAAAGCTTTCTTACAGCATGAAATGCAGCGAGGCAATCAAAGTTAGCGACTGCTGAGGAAGAAGTGATAACGGAACCTCAGCTGGCCATTCTTGTGCAGGAAACATCTTTAATATACACCTCCCTCAACGTTTATCCCCAGAGGAAGCCTGCTTGACCTCCGCTTATCTACGATGAGAAGCAGAAGTTTGTGAGGAGTTGGTTATCCTTGAGACCAATGTTCTGGTGATGTCCATGGAGTGCCTTGCTGTCCTGTTCCCCACAGATGTACTCTTTTGCTGGTAAGTCTCTAGAAAAAGAATTAAACTCTCCAAACAATACCTCTAATCTCAAGTTAATACTGAGGGTGTTAGCACTCTGAAGGGTCACAAGCAGAGACGTGAGCTTTCCAGCCAAAAAAAGTCCAGTTTTTGTGGACAAAACTGTTTATTTTTCTGAAACTGAAAGCACTCATTTCCAGCATGAGAGTTTGAGAACTGCAACCCAGCAGGTATTTCCTCTGCCCCAAGCGCAGCTATTGACAGAACTGTACCCAAACAGCAATCCAGCCCCTTTGGGTGAAAACTAAGACTGTGTCCAGAACATTCATTAGTGCAATTAAAGCCATTAACTGGTTCTTAGGCCATGTTCTGACTCAGCGAAGGAATGAGTTTTGTTGCGTGGTACACACCCTTACTCCTCCACTACATGGAACTGACATTTAGTGGTTGAATTTGGTTTTGATCCCGCGTCTCATAAAAACATGATACTCCCTAGGGGTTCAGAGGGAAGGCAAACAGCCCTTATCAATTGGAAAAAGATGGTGCAGTTCATATTCCAGTTGATAGAGAAGCCAGATTGAGAATGTAATTATCCTAATTAATTTTCTATCTTGAATTCATCTCTTTTTATATAAACAGCAGTTTCAAAGCAGGCCACCAGCTTTTACGCATAGAGCAGTTGTTTTATCTTGTTGAGGGGCACGTTAGCAATGCACGCTCTTGTTTTGTAGAAAAGGACTCTTGAGGACTCAGGATCCTGTTGGTCTGTGGAAATGCTTCCCCTTGCTAACTCCCTCCCACCACTTCAGGCCTGCTCTGTAAGGAGTTCACGAACCTTCTCCGGAGCATCAGGGCTTGATGCAATCAACTGTGAAGCATTAGCTCTAAATATACAACTGGGAGGCCAGTTCTGCTTCAGCACACAAACACTCATTGCAAAGGATGATAAAGCAGTGAACGCAATTTGCAAGAGAAACTTATATAATAATCCAAGGAAGCTGCAAGGAAAGCAGGAGCAAGTCGGGGCTAAGCAATGTTTTACCCTTTGGAGATGGCTAAAGTTAGGGGCAAACTGGCAGGAGGCTCAGAAACCAGGCCCACCCACAGTATGTCCTTATTTGTGAAGCTAAATGCAGAAGCTCATTCTGCTTTATTGACTTGTTTAGGTGATTTTTGGCAACTCAACGTGCGTTCCTGATGCAAATCCTCAGTGTGTGGACAGATAATTGAAAAACAGTTGCAGCGGGCCAAGAGACCCAGAGTTCAACTTGTACAAGGAAAATAAACAGGTCAGTAAAAGAACCTAAGTTCACAATCAGAGCAACATCTCAGTCCGCAGCTCTTTCTCCTCACCAAAAAAACTACATTTTACTCTTTGAATCTACTTGTGCTTCAGGAACCAAGTAATTCTCAGAAGTATTCAGAGCAAGAGGGAATGCGCTGGTGTCACGTTCTTTGTCAACAGCTGTAAAGTAGATGTGCATCCAACTACTCTTCGGTGGTGATGCCAGATATTGCTTACCCAAATAGGAACACCAAGCCCTTCCTAAGAATTTTTTTGAAGACGTTATTAAGCGTCTGATTTTGGCATGGCTCTCAAAGCTGTTTGTCCCGATTTTTTTTTCTTTTTTTTTTTACTGCCTGTTGAAAAGAAAGCAATACTGCAAATACTTCCCATCAGAAAACACCAACAAGCAACTTATCATAACTGCAGTAGAGCTAACAGCATTTCCACTGAGCGGTTTTTGGCACTGACAGCTGACTCGGAACAGTTGTTGGTGGCTGGGACAGATGGACTTCATATATTAAAAAAAAAAAAAAAGGAAATGAGAACTTCTACTCTGTAGATTTTGAAAAGGCCTTTGCAAAATCCAACATATTACCAAAACCTCAGAATTAAATCAGTGGGAGATCTGAATACGTTGAGCTTTAGAACTGAAATGTGCCAGATCTCCCCATCAAGGACTATAAGGTATCACCATATTTTATTTCCAACAGGAAATACTTGAGAGTTTTGGGAAGGGATCCACAGCTCTGCCCTCAGTCCAGCATGTGAAATCCTCAAAATCCAAATGTTTGTTTCCACGGGGAAGCTTGCAACGGAGACCTCAAGGTAGGACATAACACTGATGTCAATTGTAAGCCCCACTTTCCATCACTGATGCCAATAACTTCTGCTAGTATAATTATGACCATGGCATTTACCTGGTGTGCAGCATCTTTAGATGCTTTTAGTGCCTAGAGCTGGGTATGCACTGAACGCTCCATGCTTCACCAGCTCCTGTTTCGTGGCAATGTTTTAAGGCCGTGATCAAGATCAGGGTCCGTTCTGGCAATAACACTGCAGGAGGAGGCAATCCCTGCTCCGCAGCGCTTACAGTCTAAGCAGCACCTCATAGCCTAAAGCATACAAGTCAGAGTTTTGCAGCTTGGGATCTCAGCATCTTGTTAGCTTTGTCAGCTTCCTTTTCTGCCCCCTTTTCTTTTTTTCCCCCAAGTAGTCAGTTGGCATCAAAGACATCCTTATGGCCTCGCTCCTATCCCACTATCCAGCACCAACCCTGCAGACTTCAGCACATGTCTAATTTTACATACTGCTGACAGCGTGACCTTAACTTAGTGGGATGCCCCCCAGTACGTAAAGCCACGCGTAGCGGAACAAACTTTTTTTATTCTCAACCTCACTTCTGCCCACTCTTCTGCGCTTATGACCCCAAATTTGAAAACAGCTGGAAATCAGTACAGGATGAGGCACTTCGACGGGCCAGAACCCTTTGTATTTAAATGGAGAGGAAACCCTGTTACCACTTGGTTTACTCACCAGATAAATGTTCTCAGGCAGAGGTGTGAAACTACTGGTGTTTGGCTGTTTTTAGCAACTTCTGTCTCTCTAAAGAAACGCAGAAGTATCTGTAGTTCATTTCCAGCCTTGCTATCTTTTAGGCTACATCCAACAGGACACTTAGGCACTGCTCACATAGCAGAGGAAGGAAATGGGGTACCCTTCTACCTTGCAGCCCAACTGTAAGGAAAAGTTGTGTTGAGTCTCTCATTTTTCTCATTCAAAGGCAGCATCCGAATCCAGAGTTAGCACCTGGAAGACTACACGATGCTCCAGGATTAGGCACTCCCAATTTCTCCTACTGAAACTGCTTCTGCTACGAACCACAGTAAAGCAAGTGAACAACAGACCTTGGAGCGCGTGACAACCATCTCCACATCGCAGATGAGTGTCATCTTCTCACCCCTCCACTCGCTTTTTTGGTAAACAGTGCCCAAATCTCACTTTATTTGAGGCCCAAGAGGCTCTGCAAGTTATTTGGAGTCATTGGAGAATTGTTTTGTCCTTAGATAAACTGTTTGAAATATTTCAATACGCTTCAGTCTTGAGTTGACCCAAAACAGTTATTTGTGTGTCTGTACACATGTGCATGCGTGCACAGCCACGGGTATTTTAGTAATCAGTTGCTGGTTGTCACCCTAACCCCACTCCATCCCATTTTCTCCTTCTGCCATCTGGGCAGATTGGGGGAGGGCAATGCAAGCCCACCGGCTGCTGTCCCCCTCCTCATCCCCCCCACTATTAATAGCCAGACACCAAATGAGCCCAAATTCATTCCTGAGCGGAATTAGCAAATGTTTTTGCAATTAAAACTGCAAACATTCATGCGGGGCCCCCGGAACAATAGGCGCCTGTGCCTGGTCTTGAATAGGCACTAGTGTCCGCCCTGCCTGCCTGCCGAGGCTGCACATTCCTGGCACCCTCATCCCTGGACCCGCTCCTTGCTGAGCTGGGGTTTTGGGCTGGTTTCCCCCCCCGTCCCTGCAGCACCATGCTC
>NW_008824036.1:9241-16806 GCF_000699105.1 Pygoscelis adeliae | reverse complement strand
GTGGAAACTCCACCCCG
Source organism: Pygoscelis adeliae (assembly GCF_000699105.1). NCBI lineage: Eukaryota > Metazoa > Chordata > Aves > Sphenisciformes > Spheniscidae > Pygoscelis > Pygoscelis adeliae. Next base: position 16,789 of record NW_008824036.1, on the reverse strand, counting down.
CGGGTGGGAAGAGGCGCCCCTCCGAAACGCTCCGTCTGTGGGACCGGCGCCGCGGAGGGAAATTCACCGAGAGTGAGGAGCTGGGAAGGGTTTAAATGTTTCTGAGCTGGAAAGCAGCTGGAAGGCAACGTTTTGGTTATCAACGCCCCCCCAAGTTTTGCTCTAGAGTGGGCGTTTCCCCCCGTATTAAGAAGAACCCCTAAAAAGAGGGGTTTCTTTGTGAGAATTTTCCCTAAAAAGTTCTCTCACGTTGAACTGTGCATTTCACTGTTGACCAGCTTAAAGGAAGCAAGCAACACAACCAACCAGCCGGGGGGAGAGTGCTTCTCTTGCGGAGCTTCCCTGACTCCTCCTGCTGTACCAAATTGTTTCTGACACGGCCACGGGCTTAATTTAGTGATTCCGCCCCAAAAAGTGGCTTTGCACGGAGAGCATCCCGAGCTGCTGTGTGGTCCTCAAAAGCTTCCCAGAACCTCTTCCTCTGGTTAACAGAAAGAAACAAAAATTATCAGCACTGGACACTCGCCCCGAACTCAGCGAGTCGGCCTGGGTTAAAACTGGCTCATGCGTCACTAACTGTCAGTAGCGTGTGATGGGGATGTAATTAAGACGCTGTCGAAGACCAAGCAGCTGGAATGAAAGCCGAGCTCGTCTCCGTTCGGCAAACCAGCTCGGCAGAGCTGGTAGAAATTAAGGGATGTAAAAATGTATTTAACTTGATAAGGCAGCAGATCTAACTCAAGACGCTAATGAGTGGATTTAAAGGGCAGATCTGAGCCTGGTGAAATTAATACAGAGATTCTCATCAGTTCTAGTGGCCAGATGGGACATTTCACTGAGGATGAAGGGGAAGGAATCGCCTAATAAGACTATACGTCTTAAAACCTGACTCTGGCAATCTTTGGGTTGGGTCCTTCTGTAGTAAGGAGTCATTCTAACACAGTCCGTTTGGACCGAAATGACAGGAGGTGTAAAATATGATGGCGTAGAGTATAATCAGCGATAAAATGTGATCACTGAGGTGTCAGGTTCCTCTTTAACTTCCCGCAGCAGCTTGATCAGGGAAGAGTGGAGCCGAGAAAGAGGAAACAAGACAGGACGGGAGGGTTTCTTAGGCACTTCTTCTGGCCTTTTAAGTTGTGTTTATGCAGCCAGGTGAAACGTGGACCTGCAGACAGTCTGCAGCACCTGGTGTGCAGACGCCGTGGGCTTTCCATCTACCGCTGGCCACGGACCCTGCTGGAAACCGGGCTCAGCCTGTCCACGCTGGACTGGGGAAGAGCCGTGCTGGGAGAGCAGGAGGTGGACGGTGCTGCGGTGTGCTGCCTTCCCCAGGCCATCTGGGCCACTCCAAGGGGAGCTGGATGAGTGCTAAGGGGCTCTTCTAAGCCTTGATTTCCCTCTCCAGGCTGCTGGAGCTTAGCCTGGGCATGCACTGAGGGCATGTTTGTGAATAATCAATGCAGGCAGACGCCGGGTTTGGAGTCAACAGGCAAAGCAGATATGACCTTAGCAGATAACACCAGGGCATGAAACCTTGAACATCATCTTGTATATACATCCTTGCGCAGGATATACGTGCGAATTGCCTATCTCGGACAGATAGGGCTAGTGCCAGCTCTCCTCTTTATGCTGCCACCATGGTTTTATTACAGCAAGGTTCTGCCTTTTAATCTGCCATCGCCACTGAGGAGCCATTTGAAATGTGAAACTCAACAAGCAAAAGGAGTCACAATAAATGTACAAGAACCGTAGCGTCCGTCAAACCAGGACGGCAAAGTGCTGCAGTGTAAAACATTGATTTTCACACACAAATGGAGCTCCCATTTCATGATTTAATGTTGAAACAAGTCACTAGAATAAAATACATGCTAAGAACAGCCCTGTGTAGTGCAGGGATGCATTCAGCCATGATGAGGGGCAGCATAAACCTGCCTCTTCCTCTGATTTCTTTGTCTTCTGAAGAGCTTCCCATCCGTGCTCGAAAAAAGAAGAGGAATCTGCAGGGTGAGAGTGAGGGAGCACGTGTCCTGCCAAGGAGCCCTCCCGAGCTCCAGCAAAGGCCTGTGGTGGGGAGTGATGGAGGAGAAAGTGCTGCGTGATCCAGCCCAAGCACAAGCAGTGGTGGTGGGAGTGGAGAGGTGCAGGATAAGGCAGTGGGGCCTCACTCCTGGCACTTCTATGAACGGAGGGAAGGCGACTGAGGACTGAACTGGAAAAAAACCACCTTAGGGATTTCTAAAGGTTGTACGGAACGTGTTGTACACAAAGGGTTTGGGATCTGAAAGCAGCTGAAGGCAACTCAGAGAAAATGGATATCCTTCAGATGCTTGTAGTGCCTGGAGGCCCAAACTGAGGTTCAAGCCCTGCTGGGAAGAAGCTGCTCAAACCTGTAATAACAGGCTGTGCCTGTCACGATGAGTTTTCAATAGCAATACACATGGCAGACAGGAATGTTATTATCTGAGGCACCGGGGCTCCAAGGACTCTGCCAATGAGCTGTGACATACCTTGCGTGCGGAGGAGCAGCCTGTCTGAGGCCTCAGGGCTGTCCATCTGGACCTGTCCCAACCTTTAGATTCGCTCCAGACCTCTTTAACTTCGAAGCTGTGATTGTGGCAGGCTGTCCTGCTGTCCTGTGAAGAACGAGGTCCTGGCAGACACCGCAGCCAGTGCAGGGGTTTGGCTGCTCTCAGAGGTGGGAGCTGATTGTGCTGCCCCAGTGGGAGGACAGCAGCCCTGGAGGTAACCCGCTTTGTTCAGCGTGAAAGAGAAACTTCTTCACACGTAAGAGGAGGGCTGTGGGCCACCGTGTTTGCTCAGGGGGCAAATGCCAGCAGACAGGGTTTTGTTAGATGATCTGAAGTGTCTCTAGAGCCATCTTTGCGTGTGACAGAGGGAAGGTCATAGGTGACGTAAGTAATAGGTGACAGAATCAGCCATCAGAGAGAGAAAGTCTCTCCAGAGCTGCACTCGGGTGAGCAGGAGGTCACGGCATTCATGTGGAGCTGTATCCCAGCCCTGGCTGAACGAGGCTGTTTCCCCTTTGTAGGGGCTGGACAGGACCTCTCGGTCTAACTGGGTAGGACGTTTGGAAGCAAAGTCCTGCCTTGTCGTGAAGAGTTTCTGGAGTGACTTCAGGCTCTGCAGATAAAAAGATACTCTCTTATTTATACATATCTCTTTGTATTTGAGGGTCTCAAAGCACTTTGCAGATATGCCATTTACCCAAGATCATTCTCAGCAGCTCTGGGAATAGATGCAGGTACCTGGCCTACGTCCCTCCCTCTTCCGCGCTGCTTCTGCTGCTAGGGCAGCTTTCTGTGGATCCACTCCTGCTGCAGTGCCTCTCGCTCCCAGCTTAAGACAGCATCTCTTTTTCTGTCTGCTGTAGTCTAGACAAGTCGTTGATTCCCTGGTGTCACAGACCATGACCCCACTCCTACACCAGTCCCATCATTTTTCCCTTGTTCATTGCTCAGGCATATGCTCGTCTATTTTGAATCATTTGTATGTGTGAGGCTGAGTCGCTCCTAATCTCGTCTCCCTCCCGGGGCGTCAGTCACACTGGCATGTGCCTTTTCCCTGTCTGCCTCCCTCTGTTTATGGACTATGGGTATTTTTAACTCCACCCTCTAATTAGAGGTAGTTTTCTCTGGATATTTTGCGCAGAAGGGCTCTCACGTCTGTGGTCAGCAGGGCAGGCAGTAAGCGCTGGGGACTGGCCGTGCATAGCAACCTTCCTGCTAAATAAATATGCTGCCCTTCACCTCTCAGCAGCGGCTTTCCAGAGAGACTGGGATGGGGGGGAAGGCTTGCATTCCTCGGGGGTCTGCCCGCAGCAGCGCGGTGGGATATCAGCTATATAGAGGAGCCGGCCAACACCCCCGAGAGATGGACACAGCTGCCTTCTCATCCTGCAGCCCACGGCCTATGGCTGCTCACAGCTCCGTGCAGCTGTCTCCAAGCTGTACAGTTAGCGCTCATGGCCTGGAGGAGTCTGCCTCCCTGGGGATCCCTGAGTCGAGCTCACTTACCCTGTGCTGGTCCAGAGATGGAGAAGAGAGCGATAGTAATCAGAGGTGGCCTCGAACCAGGTTGCCCAACTCGGAGCCTGGTCTCCCTGGCTTCCCAGCACCGTGCTGCCCGAGCATTGCTCTCTACCCGGCTCTCAGCATCCTCCTAAGCCGCAGCCAGGAGGGAAGCTGTGATCCCACCAGCAGCCCCAGTGCAGCACAGAGGTGCGAAGGAGCTGTTGCGTGTGGTTGGTGCGGGCAGTCCTTTTCTCTCCTTGACGAACAAACAGCATCTGGCTGACCCATTAGGCAGCGAGCACCCCTCGGGCTGCCTGCATCGTGCTGCAGATTTCCTTTAGCTCTGTTCGCAGCCAAGTCCTCTCTCTCCTGCCCCATCCCCCAGCAAACTGGAGCTGCAGATTACAAGGCCAGCTGGTCATTATCACGTTACACTGCTCTCTTCCCCTGCCAAGGCGAGCCCGGGAGATGGCACCAACTCGCAGAGCAGCAGGTTGGGCGCTCAGGCTGGTGACCCAGCTCAGGTCTTAACGCTACCGGACGCGTCGCTGGCAATAGCAAGCGCCGCTTCCCCCGGGCTGGGGCTGTGTGGAGGAGATCGATACTACTCCCTTTTCCTCTGCCTGGGGTGTGGAAGCAAGGTTTGACTGTCAGTGGGAAGGGGATGCTTCCTCTCTCTCCTGATCCCGCCTAGACACTGGTTCACAAACATGCTAATAACTGCTAGAGCTAACGCTCTGTTGAATTTGTCTCTGTTCTTGAAAGAAGCCAAGGGATAAAGAGGGAAAGACATTTGCTTAAGGAGAGTGAGGGTGTCCTGCAAAGCTCGGGGCTCCCGCAGCCCTGATCTTACACTCGGGCTGCTGATACCCTGGGCCTGAAGGAGCTGCCCTGGTTCCTCAGCATCATGGCAGGAGGGCAGTCGGGTCTTCAAATCCATACTGTGCAGGTAAGAACAGCCTGCTTTTGCAGTGCCTCTCACTGCCTCCCAACAAACCTATGCCCCTGTAATCACCTTTGCTCGTTCTCTTCCTGAGTCACTGTTTATTCTGGCTCCAAGGGCTCATGCTGATGTGGTGGAGCAGTCTTGTCTGCGAGCTGAATTTTCCAAACTCTCCAAGACTGTTTTGACACGCTTGACTAGCAGTCGACGTGTCAGCCAAGGGTCTCCCACCACCCAAGCAGCACCTTGCTCGCCAAACAACACATGCCCTGGGGCGAGCAGTTAGCCATGCAAACATACACACACACACGCACATGCCTATTGCACTGCTTTATTGTTTAATAAGTGCCTTGGCTTTTGCCATCCCGGCTCCCCTCTGCGCGTCTCCAGCAGACAGTGCTAGGCTCCCCAGCTAAAGCCAGTTTTAATGGCTCTTGATGACTCCCGTGGCAATCAGTACCGCGTTGCGCTCTGGACTGGCAACTGTGCTCAAGTGCAGTAGGTTGCTTGGAAAGGAGTCAGGAATTTGGTTCTTGATCTCTCAGGTACCTGTTAGTGCTATTTCCTTATCCCCATCTACCTGACGAGTTAACCAGGTGATGGGTGTCCCATGCCTTGAGATCTGAAGCAGTCAGAGAGGGGGGGCTTGTCTCATGATGTGAGCTGCCCAGGCTCCCTTGGTGGCTAGTAGGAAAGGCGATTTCTTGGTCCGAGGCCTGGCTGCATTCGGGCTTTGGGTTTCTGGAGGCCTGTGAGGACAGGGGGTCTCGCTTCGTGTAGCTGAGTGCCATCCTTCGCACCCTCCCTCCCCGCCGTCCTGGAGCAGCCAGGTGCAAAGCACTCCCCTCCTGCCTTGCAGTGAAGTGCAGTGCTTGGTTCGGAGGAGGAGCAGGGCCTTAATCTCTGCCAGTGGAGTTGCGCTTGCAAAGACGATTAGACATATGCCAGCTAATTCATAGTAAACAGGATGGAGGGAGAATTTGCCACTTACCAATGGCAGATGAACAAGCCCATCATTCCTGTCACTCTCGGGTAATACATGGTGACATAAGCCCAGTTTAGCTGCGAGTTTATCATTGCTAATCCTGCTGGTCCGTGCCTCTGTTCTCCATCCTCCTGGCATCTTTCTTCCCCTTTCCCTGCTTTGCCTTTCTCTCCCTTGTTCCCGGTACTAGCATCTCTGGCCTTTTGGGGCAGGCAAATTCCCCAGCATCCCCCACCCTTCTCCCAGTACATTAGTGTTAGTTTGTCTTCCAAGGAACGTTTTTCCTTCTCCTGAAAGTGTCCCTGTGCAGATTAAAGCCACAGGGAAATCTTGTCATCCCAGGGTTTTGGATAGACAACTTCCCAACCCCGTTGTAGCTCTCGTCACCTCTATTTGCCTGTCTGCCCCCCTCGGTGGTCCATGTGATGAAGCATTGCCCGGGTCCCTTCCAGGCGTGCTTGGTGCCCTGTCACCGACGCATCGGTGATGCTCCTGCCAGGGCCCCAGATGTAGGGCTGGGGAGCTGAGACAGCAGCCCAAAAGTGGGGGGACCCCGCAGGTGCCGAGCTGCTGGCCCAGGTTCTGGTCAGCTGTGCTCAGTGCTGGAGCCTGCCCAGGCTGGAGTTTATTCGGTACTTTTACCTAAACAGACACTCCCGTGGGCTTCTTGCTAACAGCACCATGGGGAGCTTTAGCCTGGAACCGCCCCGTTATTTGGAGAACCACATAGCCAACCTAAATACCGTGCTCTTCTGCGGGGGGGTTGGAGCCTTCGGGGAGGTCGAGGGGAAGATGCACGTCCATGCGTGAGAGCAATGGCCACAAAGCTTGAGCTGGCTTCCAAGAGCCGTTGGGGATATAAAGCTGAATGGCAGGACCGGAGACTGGTGCTCAGCTCCGCTGGCTCTTGTCTCTGCCCCACCAAAGGACCCCGGGCTCCCTCCCGAGTGCTGCAAGTCCTGCCGGGATGCAAAGCCTGCTCCTGATACGCCTGTGTGGGTGCTACAGGATGGCGACCGGAGCCAGGCCAGCTGCATTTTTCCTGGAAATCCTGCTGGCTTTCCTTCACCATGATAATACGAGTGTCCCAGCTGTCCTTGCTTGACTGATCCACCCACGCAGAATATGTGGCTTTTTCTTGTGATACGATCAGATGCCTAAGAAACCTTGCCCTGCTGTGCTCCCTCGTTCGGCTAAGCGCTCCCCCGCATCCTGAGCACGAGTCGCGTGTCCTGCCTGACCCTCATCCTATGGATCAGATCAGCTGGGGAAAGGAGGTCAGAGACAGGAATCCCGTGAACCAAAAACTGGGTCAGGACATGTATCCATGGGGCCACACCGCCCCTGGGGCAGGGCGAGTTGTGGAGTGACGGGAGATGCTTGCAGGTAGTTTGGGGCAAGAGAAGGGGTCCAAGGCCTCTTGCTAGCGAGCTGAGCGAGGGGAGAGCATCCTTTCCCGGCCAAAAAACCCTCTCTGGAAACAGGGGCTGTGGGTGCAAAGCCGTGAAGCGTCTGCAGGACGAATTTCTCCAGCCCAGGGGTTCCCCCTTGTGGCAAGATCCTCCTGGCTCGGCTGCCTGCTCCCC
>NW_008824036.1:8230-8977 GCF_000699105.1 Pygoscelis adeliae | reverse complement strand
TGGGGGCCTCGGGGGGTCGGCAGCAGCTCCCCGCCGGTGCCTCGCAGGCTTCCTGCGTGCCGCCGGCTAAAGAGCAGCACCCCCGGGTGTTGGGGCAGGGGGTCCAGGGTGTCTTCAGCACTAAAGCAGCAGGTATGGGTGTGCAGTCATCTACCAGGCTGCAGAGCGGCAACTGGCTCTGGGTTTGTTATCCAGGCAGCCGCAGGGATGTCTGGCTCAGCTCAGCAGAGCTCAGAGAGCTCTGCATCTCCCCCAGCTTGCCTCCTGCCTGGCAGCGGGTGATGAGCCAGCTTGGGATGCCCGGCACCGGGTACCTCTGCGCCCCATCCCTGCGGGCAGGCTCCGTCTGAACGCCCCTCGTCCCCCATCTTTGTGTCTGTGCAGGGATGCCGCGGCGCAGACCTGCCCTGCAGCATGGCTGAGCTATGGAGAGCCAGTTTATGGCAGGTAACCCCGACATTCACAGCTGGGATGGGGGGGCTGCAGCAGGGCTGCGTAGCACAGCCAGGGCCTGAGAGCAGGACAGCCGTGAAGACCCTGGCATCTCCGTACCCACCTCTGGGCGACGAGCCGGGCTTCCCTCTTACGTAGGAAACCAGATGCCTTGCAGCTGCCTACTGATGTTTGTGGCTGCTGCAGCAGCCCAGCACGAAGAGGAGGCCTCCGCGGGCTCCCCTGCACCAGGCTGGAGGTCTGCGCAGCCTCTCTGAGCCCCGTCCCCGCTCGGCTGGCGGGGAGGCAGGATTG
>NW_008824036.1:7500-8101 GCF_000699105.1 Pygoscelis adeliae | reverse complement strand
TGGGGTGCTCGGGCCAGCCTCTCTGAGCCCCGTCCCCGCTCGGCTGGCGGGGAGACAGGCTGGAGCCGAGAGGAGCTGGTTCCCTGCGAGCTGTGATGAGTCAGCACCGCGCTGCAATGCTGAGTAGGGCTCCGCACGGCACGGAGGCGAGCAGCACCCGGGCAGCATCTATGTTTATTAATGACTGTATTGGGGATGCTGTTTAGTCACCGCTCCCACGAAGCCTGGGAGGCAGCCTCCCCTCCTGCCGCGGGGTGGGAGGCTCTTCTGCTGTCCTTGGGAGACATCTGAGGCACCCAGGCACCCGCACTGCTTAGCACAGTTATAACCAGGTCCCGCGAGAGGCCTCGGTGATGCCACCGCCGGTTCCTCCCGATGCTGCCACGCTCGCTGCCTCCCCTCCCAGCAGAGCAACAGGGCGATTCCTGCTCGTGAGATGGGGGAAACTGAGGCACGGTGTGTGGTGAGGGGCGACAGCAAGACACGGCCCGGCCACGCTGATCTCCTAATGGCCAGCGATGCAGGGGGCTGGGCTTGCTGCCTGTATCTGGCGCATCGGGGGGGGGGGGGTTATTACCAACAGGGCTGTTGCCGTTTCCCA
>NW_008824036.1:4572-6503 GCF_000699105.1 Pygoscelis adeliae | reverse complement strand
CTTCCTCAGCGCGACCTGAGGGTCCCGGCCCTGCCCCAGACACACCACACCCCCCCCCCCCCGCCCGGTTCCCGGGACCCTGCGTCGTCCCCCAAAGGCGGCTAACGCGGCAGGTCCAGCAGCGGGGCCCCGGAGGGGTGCAACGGGGAGTCCAGGTAGGTGGGAAGGGCTGAGCTTCGGCCGAGGAGGAGCCCAAGAGCCCGAGGGTAGATGCGTGGCCTGGTTTGTTCTCCGATAGCCGCAAAGCCCAGCTGGCATCTCCTAATTACCTGGGTAATGGCTGTGCAGCACATGGCTGCACCCCACGGGCTGGCAGTGAGCAGCAGCGCGGCGTCATTTCACTCTCGATGCACAGCCTGGCTGAATGCCGGGCCGGGGTGCAACGCCCTCGTGGGGGGCTGCGAGCTGGAGCCAAGACCCGCAGGAGGCAGCCCTTCGCTGCCTCTGCAACGACCAGGTCCCAGGATTTGCAGGTGGGTCGAGCTCGGCAGGGCCCGTGCCGCGCTGGGGGCAGGTGGGCTGGGAGGCAATGTCTGACAGCAAGGGGAAACTGAGGCACGTCCCAGCGCATGTGCTGGGCATGGATAGGGAAGAAGAGCAGGTTGCACCCCAGCATGGCTTGCCCATAGGTGTCAGCCTGAGGAGCAGGACCTTCAGGCAACTGTGCCCAGGTCTGCTCTTAGCCCTGAGTCGGTCTCAGGGTCGTGTCAGCCACGCGGGACGAGAGTCCGTGGTGTTTCTCAGCAGCACCCGGCCACAAAGGCACCTTCCCCCCAGCAGGTCCTCTTGGCCATATCTGCCAGGAGCTGGCTTGTCCCTCTGGCACGCAGGCCCTGACACACCGCTGCCTGGCTGCTGCCTCATCAGCACATTAATAAACCATCTCTCGCCGGCCTTTCTTGCCGCTGCCAAATTCTGTTTCGATGCCAGAGCGATAGCGCTGCCCCAGCTGGGAAGGGAGCAGAGAGGTACCTCCAGCATCACCTCTTCCATGAGCTGATAAGGCTGAGGGAGAGGCGAGAAGCTGCCTGGAGCTCAGGGAGTCTGTTAGCAGGAGCGGCAGCCCTGAGAAAGCAGGCACAGATTCAATTCACTCAGCAGCGTGGGCTGGATCCTGCTGCTGGATCCTCCACCATGGATCCCGAGCACCTGCAGTGTCCATGGAGGTGGTGCTGCAGGGGCCATGCTGCACCCAGTACCAGCTATTTCGGGCAGGCACCGGCACGCCGCTCCTCATCCTCCCTCTGCTCCACGCACCATGGCTGCTTGGTGGCATCATCCCTAACCAGCGGGTGGCTGGGGACCAGTGTGGTCCCGAGGAATGGGCTGGGGGTGCGATGCAGAGGGCTAAAAATCTGCAAGAGATTGGGAGGTGTTCCCGAGACCCCGGGCGAGGGCTCAGCAGAGCAGCCCAGGGGCGGAGCAGGGCGAACGGCCGGCCGGTGGTGTGTGCGTCCACGTCTGAGCACCGTGGGCACGGCTGGCCCTGCCTTTCCCTGCCCGCCGGGGTGGCCCCGGTGGGTTCCCCTTCTCCATATGGCTGTGGATGTCTGTAGATGCATTTTAAACCCTTGGATGGGTAATAAATAGAAGCAGGCCCGCTGCCTTTTGTTTTGATTGATTCCATTTGTTCTGCATAAGCAGCTTCTTCCCCTTGCCAAGGCTCGGCTCCCGGGAAAGTAAGATGCTGTGAGCTGGAGGGGCCCAGCCGTGCCGTGCTGGGGAGGGTCCCCGGTGCTCCCAGCACTGCTGGGGGTGAGGTCGCCCAAAGCTGAACTCTGACGTGGGGGAAACTGAGGGACCCGACAGTGTCAGGTCTGCCTCTGCAGCAGGTGGATGCCCTTGGTCAAGAAGGGAAACTGAGGCTGGGAAGCATCATGTGTCGTGCCTGGGGACACAGGGCGGGTTAGGGGAGGGTCACCGCGGGAGAA
>NW_008824036.1:2931-4205 GCF_000699105.1 Pygoscelis adeliae | reverse complement strand
GGTCGTGTGAGGGGGCGGCTCCCCGCCGGGCCGGGGGGGGGGGGCTGCCGAAAAGGCGAGAGAAGCCGGTGGGTCCCTGCGTGTGACCTCCTGGTTTCCAAAGGCAGCCTGGTGATTCGGGGTGGGGGGGCAGCACGGGCGGGCAGCGCTGCAGAGCATCTTCCTGACACGTGCCGCTGGACACCCAGACGGACATATGGGATTGCGGCTGCTCCTGCCCGGCAGGGAGAGATCCCTGGGCACGGGAAGCTGCAGTGCTTGTCATGCAGTGATGCTTCTGAGCTGGGAATCAGGCTTCAGCGTGCCAGGCAAGGCTGCAAGCTGCTTTCCAAGCCCTGCATGGGGCAGGGGCCGGAGATAGAGCTGGTCTGCTTGCTGTGAATGAGCTGCTCCCCAAATAGGTCAGGATCTGGCTGCCGGCATCGCTAAACACACGTTGGTGTGGTGCAGATCCTGGGTTTGGCATGTGCAGGCTGTGGCGGGTCCAGGGCATGGCTGTCCCCCACGGGGAGCCCGGGGGACGCTGCAGAGGCTTCCCCTCTGAAGGTGCTGGGATAAACCAGGGCCAGGGCTGGCTCCCATTTTGCTGCTGGGATGGGAGACGCGGCTCTGAGCTGCGCAGAAACCCGAGGAGGTGCCTCTCTCCCTGTGCCCCTTGGCAGCTTCTTCCCAGCGTTAATCCCTCTTGCCGCTAACAATTTGTGCCTTATTAATTCTAATTTGAGCTTGCCTGGTTTTGTCTCCCAGCCATCGCTCCTTGCGCTGCCTTTCCCCAGCAGACTGAAGCGCCCGCGGCAGGCAGCGCTGCTCCTGGGGTTATTGCAGCCCCCACATCTCCGCTCGGCTGCATGGGTGCAGCAGTTTAAGTCTCTTGTCAGAAGGTGTTTCCTCCCAGCTCTTGAAATGTCGCCGTGGCTCTTTGCCGGCTCAGCGTGACCGATGGCAGGACGAGCCGCGGCGCCTCAGAGCCAGGGTCCGTCTCGCTACTCGTTTTGGACGCTCCCTGGCCCTGGGTTAACTTGTCCATCACCTGTTTATTTCTGCATCTCTGGGCCTGGGCTCTTCCCCCATCCATCTCTGCTTCGTGCTTTACCTCTCCGGCTAATAACTAGGTCAGGAGTCCTGGAGACCGGAGAGCAGCAGCCCAGCGGGCGGTCATCTCCCATCTGCTTTCACTCCTTTCTCTCCTTTTCCTCCTGCCTTTTTGGCTGGTGGGGCAGGGAGACCCTCCGGCCCCCTCCTCTTCCTCTGGGATGGGGAGGGGGGGGGGGGCC
>NW_008824036.1:0-1300 GCF_000699105.1 Pygoscelis adeliae | reverse complement strand
GGCCCCCCCAGCCGTTTCCACGAGCTGATGCTGCTCCTCTCCCCTCTCCTGGCTGGGGAAACTGAGGCAGGAGACCTCACTTGGCCCCAGTCCAGCCGCCTGCCCTGCCCTCCCCCTGCCAGCAAGGGGGGAACTGTCTCTCCCTGGCCAAAGCCACCCCAGCTGCCGTAGAGAATCGGTCTGTGATTCCCCAGCCAGGAGTCGTGTCCATCTCATGGACGTTTCTTCTGTGGGTTTGGCTGGCTTTTGCTTTTGGCTTCCACAATGCCCCGTGGCCATGAGCTGCACCTGAGCTTCTTGTCCCGGCTGCTCTGGGCTGCACTCAGAGCTTCTCTGCCGCAAGCCCTGGCTTCAAACCCACACAGGGTTTTCGCTCGGAGCCTTGAGCCTTCGCCCCCCTCCCGCTGCCGAATTCCCCGCGCGGCTCGGGCCCCTCTGCGGGGATGGGGACCGGGAATGGTGAGAAACCTCCCTGTGCCTGGCTGGCTGCGGCACAGCATATGTGCTGGGATCTGCTCCCTGCCTGCTGTTTATCCGCTTCCTTCGAGTTAACTTATGTTTCCATCGCTGCCCATCTGTCTCCTTCTCTTCCTCTCTTCCCTCCCTTCCTTGCGCACTGGCAGGCACCGGTGGAGTGCGGGGTCCCTGCTCCCAGCGGCTCCAGGTGACCCCCGGGGGGTGGCAGGCACTTTGCCTCCCTTCGCCGCTCCTGCATGGCTGCATGCTTGCCAGGGCACTTTTTGCTGGGATCCTGGTTTGGCTGCACCTGAGGCTGAGACACGTTGAGCTCCAGCAGTTCCCTCCATCCACCATTAACTCTGGTAGCAAATTTTGGCTGGAGGATCCCCCCTCTCCCATTAAACCTGAAGCCGCTGGGGCTGCGTTGGAGCCGACAGCCCCCTCGCAGCCTTCGATTCCCCTCCATTCCTTCCTCTTCCTCGACTCCCTCTTCTCCCCAGGCTCAGCGACGCTCCCATCCATTCTGCGCAGTATTTGCTCTTCAGACGTCTGTGCCTTCCCAGCGGCGCGGGAGGGAAGCCCGGCCCCGCTCCCCATCGGCGCAGAGCTCCCACCCGGAGCCCGGCTATTAGGGATACCCGGGCTTCTTCAGGAAACACAAAGGCATCGAGTGCCGGAGCCAACGTGCACCTGCTCTTCTTGCTGCTTCAGAAAGCCCTTGTGGCTGCTGCCTCCCACTTCTCCAGCTCTTATTTATAGTCTGTCTTGTTCGCACTGGGTTTTTTCTTTCTCTTTCATTCCCCGGCGCAGCTGAGCTGCTGAACTTGTAATGCCGTGGAGA
>NW_008824035.1:10561559-10563351 GCF_000699105.1 Pygoscelis adeliae | reverse complement strand
TTTTTTTTTTCCTCAGTTCGCTTTCCTGAGGATTTGGAGGATGACAACACAACATTTAATCCAGAGTATAGCCATCAAGTGTTTGGAGATGAGTAAGTTAAAGTATTGAGAGTCAAATTAATAGGTCTGGAAGGGGAGAGTTGCTTCCAAATTGTTAGAAAAGAAGAAATCCTGCTGTACCAAGCTATTTTAAATGACACAGTAATACTTCAATTTTATGACTGTATAGTTAAACAGTGGCCTTGGTGCCTAGCTCACAGAGTTTGACCCCGTAGTCATTTTATGTGCTTTTTTTAAGGTAGATTAGCAGAGAATGAAATACCTGATTTTCCAGTCAGAATTACTTGTTTAAGTGGGTATTGTGTTCATAGCATTTTTCTAAGATTAGTAAAGAATTATCAAGTCTTGCTAATAACTTTCACAGTAATGTGTACCAAAAAACCAGTATCTAGCAGCAGCATATCAATTTATTTTTTACTAGTGCATGGGATTTTTAGTGAATAAAACACAGAAGTCAAGTATTAACTTAAACTCACATTGGTGGCTGTTCTAGATCATTTAATGTTAACTGTATTGAATTCAGGGGTTTATTTTCTCTAATATGTACACTTGCGACCAGTTAGACATGCAGGGGATACAGAAACTGTAGAAAAGTATTGTTTCTTTTTTTTTTCCCCAAGTATGCTGACTTTCATTAATATTGCAGGGAAGCTAGCCACTATGTCCCTAGTGCTAAAGGGTCATTTAATACTTTCAGTAGAGTGATATTCAACAATCTGGTCATAGTTTAAAAAAAACAAACAAAAACACTAAGGAAAATCCGCATGCACGTATCTGTGGACTTCTTGAAGTAGCAAAGCTTCTTAATTTCCAATTCCTTTAAAAAGCATTCTACATACTCTGAGTATGGTTGAACTACCTATATTAATTGTAATAAAATTAGTTATGCTATCACACATCTACTGCAGCTATCACTGGCAATAATTATAATTTTAGTAGTGGGAGAACTCTCTAATCTGTCAGTATAACTAACAAGCAAATTCTTGTTCTGGCATGTATACTTCAAATTTTAAATTATAAATGTGCTACAGTAAAAGAAAAATATCAGTAAAAAAAATTTAACTATGCATTAAAATAACAAAAAAAGGAACCTGTTTCTTTGTGAACATTACCGTTTTCTGCAGTTCAGTTTTTTGCCTGAAAAGAAATTCTCTATACTTCACAACAATATAGTGTTTATGTTCAGGCAACTCGTATTTTCAAAGTGTAAAGAAGGCTTTTGTATTCCGTACCTTTTTTTTACATTTACTTGGTTCTAGTTAGATTGGATATGTATACAGAAACGGTCCACCAAAAACATATTATAGCTGTGACTGGTTATCTGTTTTATACAGTATAAATTGCAGTAGTGTTTTTTCCAAAATACTGCAAGTAAGTTTCCAATACTTCCAAACACTGCAAAGTAAGTTTTAATAAATGTTATTGATCAATTAATATAAATGAATGTTAATGAGTTTAAGATATTGAGAAATGTAAATGCTGTATTAGCTATTTCAGGTATTCTTTCTTGAGCTGTCACAGTAAGTGCACAGACACCACCTTACTGAGTTCAGGAAAATGTTCTATTTCTCCACTAGAGGAGCAAAATAACTAGTAGAAATAGTGTAAGACACTATCTCTGTCTAGGTGGTGCACATCCAGTTTGATTCCTTTTTCCTACATCGTGGTTAACCTCAGCCAGCAGCTGAGCACCACACAGCTCAGTTGGGTGGGACGGGGGAGAGAATCGGAA
>NW_008824035.1:10560927-10561416 GCF_000699105.1 Pygoscelis adeliae | reverse complement strand
CCCCCAGTTTATGTACTGAGCATGACGTCACATGGTATGGAATGTCCCTTTGGCCAGGTGGGGTCAGCTGTCCTGGCTGTGCCCCCTCCCAGCATCTTGTGCACCTCCAGCCTTCTCAGTCTGTAGAACATGGGAAGCTGAAAAGTCCTTGACTAGTGTAAGCACTGCTTAGCAACAACTAAAACATCGGTGTGTTATCAACATTGTTCTCATCCTAAATCCAAAACACAGCACTGTACCAGCTACTAGGAAGAAAATTAACTCTATCCCAGCCAAAACCAGGACATCCTATTAGGAAGCTTAGTATACCTCACTGGGAAAGACGATGTGAACTTCAAAGCTTATTAAATTAAAGCTCTGTGATGTGAATGTTTTGCTGTGAAACTTATATGAAGTTCCTGATTGCTTTTTTCTCCTTCCTCAGTGAAGTTGCTTTTGGCTACAAGGGACTGAAGATCCTCTTGTACTATATCGCTGGTAACCTGTCCA
>NW_008824035.1:10536614-10560904 GCF_000699105.1 Pygoscelis adeliae | reverse complement strand
AGTTAATGAAAAGTTTGACTGTGTGGAGGTAAAGACAGAACCAGACCTGCACTTAAAATACTATTGAGAAGGTTTAGTTGGGATATGGACAAGAATGCTGGGTTTAGTAATTGCCCACCCAAACATGATTTACATTAAAAGCAAACAAACAAAGCTTCCTTTGTTGCTAAGCTCAAAAAAGCTTTGAAATTCATCTGTATGTTTTCCCATTGTTCCTCCTTTGACTGCAGTGCCATCAAAATTGTGTCAAACATGAGGTGCTAATACTAAGGCCAACTCCACAAAAAAACCACAACAACTTAGTAAGTCTGTATTTTCATGTTAACTGTCTCCAGAAGGAGGACTAGCATTGGTGTTTTTTATATTGAAGAGAATTCAGTAAGAAGGAAAAGGAGGTTTCTGTAAACACCGCATGAGGTAGGATGCTTGACTGTGTCTCTTTAAATGGCAGACATGGAGAACAAGTAAGGTAGAAATGAGATTAGAAACTTCTGGTTGGGTATCGTGTGCTTTACATCTTACTTAAAGGAATACAATAATACAGTTACCTGCAGGATGTTTTGTTTGGTTTTGGATTTTGGGTCTTTTTTACTTTTTTTGCCAACAGGTTTTCCAAGCTTATAGAACACTTGTAGAAAAGCTTTTTTTTTAATCCTTCTGCCTATATGCTCTCAGAATATTTTTGAGATAACCTCACAAAAGCTAAGCTAATCAGTCTTTCAGCCAACTGAAGAAAGGTATATGGAACTTACAAATAGGAATAAAATACCTTCTTAACAATGTTTTTAACTGTTAAATACTTGTATAAGTACCTGTACAGTTATTTAGAAAAACTCAATTTTTCAGAGTGGTCTCTGGTGCATTAAAGAAACTTAATATCACCTGAGTTTTACTTAGTTATAAGGAAGAAAAAATTGAGTTGATTTCTTCTCAAAAGAGCTATTAATATGGTTATTGATTAATCTTTGTAATACTCTGTAGTGTGAAATGGCTATACATTTGCACTGACGTCAAATTACTCTGCCTGAGAAAAGCTTTTTTTAAAGTAAACATCTTTATGACTTCAAGCTGTATTTTAAGTTTCTAATTTCAAATTAATCAGAGTTTATTTAAATATTTTCAAGGAAAGGCCTATTCTAAACAAAAAAATGCTGGAATGACTTTGTTAAATGAATTTTAAAGATTTGCCCTTCCTTGTTTTGAAGTTGTATTATAATATACTTAGTTCAACGGGCTAAGTGCCTGGACATGTCTGAAATACTTTTGAGACTAGGGCAACATATCTTAGGAGTGAAAGGTCATGCTCTTTAATCTTTAGAAGGTTTTTAGAAATAAGGAAAAAAGGAAAGCGTGTTGGCAAAGTAGTAATCATTAAAATAACAGTCCAACCTTTCACCAATATAATTTCAAAATCATATCACAACAGGAATCCACACCATAGTACCTTTTTACTCACAGTCTATCTATTTTCTGTACAAATAACAAAGCCACTTTATTTTTCTGGAGGTACAAGCAAGGTAAACAAGGTCTGTCTTGCCCTGAGCATGCTCTGTGACTTCTTTGATCGCTCAGAATCCTGGCTTCTTTCAAGCCCTGCTTCTGCTACTGAATTATTCCTCCAATTGCTTAAGGGTTTGAGATGGGGACAAAACAGAAGATCTTTTTGAGCAAGGCTTCTGTATACTTCACAGAGTATTTACAAGCTTTGACTGAATCAGAAGAATGTGGTAGCTTACTCTGGGCTTCCCTTGGTATTGTTAACACTGTACATCCAAATAGGCTGCTCATGTGACTATATCTAAACCTTAGTAGGAAAAAAAGATATGGCGGTCATCAATCTTGTTCTGCATTTGTGTTTGCCGTTAGTTTAACCACCTTAAGATATGAATGCATTTGCAGAGATTAAAACATAAGCTGTCATTACAACAAGGTGTTAATTTAAATGCATACTAACATTTACTTTTCTAAGTTAACTGTTTGGTTGCTGATCTCAGCTCCTTCAGGATAATCATACTAAGATATGGACTATTTGCCATACATGACAGGTAATCTTTGTGCTGTGATGTGCTGTGAATAGATGGTGTTTAGGAAGGGACAGTAGTCTTTGCCTTTAACATAACTGGTTACAAGTGATAAGTTAGTTTTAATGCTCTGCACAGTTATTCATGGCTTAGGATTTTGTATCTAAATACCCACACAAGGCCATTCAACAGCAAGTGGTTTTATTCTGTGATATTAAGTTGGTTCCATTATTGCTAAAGCAGCTGCTACAAACTCTGCTAGGGACTGACAGAAATATTCCTCCCAATACCGCTATTTTTTTTTCTTCCAAGATCTCTTCAAACATGAGGAAGAAGATAAGATCCTGAAATGTCAGGAGCCAGTCATATTTATGCATCTTAACATCATCTTCCTAAAGATGGATCTAAACCATGTTAGTGGGGAAGGCTCAGCAAAGTATGATCAGTCATGTTTTGAACAGAAGTTGTCACTTCATCTAGTGAAAATGGACAGAATTTATCCCTTGGGTGGAGTTGATTCTTTCAAATATCTGAAGAGAGGCTGCTTTCTTCTAGTGCAAATATTAATAGCATTGACCTCTGAATTGCTTGCTGCTTTGAGATTTGCAGCTGTTCAAATATCCCCGTTTTCATCTGGATTTTATGATGGGGTGGGGGAAAGTATTTCACTAATCTCTGAAACAGTCTTTACTATAAATGTATGTATCTTGCTTTGCAGCTGGCCTGATACATTCTTCACACAAGTTAATGAAAAAGTGTAATTTTAATATTGGGCATCCTTGTTTTAAGTAATGCTACTGATCACTCCATTGCTGCCCACTGGAATTAATACATTTAACTGTTAGAGAAATTCAGATTTCAAATATGTTTCTATGATTATTTTAAATTAAGCCACTTTGAAACAGCATCTACATGTATACAAATGTTATAACTGCCTGGTAGTACAAGAATAATCTCTGTATTAAAATTATCCAGAGTCAAATGCAATGTACAGTGAGACACTGCCCACTTAAGTAGTCCTACTACAGATCAAATTTAGTTACAAGCCTATACCAAATTCCCTATCATCACCTCATGATTCTGATTATGAAAGTAATACGTTACAGACAGTACTTCCATGAACCATAAGCTCAACAACTCATGGCTGGCTTCATTCAGGTTTTTGAATGCTTCATTTTAAGTGGCTTTGCCTATGTTTAACACTGTTGCAGTAGTCAACTGGATTGTTTTTCTGAACAGAAATCTGTGTGTCATCGTATACATCGATGCCAGTTGGTAAGATATGAGTGCCTTGCTCTGATAAAAGAAATGAACCTCTTGCCAATATCAAAGAAATACACAAGGGAAAGGCAGTAAACAAATTTTTGGTAACTCCTTGGATTATGAGCACCTCAGAGAAGTATTTGGAAAGTGCCTATTATGTAATGGATGTTTCCATTAAAAAGTACAAGTATTAATGAAACAAATTATTTGTATGCTGTTTATATTTCTAGATTCCAGTATTCCAGGACTTAATAACTGAAAACTGGATGACTTAAACTTATGCCACCACTCAAACTGAGGATTCTGGGATTTTCTCTGTCAGAAAGGGAGATCTTGTTAACCCTAAAAGTAACTGAAGAATATAGCTTCTTTTCTTAAATTATGTCAGGCCCCGTTTCAAGGGGAGAGAACTTCTAGGAGGCAGTAGGTGAAAATATGTTGTGGTAATACAGAACTAAAAAGGATTATGTACTGCTTTATCTGCTAAGCCTCTGTTCTCATGATTTAATTCTTTCTATTTTATGGAAAACAAGAGTTTTCTGTTGTGGCAGCCAGTGATGGAAGCATTATCTGACATGCTTTCAGCAGGTGAAAGTTTATCTTTTTATCACTAATGAAGAAACTTAAAAACATGAGGAGAGCAAAATTACTTAAACACTATTTATATAATACTTCATACTGCATATTCACCCTTTTTAGATATCTTCCACATAGTCTGAGTTATTGAACTGATGCTTGGAAGTCTTGTTTTAATTCTAGATTATTTTTACATGCCTTTTTCAGGTATATAAAATGAAAGTCGCTACAGATTCTTAGTTGCAGTTTCCTACAGCTTTGTCAGCAGTGCAGACTTAAGATATGTGTAAACAATACACTTGCCCAGTTACAAAAAAAAGCATTTCTAAAATGTGTTCCATACAAATACTTTTTCTTTAATGTAATTCATTGATTCTGAAAAAAATGGCTGATTTTGTGTAAGGCAGTTAAATCAGTAAGTGTAAAGAAAATGTTTAACTAATATTGCTTTAAGAGTAGCAAAGGTTCCAATAAATGCATCTCCTTTGTTTTGAGAATGAAATGGATGTAAAGATTGTACGCATTTTAACTGGATTCTTACACAAAGTATTGTAGAGCTATATTTTAACTGCTTAATAGCTCTCTACAAATATAAATATAAATGTTGGTAGTACCAAACCATTAAGAATAAAACTTGTTTGTGCTGAACTACATCCATCTTTCTCTACACTAAAAATGTAACTGAATGATAAAGTGCTATTCATTTGCAGGTGCATTGCTTCTACTTAAGGGACTATGGTTGAAAGGACAGGAATTAGTAGCATGTTGTATTAGCCTTTTGTAGTGTATTTTGTTCTAAGCATCTTAATTTCCCTGTTTTGAATGCTAAGTAGCAAGGGTCTTGGTTTTGAACTAATACCCATCATGCATGTAAACGGTGTGAAAGAGCTGCTTAGTAAGTTAACACAAAGTGTTCTTGTGTCAGTCCTTGTGGAAATAGATACAATACAAACATTACAGCTGAACTCACGGCAAACTCCATTAAGTAAAAACTTGGATTCATTGTCTGGAGGAAAGTTTGAATTGAATGTAAGCTCATTTTGTTGAATGTAATGTCAGGCTTTTAGGGGTTGTATTGAGGAGTACGGTTTTGTTAAGTTGAGACCAATTCATTAAGTTTTATTGCCTGGTGAGAAGCAGTAATACGTTATTGTGAAACTTCATCAAATATTCATGGTTAAAAAGAAGTAGTAAATGTATTCAATCAAGTGGTCTTTTTGGGGTCTGAAAAGGATTATGAAGTCTGCTCAGCTGATAGTCTCTAACTTTCACTTTGGTTATCTGAAAAGAGTAATTTTAATCTCTGAATTTAATTTTGGTGTCAGAATATTTCTTCTTCCCTAGTATGTTGGACTACAGGTTAGACTTGCGGACAGTATCCTTCAGTTATATTTTCATTATTTTATGTCAAACTTTGTTTTCAAAATGTTCTTTGATTTGAATGTGGGATGTTTTCTTCGAAGTTTGTAATGTGTTTTGCAGCTGATCCTATAGGCAGGCACTTCAAGCAGGGAGATGTAAGAATGCAAGAGTGTGCTAGCTGTCACTTTCCTGTTTGGGAGCTATCATTTTTGGTCTTTGTCCCTTTTTCTCCACTTAGTTCTGCACCACCTAATACCTCTTGTAAGCTGCTTGTTTGGGAACCTGAGTTCCACAAGACTATGTAGCATAGTCTTGGAGAATTGCTGGCTGGAAAGTCTTAGCTTCTGAATATGCTGCACTTTCAGAATAGCTATCAACACACTTAAGTTTTACGTGGACAAATGTAACAATCTTTAAACATAAAAATGCTCATGAACTTATGCTGCAACTACGAGCTTTTTGATGCTTACAGTGGCTGGATTGTGACATGTCTAGATCTCATGAGTGCAGCTCCTTTACTTGCTGGAAGGTCACTACTTGAATGCTTTTTTCTTTTTTAATTACTGTTAGGCTATAGCACCTCTTTTATATTCATTTCTTATAGCACAATAGTGACATCAGTGCTGTCTTTTTCTAATCTTCCACTGATCCTGCCTCCTTTTATAACCTCCAGGCAGACGATGTTGAAAGTAAAATTAGAGAAATCATTCCTCCTGGTTTTTGCACAAACACTGATGACTTTGTGTCTCTGCTGGAGAAGGAGGTCAACTTCAAGCCCTTCGGAATGCTGCTGCACACATATTCTGTCCATAACGAGGAAGCTGGTGAAGATATAACATATCAGATATACAAGGTATGAAAAATAAGTGAAACTTCTGCCTTCGAGCAACCAAATTAAAGGTGTTTTTTCAGTGATGCACTTTCAGTAATGTTTCAACTATAGTATATAAAGACTATCATTTTACCAGTTTATTAATAATTATAAACATGCTTTTTTGTATTGGGGAACTTAATTAGGTTTTGCATATTTTTTTCCTCTTACATCTGTGATAGGTTTCACCTGACTTCTCCTGGCTTTTTCCCTAGGCCGACATGACATGTCCAGGCTTTCGAGAATATCATGAAAGGCTTCAGACGTTCTTGATGTGGTTTATTGAAACTGCTAGCTTTATTGATGTAGATGATGAAAGATGGAACTACTTTCTAGTGTAAGTACAGTTCTAAAGCAACAGTGGACCTTATTACCTCCACAAAGCCTGCATTTTAATTGTGGCTGGCCAATTATTGGAGCAGTATAATGATATTTTTCCCAGGAAAGAAAAACCATTGTTTATGAGGCTTGAGTTTTCCTCCATTATGCTTTGGGAAACCTTGAGAATAGAGCCGAATTAAATGCTGTTGTCCGTTAGAGCCCTGAATGTAGGCTTAAACAGTAAAATGAGCTTTGCCTGTGTTTTCTTTTACTTGCCACCTATTCATCTTTATAATAGGCAAGTGCACTGAAGTGCTGTAAAGAGGCCTGATTTATCCAAGTTGCTGCACACCAATTAAGTGAATTGTACATTCAGAACATAGCAGGTGTACCCATTGGGCCCTCACAGAGTAGCTTGCTGACACTGAAAATTCAGTTGGAGAATGGAAAAGAAAATGGACACTGCATGGGAGCGCGACTGTAATTGACCTGCTTGGCTTTCTGTTTTATCTGCAGATTTGAGAAGTATAATAAGGATGGAGCTACGCTCTTTGCGACCGTAGGCTACATGACAGTCTATAATTACTATGTGTACCCAGACAAAACCCGGCCACGTGTAAGGTAATTGGCGGCGTAACTCGTGCCTTGCCTTTTATTTCAGAAGAGGGAACTGCTGAAGTTCCCAATAGTTGTTTATAATGGTGTTGATTTGTTTAAAAAAATCCCCATTATTAGCTGGCTATGCACTGATTTATTTCATTGTTCCTTTCTTGAAGCGGAGGGAATCTCAAACAAGTTTTGAATATTTAACAATTTTAAGACTCCATTAAAAATTATATTTTAACATGAAGATTGCTACACGTACTTTAATCTAAAAAGAAATACCATTTTGTTTGTTAAGCCTTTACATCATAATGTTTGCAAATGCATGCATTTGAACTGAAAATATGTACCTTTGTAGCCAGATGCTGATCTTGCCACCATTCCAAGGAGAAGGCCATGGTGCTCAGCTTCTTGAAACAGTTCATAGATACTATATGTCTTCTCCTACAGTACTTGATATAACAGGTTTGTGTTGAATTTTTAACTCAGTTCACCTGTTTAATAAGCAACTTGTAGCATTCACAGGTTGTTAGCCTGCAAGCTAACTTTCATGTTCATTTGTCAGAATGAAATGGCCTTTTGAAGATTTAGCTTCAGCTCAATTCATGATTAATAGTACCCTGGTTTATAGAAGAACGGTATATAATGTAGCTCCTTAAATCCTTTACTTAGAGAACAGCACACCAGGAAAATTCAATCCCTAGCATGAACGGATTACCAGCTAATTAGCCATTTTATTGTGAGATACACAGCTGAGTTTGCCAAGAGATCAAGCTTTGTCAAATTCCTGGTTCAACTTACTCCTATTAGCCAAAACTCAAAATTGGGGGGAGAGGGGACAAAAACTAAAATAGCATATTAATATTAGTGTGCAAGCCAAAATTTTACAGACAGTCAAAATCTGTAGAGAATTTGTCCTCCAGGAGCATGTATTGCTGGCTGAAGGCACCCATGATACTAGAGCTGTGTGCACAAACACCTAAAAATAAAAAATTGAGGAAATGTCAGAGGGGGGAAAAGGGTGTATGTGCATAGAAATTATAACATAAATGGCTACAAATGTGACATCTGTCCTGTCATTTCAAGTCCCATATAGGAAGAAATGCAGTTCAAACACGACTTGACCATTCAATTCTATGTGCTATCTCAGACCTCATCTTAGTTAGGAGTAACTCCCCCATTCTAATTAAAATACGGTAGAACACTTGCCTTCATAATGCATTGCTGCAGGATAATCCTAACATAAAGTAATCCACCTCATAATTTTAATCCAGTTCATAGGAATCTAAGGAAGTATAACTTTGTTTATGCAACAGGAAATCATGTGCATCATGCATTTACTTTTTTCTTTTTCCTTTTAATAGTACAAAGCTTTACATAGCTTTTATAGCTGAGGATAAACAAAGTCTTAACAAGGTACTGCATAAATCATGTGAAATGTTCATGGCTCAGTGCCTTAAATGCAGGGTTGTAGCAAACAGTAAATGTGCACTAAAATAGGTTTTAATTTCTTTATGGAATAAAGCAGGAGAAAGCCTGCAATATTGTACATGCCACTCAAGTTATGGAAATTAAGGCTTTTACAAAATTATTTATTGTTCTTTTTGAGGGGAAAAATCAGGCTGGACAATCCTGGTATGACCAGGATATTTAGTTATATAGCATCTAAAATTGTGAAGTAAAGCCTTTAACCTTTCTGAAAAGAGGAAGTGAAGATCTAATTAACTTCTTTGAAAGAGCTAATGCTTTTTTTTAATACTTTGGAGTTTCACATTTATAACAAGTATTTTGTTCTGCTTATAACTTGTCATCCTAACTGACAAAGTGAAATGTATGCTGATAGTGCTTCCTGTACAGAAACTGCCTCATCTTTCTTTTAACTAATCTGAGCAAAAAAAGAATGGAATCAGTTCATTTTAGTACAGCTTCTCCCATCTCTTTTGCAGAATAAGTGCTATAAGACTTGCCATACAAGATTAGGTCACTCATGCACAAAACACTTTAACTGATACAATCATCATAAACATTCTCCAAGCCAAAAAATAAATTGCCAGTTGTGCAGTGCTGCATATACACAGCAAAAACTTCTATCCCAGTCCATCTTCTTGGTGGGAACCTAGCTTTTGGTAACTTGGTAACTTGGTAACCTGGTAACTTCCAGTCCCTAAACTGCAAATTTCAACTATTTACAGTGGTCCTCAAAACTAAAGAAACACAGCTGGGATATAAGCTGTTTAGCAATATATTCCACAATACTAGTCCACAGAAGAATGAGTGTTTGGTGGGAACGTGACCCTGCTACTTATTTGTAGTAAGCCTGTCCAAACAATTAAGTAAGGAAGAAAGAAACATATTCAGAACATTGTATGCATTTTCCTTCTGCGTAGTTCATAAGTGGGAATAAAGTTGCATATGGGACCATGTTGATGTTCACCGAAGCTAGTTTTTAACTTTGGTGGTTTTTCTAAAGCAACAGTTTTGATAGTTATGTTGCCATTTAAGCAAAATGGAAGTAATTTGAAATTGTGATCAGCTTTTGCTTAGGTCCTTCCAGCCTTTTTATTTTGGATAAGCTTGTCCTTTGGGTCCTTGTACCTTTCCCTATCTTCCCTGCTAACAAAGACTATAACTCGTGGTCAATACATGTCTTTGGCTAGTCTAGTTGTATACAGTAAGATAGTTTCACCAGTCTTTTTCCACATAATTAGTTTGTGTTCTAGTAGTTCTACCACTCCGGCAAATATAGAATAGATGGAACAAACAAGAAAAAGGGTTTATACAGAGAGTAATTTTCTTTTCCCAAGGAGTTGAACTGGATTAAACATGTATATTGTCAGTCTTAGAAATGCGTATATAATACTGTACAGTACTGTATACACAAAATATTAGAAGTTTTTCTTTCTGCAATCTCTTTAATGTCTACTGTCAAACAGCTAAAACTTTGATAGCAGTACTTACAATTAAGCACAGTTGTTTATATAATGATGAATACTGTATCTGCTTTTGTTTTCCATAGTTCTCTGTAATTACATACCAGAAATGAGGAAACAAATAAAGCTGATATTAACTGTGTGCTTTTTTATTCTTTCTAGCTGAAGATCCATCTGAAAACTATGTGAAGCTAAGAGACTTTGTTCTTGTAAAGCTCTGTCAAGATTTGCTTTGCTTTTCCCCAGGAAAGTTAATGCAGGGTTTCAGTCAAGAAATGGTGATGGAAGCTCAACAAAAACTGAAAATAAATAAGGTATTAAATCAGAACAGTTGTAGTTGGACATATTCTTACCAAACTAGTAGAATAACAATTTAAACATAGAGGTGGAGACTTGGGGTTTGCCCACTTTAGCTTATTTCAACAGATTTTTAGGATGTATCTGGAAGCAAGATACCTAGCTCATGGTTTTAGATAAGTGCTTTTTTACCTACTAATTCTGTTGATGTAATAGAATTTGATGTGGTTTCCATTTCTTTCAAGTATATTTATACAAATAACAAGTGTTGTTTTGGGAATGCAGAACACTAAAGTAGCAAACAACTGCTACTAAGGCAGCTCTAAACACTTGGAGAACTAAACAGTTAAATTGAACAATTTGTTGGTAATATCAGTAAATGATTGAACTCATTAGTGAGTATGGTAGTGAAAAGACAGAGTTGCTTAGTTAAAAAATGTATTTGAACATGGTTTAATGAAAACTTGGAGGGATGAGGGATGTGAAGCCATATTCAAATGTTCATGAAAATGGTAGAGCTTGTATAAGGAAACTATATCTGCAGCCTTCTGTGTCTGATATCTTAAACCTGAAAGGATAAATAAGTTGGTTTGCTTTTTTAACAGTATCTGAACATGTGCTAGTGTAGCAAACAAACAATCCTATTTTTGTTCTGTTGCTAGGCAAAAGAATACTTGGTCTTTAAATTCTGTTTTCATACAGATGCAACAGTTAACGGTAATATAGTAGCAACATGATTTTATTTCTTCCCAGATGTGATACTCGTTGATCCTGGTTCCAAAAGCACTTCAGTTTTTCCATTTACTAATTCTTTCATTTTCTTCCCTAGTAAAAAGAAAACTTTAAATATTGTTGTTTCATTCTCATATTTAGAACTTCCAGGAGGCCTTGTGAAGGGCAATAGGTATATGGAGATTATTAAAATCAGCAAAGTAGATACTGTTTAGTAAAATATGGCTTAATGTCACTCTAGTTCCACTCCTTCAGTTCTTTGAAGTATTTTTGGACTCTGGCTTCTGGACTTCCTGCTGCTCATTTACAGCAGGTCCTTGAAGCACCTCTACAGCTGGTGCAACACTTTTGAGAGATCAGACACTGGCTGCATGGAAGAAAATGGTTTTGAAGGAAAAACACGAATGTTTATTCACTTAACCTACCAGACAGAAGGACAGGTTTGACTGAGGTTTTGTCCATGCCTCTGACTGTCTTCCAATAAGCTGAGGAACTACTCTAATATTTCAGTGTTTCTCCACTTTGAGTCCTATTGAGTGACCTCTTTATTCAGACATGGTTTTTGTTCTCCTTTCTGTTCATTAGCAACACACAAGACGAGTTTATGAAATTCTCCGATTACGTGCAACAGATATGGGTGATGCAGAACAGTCCAGAAGCTATCGGTTGGACGTTAAAAGAAGACTGATTGGCCCCTATAAGGTGTATATGACTTAAGTATAATTTAATACTTATTTCAAGGCTAATTATACTTGATTTTACTTTCATTTCCATAAATGTAGTTGATGCCAATTATGTTGCCAATCAACTACTATTAGTTATGCAGTGTTCAACTGACACGTATACAGATGCAGAGAACATTCATATGTAGCAGTACTGAAGATCCTGTGTTTGGCTCCTGACTGTTTCCTGTCCAATTCCAGCAGGAAGTTACTACTAAGCGTATGTTATCTAGCTACAAGTGGCATTATGTCCAGGTAGGCTTAAGGAAGAAAAAATGTCAATTTCTTGAAAAGGTTAAAAATGTTAGACAAGCCAAAAATTTGGGGACATAAATGCTGTAATAAGTTTACACTGCAGACTAGATATAGTTTAGATTCCTGTTCTATTTGCTAGCTAGGTCTTTACAAAACAGCTTGCTAGAAGTAATCTAGCAATGTCAACATAGAGCTCCATGCAGATGGAATAGAAAATAATTTCAGCAGTAAAGTTTAAGCAAGTACTAAACTTAGTAGCTTTCTTAGTTCCTATTAAGTATGCTTCTCAGGATCTTCAATATAGTTGGTCCATGTTGCATAAACTGACGTTTTGAGATACAGATTTAAAAAAAAAAAAAAAATCCTAGTTGCTAATGGCATCAGTCTTTGTATGAAGAGTCAAAAGACCGCAAATAAATCTAGCTTTATTGCTATAACTAGCAGGTTAGTTACTCTTTTCAATTAAGTACTTGTTAAGCAAACCAAAACCCTGTTGAAAAGTTTCACAAAAGTATGAGAAGTACCTTGATTAGCTTGCAAGCCTTCCTAAAGCAGCACTTACCCTGTTATACCAAAACAACAAAACTTTGATTGTACTCATGTTGGACTTGGGGGGGCTATTAGCAGAGAACCCAGCACTGTATTTAATACTTGCCTGATCTGGAGATAATACCATGTCAGGCTGACTGGCAGGACCTTAATCAAAACACTTTCTGTTCTTTTTCATGAGTGTCTTGTCTCCTTTGCTAAATTTCACTCGGTATCCACTACAAACAAGGCCGTGATTTTTCAGCTGACAGGGCTGTTACATGATTTCAATTCATTCACTCAGCACTGAAGTCCTATGGGGGAAATCCAAAATTCCATAAGCAGCTTCAATTCTAGTGCTTCTAGCAATTGTTTCCACTTTACTCTCTGCATGCAATAAATGCACTAATAATGAATGGATTTTGTATTGCTAGATATGCAATATTGCTACTTAAGAATATTGGATTTTTGATTTTTCAGTTATTTTGGTGAGGATTGAAAAGAATCCTTAAAGCAGCCAACACCCTTTCTTTGATTTTAAGTTTCATGTTCTGAAATACAGCCATCTTGTTTATGGTAGTTCTGCCTAGTAAACAGCTTACTCATGCACTCACTTTAAACAATGTTTCCAATAAATTTTAGTCATGGTGCTGTTTTCAAAAACTTTTCAGAACTGCAATTAAACTAACTTGTAATATATATAGTAATTTGGAGGGGGGAAAGCAAAATTTAATAAAGAATCAGGAATATTACTGCATACTCTAATGCTGCTATCACTTTTTTATGTAAAGCACTTGATAGCTTCACTTGAACAATGTTCTACAGATGTAGAATAATTCTAAATTGCCACTACCTTCATTTAGTAAAAATGGTATTGCATCTTACTGCTATTTCCTGGCTAACAGTAGCAGGAATAAAACTGTATGCAGAAACCCCAGATGAAAAAACCTGTAATACATCTATTCCCCTTGAAGTCTTCACATTAGCAAGGAGGCTGTTGCTAAAAATACTGAGATTTTTATGTATATGGCACTACTAGAGTGGAATGACTGATACAGCCAACTATGTTGACCTCTGTATAAGTACTACTAATACAGGAAACAAAATATTTGGTATCTTAGTGAACAGGGCATCACTCTAAGGTAGTTCAGAGGGTGAGCAGCTTGTGATATTTCAGTTTCACTGTGGCTTCTCCATTTCTGAAGAACTCTGCTTTTTATGCTCATTAGCGGGCTGTGCTGCTAGACATGTCTCCTTGATCATGTCTTTGTTCTTCATGTCGTCCCTTTTGGAAGTAAACACCACTGCTGTGCTGCTTTTATTAATCATAATACTTGGTTCGGGTTTGCCACTTGAACAGAATACACTTTTCTGCCCAGCCCAATAACTTGCTCCCAAAGAATCATCTTGAAACTGCCCAGGTAAAATGTCACTGATTGCAGGTTTCAGAATCTTGTGTACCTGGGTATGCTGGTAGTATATTTAGAGGGAAATGGATGTTGAAACATCCGAAACATGCAGAGGGAGTTTGCTTTTTACCTGGAATCTGGAACTTAGTGTAACTTTAGGTCATCTCTGTCAGATGTAATGGGCATTTATAAGCTGACACCTTTTTTTGAGAGCTAGTATTTATAATCTTAACAGATATGCCTGTTAATTAAGCAGACTTGAATTAATTCTAGAATAAGGAGGTTTTAGCTTTTCTACTGACAGAAGCTTGCTCAGAAGACACTCATCTCTCTTCATTTGGGCAACTCATCACATGTTTTGAGTATCTTACCCATTTTGACTAGATGGAGCTAACATGAATCTAAAATTTGAACAGCTATGCTGCTTTTGATGTCCTTTCTACAAGGAAATGTTTCCTGATTATTGGCCAGAAATGTACCTGGAGGCCTCATCAGCACTCTGATACAGAACCTCCTTTTCTGAACTGAACTTTGCCTATCTATGGGATCTGTGGGAGATTATCAAAGTTTTTCTGATGTTACTCATTTACAATTTACTGTGGTCTCCACTCCCTCCTCCTGACCCTTAGCATCAATCACAGAAAGAAAACACACTTTCCCTTGAGAGATAAGTGTAAAATTAAATGGAGTACAGAAGGGCTTTGATTTTGAGACTGATGTAGAAGTAGAATTGTTTTGGGGAAATTTTGTTATAACAAACTCTGATTCCATAGGCATTGCAAAGACTTATTGATAAGATGCCAGGCATACATAATGCATATATTTCTTTTATTAATAAAATGTTGAATGACATTCCGCTTTTACAAAGTGAGGGAAGACTGAAGAATGTAAAGTAACTAAGGAACTGAGCAGTTCAGAAATAGATATCAGTTGTATAAAAAAACATACGTGGGGAAAGGAAAAACACTTCAAAATACTTTTTTTATTTAAGAAACAGGTAAAAATATCACGTGTGATACAGCAAGGGGAACTCCTCATCTTCTTGCTGTACAAATATGTTTATGCTTGTAAATACTCTTATTGCATTTCAATGCTGTTACTGCTAATCCCTGGTAACTTGTGAATAATTTGTAACAATTCCTGAAATGTTTTCTGTGTACAGGAGGCTTAAAATTAATTTTTGATAGTCAATTATAGGGAAATTAGTTGGCTGAACAGCCACATAATGGGACACCAGTGTGATTAATGTCAGCATAGAACTAAATATCCCAGTCAATTTTCTACAGTCTAGTTTTTCATGCCATACATCTTCAGCAGTAGAAGTACCATTAGACCTAATCTGTTTGGTTAAGGAAAATATTTGAAACCATTTTTCACTTCCCTGGTTCATTGGTAATACAGAAACTATGAGGCTTTAACAGAAATTATGTCCTAATCAAACACCGTTACTGTTTTTCTTAGGATTAGGGACATCTTAAAGAACTGAATGAATTTAATGAAAGACCATGTTCTTGATGATTATTGGTTGTGTTCAAACTACTATTTGTTTGATTGCTTAGAAAAAGCAGAGAGAACTTGCCAAGATGAGAAGGTGTCTAAGACCAGAGGAGCTGACGAATCAGTTGAACCAAATAGACCTAAACATGCAACATGAGCAGTTAGAAGAGAGCTTCCAACAACTTGTTTCAGATTACCGAAGAGTCCTAGAACGACTTGCACAAGCATGAGGATCCTGCCTGTACAGGAAACTTGCAAATTTCTATATAGTGTTGTAAAGCACATCCTTAATTGCCACTTAACTGCAAAAAAATCTCATGTGACGTTTTAATCACATTAAAGGTGACTTGTGTTTCTGTGCATTTTGAATATTTTCTATTTTTGTGTTGTAGATTTTTAAATGTTGTACTCTAGGTTTGGGGGCACTTATTGCTGAAATAAACAATGTAGATTCTCAGATACAGTATCACTTCAATTGTATGAATTTTCTTTTACCCTTCTGTTTTGCCTCAAGACTTAATAGAAACCTGAATAGCAAGTTAATACATAAATCTAAGCAATATAAATATTGCATCTCTCTTAAATTTCTCCTAACTTGTTCCTCCTCAGGCTGTTCTGCTTGGATCCTATTGTACTGTGTAGGGCCTGCGCACTCTTTGGTTTAACGTCATATGAGCTGGTTACAAGACTGGTTCTGTGGCCTGGCTGGCATGCTTCCTGAGTGCAGGCTCTTTACCCTTTCTTGAAGGTGGATCCTGCTCCCGTAAGCTATCAGACGCATTCTACTTAAGCCTCTAAAGGGCCTTGAGCATATTCTTTTTCAAACCTCCAATTTTGCAGGTTCATGATTTCGGGAAAATACCTCACAGTTGGGGAAAGAGCCAAGGCTTTGTAAGGACTCCGAAAGCACTTCTACTTTAACTAGTGTAAGAAACATACAAATCTGTAGGAAGCAGGTGCCTTTATATAGTTCCTTGGCTCTATTCTGCTATCTGTTACTTCTCAGCCTTGAGGTCCTCCTGTCTCTCCTCCCTCAAAGGAATAAATTATAGTATCTTTTCTTGTGGTTCAGACTTTAAAACTGATTTGTCTTGGCCTGTAATCAAGAGGACTTAATCTGAATAAGGATCCTTGACATGTATTAACCACGTTTCATGGTCCTAATGGGATTCAGGTCCAGCTTTGAAAACTGCAGTTTGTAGATTGACTGTTCTCCGCTACCGTCTGATAGGATGTGGAGAAGTGGTGTTATGTTTTCCAAATGTTTAAAAACTCCTGTGGATTTTTTGTATTTTCTATTAAATTCTTTTTAGAAATCTTAGTTCTTCTGGCTAGGATATCTTGCCTGTATGATATTACATCATTCATCTATTGTAGTATCCAAATCTTTTATACTCATTAATAATAACAATTTTAAAAAGACCTCTCCTGACTAGTAGTAAGCCTGAAGGTAAATTGTGGGATGTGGGGGACTGGGGTGGGTTTCTTTGGTTGGTTGGTTTTGGTTTCTTATTGAATGTGTTGAGGTGCTGGTGATAAGTCAGAAGAGGGAAAGCTGAACTGAGGAACTGTGCTTTAATTTGGTTTCTGCATAGAGATCCAGGATACTTCTTGTGCTTCAGGGGAAGTCTACACTAACACTGCCTGAGCTTTTGCATCACTAAGGCTGAAGTCACTCAATGAAGAAGCTTAAGCCTTTTAAGAAACTGTAGAACTAGCAAAAAAACCACTGCCTGATGGGCTGTTTGCCCACTTGGAGAGGCTGAACATTGTTTCCCTCTTCATAAGTTACTCTTCTTGGGGGGGAGCATAAAAAAGCAGAAGAGTCTGGCATATATCTTCCTTTCATCAGTCTAGTACCTGATGTGGGAAGGGAAGGGAGGTTTGTCTGTCATCACCCCCAGGTTATATGGGTGTCCAAAAGGGCTGAGAAATGTCATGGAATGTAGGCTTGATGCTAGAGGTGGTTAAGGCTGCCATATTCAATTGATGGTGCGGGATAGATATGAAAGAAACTACTGAGACAAAAGGACAAAATTGCTTTCCTTAGACAAATAGTGAAACTTCTCTCACACAGTGATGAGGGCAGATTAACCTTTTCATAACCTATTGGAATATTTTTTCCTTTTCATGTTGACACTGTTGAAAGAGGTGAGCTAGTGCCTCCAGTTCCTGTAGTGGTGAAGGTTCAGTCTTAGGCTGAGCATGGTTTCTCATTCCAGTATAGGCTGGGAACATTCTAAGCTGTTGGGATGTGCCTGTGGACAGCAAAACTTATGACCTGGTTTACAGGAACTATCTTGTTACTAATTCTTGGCACCAAAGATACGAATAAACAGCCTCTTAGAGGTCTAGAAACTTTGAATCCTGCCATTCTGCAGCAGATTACAGCTTCTGCAGCACTGCTGCCAGGAGAGACTATATGAGTATTCCCTAATCCGTTACAGTTAATTAAGACAATTATCTGAAACAACCTTCATCAGCAAATTAAACTAGCCCTGCTGACTTTGCCTGAAGTTGTCTAAGAAACGTCTGGACTATCCTTTCCTTTGGCAGAGAGAAAGAGGCAATGATCTCTTGTATAACAGCTAGAGAACAGTGATAGTTCCACTGACGCTACTGCTTGGGGAGCATACGCCAGTTTGGTTCGGCAGACTTTTGGGGTGAGTCTGTTTGAACTAGCATTTTAGAGACTGAGCGTTAATGGTAAAGTTGGCTAAACACTCGGGTTTCAGTGGATGCTACTAGACAAACTCCTAGCTTTCTGACTTGCCAGTCCGGATATTTTTGTTCCATGGTTTTCAACAGGATAACAAATTTCACCTACAAGTGAGCTGCAGTGAGCTGTCTCTGAAGTACACACAGCAGCAACTCCAGCTATTCAGTGAGTCGTATTTAGGAAATAAAAAAAGTTTTGTAAACGGTATTTAATAAGTTTCATGTAACTCCTGTTTATATTTCTGTATTAACTTAGTTACAAACAGGGATCTCCTACAATATTTAAACAAATACTTATCAGTGTAGTATAGAAAATAGCATAGCCATCACTAGTATTGTCTGACTTCTGCATGCTGAGAGAGGACCTGTGAAGTAGTAACAGCTGTCTATATAGAATTGCAGTTAGATGCTGGGGGGATCCCATTTTGTGGATTTGTGAGCTGCCATATGAACACTGAGGCTTAGTAGCAACTTTTCAACTCTAGACGTTAGGAGTGTAGGAATTGGATTGCTGAAGCTGAACGCTATTAGAGCCCTCTCCTATTCTGGGCACAATATGACAATAAAGTAATCCTGGATAAAAACTATTTTTGTTCAAACATATAATCTGTTATCCTAGGTTTCGTTTCTTATGCTGCTATTGTTCTTCTGAGCTATTGCATACTAACAGGAACTTAGAGTAAGCACTAATAATAGGTTTATGTGATTTAATTTATGACTTTTTTCTGCATTTTGATTAAATCCAGATTCTTCAGTCACTTCACTCAAACGTCAAGTGAAACTTTGCACAACGTACTGATAAAGCATTTGAAAGAGTTTTGTGCATTTGAATATTCTTTTAAGAACGTACATAAGATCTGTTGAGTATATTTAAAGTTTTTCATTGTAGACGCTGCTGGCATCAGGCTGCTGGTTTGCCCTTCCATCATTTACAAATCCAGTCACAGCAACAGTGAATCTACTTTAAGAAAATTCAGTGGAGTATCTAAAATGGTGAATTTAGTTCAACTGGTAGAGACAAATTTTCTTTCCATGCAAAGCTATTGTCAATGGTGCTAACCCAAGATTTTGTCCTAAAGCGTAAATCAAGCTCTGAAAAATGTTTATGTTTAGAAGCCTGGATCAAACTGTTCCCTTTTATGTATTTTGAAACATAAAAGTTACCTACTGCAGATACTAGGAAACAACTTCTAGCTCAACAACTAATAACCTGAAGAAATACAACAGAAAACCTATAGTTTCAGAACTGAGAAAGCAAGCTACCTGAAGCTGCAGGATTTGAAGGACACTTTAACTGCTGTAGTAGGGGGAATAAAGGTCTATGTAGCTGAAGCAGTATCTTGGGCAGTAAATGTCCGTGCCTCCTATGAACAAACACACAAAGCTGCCATGTGGCAGTTTAGGCAATTCAAGACTGACCTATTGTCTCTCTCTGCACTGTCAGCAGGAGGGTAAGCAGCCCATAATGTCTATACGAAGGATTTACGTCTGCTTATATAGATCATTTTTTCAATTCCTCTTTGTCTCTCACTGAGACTTTGTTGCTCTTTATGCTTTTCCTTTATCATATTGTATGACTGTCAGACACTAGAAGGCTTGAAAACCTTATGTTGCATGTTTTGCCGTTTTACCTTTTCTCCCAGTGTCAGTTCTGACCTGATTTCATCAGTATCAAACTGTTAGAGCTAGAAATACCTGCTATATTCGTAAGCCTATCACCTAAAAGCTTGGAATCTCAGCTTTCAAAATGAAAAACATTATTCTCTAATGCTACTGCTTTGTGAAACATTGCTTGCTAGGATAATTTGGACTTGAAGTTGACAAAAAGACAGCATGGTAAAATATTAAAATCTATATCTCATAAGCAAGTATCGCAGATATTTCAATTTTCTCAAAAAAAACTTAAATTCATGTGAAACATTTTTTCCCCATGCCATCAGTATTTCCAGCCATTTTACACTGCTAGTTCTTTCTCCAATGACCAGAAAGATTTCAGTTGAACCCTGAGTTCTATCTATTAAAATATTTCATTTACAAAAGGCTATTAACCACACTAGTGGCAGAATTCGGAATTGTGAGGCTAAAAATTTAGTGCGATGAGTAAAAATTGAAGGCTATTACACAAAGCAATAAAAATAGACACGAGCGCTGCTCAGGCAGGGCATGCTACCTGCCATCATACTGGCTTATATCTGTGGAGGGAAAATTGTAGGAATGGGCTTGCCTCCCTATCACTCAAATCTTTTTTACAATGTAAAAAGAAAAATAATGCAAATACCAGTTTCTACTCAAAATTACTCATTTGAATACATGCTTACTAGGTTCTTTGTTCCTTGCGCTAAAGCCTTCAGTAACAGGCGTTGCAAGAAATGAGACTACAGACTCCGTGTCTGAGCTTCCTTTTAGACTTCTAATGGTACAAGCAAGTGTAAAAAGGATCATTAATCTAACAATTTCCAGATTTCCATGTTCAAAATATTTTTAATTCTCCAGACTAGAGAAGCAAAGAGAAAAGAGGAGAAAAAAATGTCCTCCTTCCGCTCTTCAAAGCTCATTTCAGATATAAGGCTCCCACCCAAATTGAAGGAATCTCAGGTAGTGACATGATGAAGACAAAGCCTTGGGAAAAGCATTTCAGAATCCCCTCTTTGCCATTGCAAAAAATCTATATAGCAGGAGCAGTGCTGTGCGCTGTTTTTTCCCAAGAGTAGCACTAGCTTCTTTCTTCAGTAAATAAAGAACATGTAATGCTGTAAACATTCCTCATCTAGGAAGTATGTGCTCCATTTATGGTTGTTGCACAGTTTGAACTGAAGAGATAAAACGTAAAGGAAATCATGATCAATGGGAAAAGCTTGACATCTCCTTTTTGTTTCTAAATGGTACGGCAATAAGGGAGGTGTGCCACGTTCAATAGCTGCTATTTTTAAATGCCTGTCAGTCTTCCAGTTAAGCCTTCCTCAGAGCTGTATGGGATGTTCACGTTTTTAAAACTTCCATAGTTTCATGGAAAAGGTAAAATCTTTGCCTGGCATGAGTTCAATATGATGGGGACCGTGAATATGTCATTTTGCTTTCCCTGGAGCTGTGATGTAACAGTTTGGTGTAGCTTTGTCTGATTATATATATTCTGTATCATTGATGTTGGAGGTTTTTGGTTTTTTTGCAAGTTCAGGACTCCAGACTATCTCACCACGGATCAGATGAACACCAGTGCTGAAAAAAGGACACCTATCTGTGCCTAGGACAGGTCCCAAACAGCAACAGGCTCATCAGCAAAAACTGCTGTGGAACTAAATCATCTTTTAAGGCAATCTTAGGTAGGAAAGTCTAAGCAGTCTAAGTCTAACCCCAGAAGTATCCAGCTGCTACACTTAAACTAGAAGTGTATTTCTACATTGCTCTATAGAAGATTTCATGTATACATAAGGCATAACTCTGTTGTTTTATAGGCTGTTACAGACTGCTTTCAAACTTGCATTTAAAAGCCTAGCTTTCTGTCTTCCTTAGCACATCTTTTGCTTATTTTAATATCAGCCTGCGCAATATCTTGGGAGGAAATAAAGTTGAGATTCTACATTTAGAACATGCCGACTCCGACAGCGCAGAGCCAATCTAAGTGAGATGGGATGCGCAAGACTCTCCTTGAAGAACATAACACACAGATGTGTTAAAAAAAAAAAGTGATTTCTCCAAAGCTGCCTCCCAACCTGAAGCTCAGGGCAGCTTGAGACATCGCTGTCCATCTTAAACATTTCAGAGGATTTGCCAAATGTGAACAAAAGGCAATTATATACATGAGGAAAAAGTGACACGTTTTCTTTTGGTGACAGAACTTGAACATGGCAGAGTATGATTTTTCAGGTTTGCTGTGTTAAGATACAGTGTATCTCTCCTTTTCTGAGATACTCATCCTCATTTTACTGGTATAAAGCTCCTAACAAATCTATATCTGTTATCTGTATTTCTTAGTAAAAGGAGAAAACCTACATCTAAGCATAAATTAGAAACTACTGAATCATTACTGTTGTTAGGCTTAAGATTCATCGAGAGACTGCAAAAATTACATAGTTGTTCTCTTCGATCGTAATTCAATCGATCCCCTCTTGGTTTCTGATATGCAAAAGGAATTGGTCCAGTCTAACCGCTAGCACATACCTACAAGTATTTGTGAAATAACCTGACACTTAAGGACAAGGTAATTACAAAGGTGGTAGCAGCATAACTAGTATTGTCTCCAGTTCCTGCATTTTGTTATGCCATCAACCAGTTTTCAGGCTGTTACAATATGGAATTTTGGTCTTACGGCTGCAGACAAAAGCCAAACGTTCACTTTATTTTCACTAACAGTGGCCTCTCATTCCACTGAGTAGGAAATACTTATTGACTCACATAAGAAAGGTGAGACTAGGCTACCTCAGAGCACTTTGTTTCTCTCCTTTAGTGACAGTTCAGGAAAAGATGGTGAATTACTCATCATACATGGCTACTTTTATGTGAAGTGTGCTGTTCTCTTCAGGCACACACAAGCACACCCACTCCAGCATACATGGAGTTACTTACGCCAAGCAGCAAGAATGTGCCATCGCTTTACACTGTACGTTGTTGTCATAGAACCAGTGGTTGGGCATCTGCGTTCCTAAAGCCTTGCCAAGATAGAAAGTAAGACAAAATGATCCGTGATGAGATTCAAACTCCCGAAAGACCATACCACGTTGCAGAATTAGGAACGAGGTGAAGACATGCGCATTTCCGCCCTAGAAATGAAATGTGTGCATACCTCTCACCAGTGAGCAGTGGGTAGTGGTGCTCACAGGGTGTAACTGGGCAGCTTAGCAATGCTATTTCTTCATTTGTTTCTAGCTCTATTTTTCTACTGTTAAAATCCTATCGTTCTCCCCTCACTGAATAACGATGATGAAACATGTCAGTTGGTGCAGAACGTGGCTATAAGAAGTGGATTGTTCTATTTTTTGGAGGCAGTGCGATGTATTGTATTGATCTTTAAACTACTATGTGGTCTGGATATAAGCTATATGATAGGCTGCCAATCATGCTGTGGCAGCTGATTAAGTGATGCACTTTTGCTAGCGATGATGTCTGCATGGGACCACTGAAAGGATCACAGCACATTTTTTTGATCAGAGGACTCTTGGAATTTGCTCCTTAAAGGCAGAAATACTTACAGCGTAACTTTTAAGTTGATACATTTTGGAGGCTTTTTCCAGAGTACGGGGGGGTAAATAATATCAGCATTCCCATCTGCCTTGAGCTTTGCGTCTATTCTTGTTAACTAAATTATAAAATTTGTAAATGCGAAGTCAATAACTACTAACAGCTATACCAGGAGATAAATAAATCTGAAGATAAACAGCCTCTGTTCTCATTTGAAAATTTGCTTACTTATCCCACAGGTTACCACTGCGTGTGTACACGTGCATGTGTGTAAGGATACAAAGATGATTACACCTGTGTGAGCATATAAGAAAGGATACTTGTATTACTTCTAAGTTTTGGGTTCTTCCCTCTACTCTTGCAACCACTGCCCTAATGCATTCTGTTCATTCCTCCATTTGGTGATTTGCTTCCTTTAGGCTCAGTATCTGTCTGCCAGCTGTTGGATTTATGTCCTTGTAACAGTGTTTCTCAAACCCTGACTTGCCATAAGAACATAATTTCAAAACAACTGCAAAATGTGTTTTAAAAAAGAGTTCATACAGGCAAGCCAAACGCAGGCAAGGAAACAAAACGGTGGAAAATAAAAATGGTAAATGGACATTAGAAGTTTAGTTTGATTCTTATTTGACTGCAAACAAAACCTACCACACCAACACTGTGTCAGATGGTGAAATTTAAGGTAAGGTGATACCTGTACCAAAAAAGGTTGGAAAAATGCTGCTCTACCAAAAAGTTTGCTATTTCAGATCTTTTCTAAATGCATGAAGTTTGGCTGTGCAGATGAAATAATGAGTTTAGCCAGAAAAATATTTGACTTTTAGGGTTCAAGCGTTATCCTTCAGATTCTGCATAGGCCTTTACAACAAATATAACAGCAAAAACTTAGTTCATGAAGAGTAGTTTACCTTTTTATTCACAGAAGTACAAAAAAGTTAAAAAAAAAAAAGGGGAAAAGAAATGATGAGGTAGCTCCAGCACTCATGGAAGAGCATGGTTGCAACGCTTCT
>NW_008824035.1:10502750-10535409 GCF_000699105.1 Pygoscelis adeliae | reverse complement strand
CCGCCTTCCCCGCGAGACGGGCGGTGACCTGAGGTTGTGCGCCCTCCGAGGGGGAAAGAAAGAGCCCCGCGTTAGGCTCCGGCCCCGTCCCGTGGCAGCTGTCGAGCCTGTCCTTTTCTTGACGCGTGTTCCCGTGGCGCTTTGCTGGGAAGGGAGGCGGGCCCGGCCGCCTCGCCCGGCTGACGCCACTCAGAGCGGGGCAGCACCGGCTGTCCTAGTAGTGACGTGCAGTACAGGTAGGCCACAGGAGTACTTCGCTGTGATCATTTTTGCTGTTACCATTTAAGTGTTTGACAGAAGAGGTAATCTGACGTAAAGATACATGTTTCTTCTACCAACCCATTCAACTGCAGAACTTCTTACACGTTGGCACGTCAGTGTATGTAATGGTTTTCAGGTCCCCTCATCCATCCTCCGAGGTCCTCCTAAAAGCACCTTTTCTATCACGTAACCTTTCGTAGGGTAATCGCTCCCGTGTGTCTTATTGACTTATTAATACATAAGAACGACTGCACAAGATGCTGCACCTCGCTGGAAAATGCGTTATCTTACTGGTGTAACACTATTTACGTCTCATTCCTTCCCCTCAGTGTTTTATTGTCTCGTGTTAAATAAGATTGGAAGCTCTTGGGGCATACCATTCTGTGAGTGTTTCTTTTTAGCACCCATTGCAAAATCTTAAATGTGTGAACAGAAGGAAATACCCTACAATGATCTTGATGAAAGACTTTTATGATTAAATTTTTTTTAAGAGTGTTAAATACTTAGTGTAGTAATAGGGGATAGAGTGATCCCAGATTAATTTTAACTTAAACATTGAACTGAATGCTGTGTGCTTTTAGCTAAAGCATAATATTGCAATGCTTTACACCTGGCATAAAAAAATTTCAATCCCTTTTCTCATGTTATTGATCCTGATGCTGTACCTTTATTTTTCATTCTGTCCAACAGTCTTGAAAACCATTGGAAAATGTAAAGGCCCTTTCTTCATAGTTAGTCCTGAATTTTGCAGGGCAGAAGTGCCACATCAATTTTCTTTTTCAGTGGTGAAGGCTCATATCCTTAAGGAAATTTCAGTTTGACTGGACTCTTGGAATCTGAGCATCAGCTGAACTCTAGGAAGAGCTGCAACATTTGGCCTTCAGAGTCTCCTGTTTGTTTCATTTCTAACAGCTGTCAAAACCTTACCTTCACTCTTGCCTGTGTGTGGAACGGAATCGCATTTTTTAGTATAGAATACCATACAAACAATGGGGGTTTTTGTTTGAGTCGGGAATGAATTGAAATTTAGTGTGCAGCTTCATACTATTCTTCATTATTTGCTTCAGCAGTTCTGTGTCTGCAACCTTTTTGTTCCAGATACTGTTTTGGTTATGTGTCCGTGCCTCCCGCCCCCTCCACACCTAGAAACGTGATGTCTGTCATCTAGTTAAAAGAGCCAAACCGTTTAAATTTGTTAAGCCTTCGTACCTTCCCTTCAGGCATCAAATCTTGTTCAGTTCCCCTGGTGGATATGCATTTCCAGAAGTTGAAAAAGCAAAACTGTCATAGTTCAGACAAGACTGATTAAACTAAATCAAATTTTCTCTGAATTGGACAGTTCAGTATAATTTAATTTGCGAATACTGAAAGACAGAAGTAATTTAAATTAGATTTCTGTTCACCTAACGGAATCTATTCTACCTAAATTGAATGAAAATTACTTTTTTATGGCCTCTTTTGTGACATTTTTTCATATTTCTGATGTTATGTTTTTAGAAATGATGAAAGAAAAATTGTCTTTGTTATGGAACTGTTTCTAGATAAGTGCATTTGAACAGCAGAGACCTTGGAAGTTTGTATACTGGTTAAATACTTCCTCCACATATCAGAAGGACTTCAGCTAGCCTAAAAAATCTTTATTATATTTGAAAAAAGAAAATAAGTTGAATGAAGGATTGTAGGAAGTTAAAAAGACCGTGTTTGCCTTTTCAGTAGGCATATCAGGAATTTATTTGAATAGTCTCTGCCTTGCTAGTGTCAGAATTGCAACGCTGTCGACCCAAGGAGAAGGTACGCAACTTTGTAAGAGTGTGAGTGGCTTGCACAGACCTTTGTGAAATTCTTTATGCTCAAACACTGCATTTCAGAGCGGCCTTGCAGTGGGTTGAACTGCATTTTAGCTGCCACCCTTTCTTGAAGAGTATTTGAAAAGAATTCTACAGGTGATGCATAGAAGTAAGAATTGCATTTACCATTTTGTAAATGAAAACTAAGAAACATCCAGAACACAGACACATCAAATTGGTGTGTCATGTCACGGTTTGTGCTTGTAAGTAGTATGGATTGTATGGTGATTCATTGGCTTGTAAATGGTCTAATTACATATTGTGACAGCTTCAGGTATTACAATAATTGTGTCTGTGATACTTCATTGGTCATAAAATAAAGTAGAAGACATCAAAGAACTGCATGTCTACAAATACAACTTAGATGGTTCAAGGCATAGTAGTCTCTTACTGATTTATTCATTTTAGTCAAGTAAATTACTGTAGAGTAGAAGCCCCTAATTTCTTGTAATGAAGTTTCAGGACTTTGAGCCACAGGAAAATAACTGATGAGAAGACATGCCTTGTAAAATGAGTTACTGTGTTAAATACTGATACAACCGATTTCTGATCTTGCTTCCCTATCTCTAACTATGAATAGGTATTCTGTAATAATCTATGTGGCGTATTATTGGCCAGACTTTTAAATTTAAGTCACTTTAGACTGATGGTGTGTGATACATCTCTTAGATATGTAGTCTGTGTTCCCAGGCTGTTCGTTTGCTTGTACACCACCTTGTTAAGCCCCTTGTGGAACTGGGAATTCATACGCAGGCTCCTAAATGGGTACCGATAAACCTGGAAACTGCTCTCAGGTAGAAGCTGTAGCTGTCTCCAACACC
The DNA here is from genome assembly GCF_000699105.1 of Pygoscelis adeliae. Classification (NCBI taxonomy): domain Eukaryota; kingdom Metazoa; phylum Chordata; class Aves; order Sphenisciformes; family Spheniscidae; genus Pygoscelis; species Pygoscelis adeliae. Next base: position 10,532,480 of record NW_008824035.1, on the reverse strand, counting down.
ACAGTATGCGAGATGTTGCGAAATACTTTTCTTCTGTGGATGCAGAGCTTTTTAGAAGTTATTGTTTTCAAATTTTTTCTGAGAATGTTGCTCTTTTCCCCTCCGTTAGTAAAATGAAGAGAAGATACATAAACAAGTTTTTAAGCCTTTTTTAAAAAAAGCAGAAGGGCATAGCTGGAGTTTGATTTTGTTGCAATACAGCTTCAAAGCCTCGCACTTCCAAGTTTGCCTGGAAGTGCTGAATCTCATTAGAAATCAGACTCTTCTTTTTTAATATTACAGAGCATTCTTATTTGGGCCATATAGATCACAAGCTTGGTTCATGGGTCTTGTCAGTAATGCATGGTTGAGTATTGTCTGTACTTCATAGTTAGTCTAGGCAAAATTGAGTATTTCAAAGGAATAATAAACGTCTCCAGTGGGGTATTTATATGAAAATCATCAAACTATTCTGAAACATTACAGAAGTTAGAAATATTAGTTCGGACCCTGCAGAGAGTAGACTAATAGAAGAAGGTGTAGCAAGTGACTGAGGCAGTGTGAAGTGATTTGGTTTACATCCTTTAGATAGAGTGCATATATATGATTTTATGTAGTGTTTTTCTTTGTGGTCAGACATGGCTTTGCCATTTAGGATGGTAAAACTGGTAGTCAACTTTTAAATTACCATTTTATGTTGAACTCTGCATGTCAGTGTACAGAAGTGTGCTATGGAGTCTCCAGCTGGGAGGTGGTTAAATAAATAAATAAAGTGCCTGCTGTAAATCTCTTCAAATCTCCATTTCCATGGCTTTTTGATTTCCAGAAACATGGTCAAGATAAATCGGTTACCGTACTGAATAATATCTATCCAAAACTGTTGTAGTTTTCAGCACCTGCAAGGGGAGAGGACTGTCTCCACAACAACCCCATGCAGCGCTACAGGCTTGGGGAAGAGTGGCTGGAAAGCTGCCTGGCGGAAAAGGACCTGGGGGTGTTGGTCGACAGCTGGCTGAACATGAGCCAGCAGTGTGCCCAGGCGGCCAAGAAGGCCAACGGCATCCTGGCCTGTATCAGAAATAGTGTGGCCAGCAGGAGCAGGGAAGTGATCGTGCCCTTGTACTCGGCACTGGTGAGGCCGCACCTCAAATACTGTGTTCAGTTTTGGGCCCCTCACTACAAGAAGGATGTTGAGATGTTGGAACGTGTCCAGAGAAGGGCAACGAGGCTGGTGAGGGGTCTGGAGAACAAGCCTTATGAGGAGCGGCTGAGGGAACTGGGGTTGTTTAGCCTGGAGAAAGGAGGCTGAGGGGAGACCTCATCGCTCTCTACAACTCCCTGAAAGGAGGTTGTAGCGAGGTGGGTGACGGTGTCATGTCCCAAGTGACAAGTCATAGGACAAGAGGAAATGGCCTCAAGTTGCACCAGGGGAGGTTTAGATTGGATGTGAGGAAAAATGTCTTTACTGAAAGAGTGGTTAAACATTGGAACAGGCTGCCCAGGGAAGTGGTTGAGTCACCGTCCCTGGAAGTATTTAAAAGACGTGTAGATGTGGTGCTTAGGGACATGGTTTAGTGGGCATGGTGGTGTTGGGTTGACGGTTGGACTCGATGATCTTGGAGGTCTCTTCCAACTTTAATGATTCTATGATTCTATGATTCACTCTCTGGGAATCTTTTTTGCAGCAGTTTCTGATATTCTATTGCCATCGCTAACCCACTTCTTCCATAGGCGGGAACCTGGACTTGCTGGCATGTCACCTCCTCACCCACACAGCCTGCTACAGAGAATCTAGCATCTTTCTGAATAGTTAGCAGAATCAGCATCTGAACTGAGTTGAGGCATTCTTCCCCCAGTGTGCTTAGTTTCCTTTCCTTTTATATTTCTTTTCCTTTTATTCATGAAATATTTATTAATTATCCAGAATTCATCAAACACCTGTGGTCAGCTTTGTTTCATGAATGCAGATGAGGGTGCCAACCGGTCCTTGGGGAAGCAGGGGACACCCCTGTGAAAAACAAGGTACTGAACTGTGTTTTAGGGACATGTAATTTCCATTACCTTAACCTTAATTTGGAGTTGATCTTTATCAGTATTGATATTTAGCCATTTTGTGCATTCTGTCCAAATGGGAACCTGTTTTTTTCACTCCTGCATTGGAATTGGAGTTGACATAAAACGTTCGACCAAACTTAAGAAATTGAGTGAATTTGGGTTAGAAGATGGAGCATTAATGACTGTCTAATACAAGACTCCTGTCCCTTGAGTTAGCCATAAAAACTTTACTGAATCTTTCACTAAGCAGTATTTCTGATGCACATGGTCCATATCTTGTGTTTTGTTAGTCTGCAGCCCTTGATAATGCTCATGGTCTCACGAAATGCAAACTTTTCAATATTTTTAAGAGGAAGTGAAAGAAGAGCTCAAAATAAGGTAATTTTCTTTTTTGCTGAAGTCAAAGCATGCATGCCGGATTTTTTAACTGCCCTATGCTGCTGAATCAATCTGTTTCCATCTTTTTGATGATGTGTTTTGAAATAGGAGTTACATTTATTTAAAAAAAAAATGTTGTAGCTTGCCCTTTGATAAGTGTGTTTAACCATAAACTTAAACATATATGAGATTATTCTCATGTTAAGAATGAATCATAAACATCTTCTTAGCACTAGTAATATTCAAATGCTAAAAGTATCTCTTCATATCTTCATCACAGTTAAAAAGAAACTTAGAAATGTACAACTCAAAAATTAATCCTCACCTATGGTAACTTTCAATACTTTTAAGCTAATGCTTTTTAAAAAACTAACTGTAGCATATACAGATAACAGTTTTGGGGAGACTTGACTAAAAATTTCCTGGTATTCCAGACTGATAATGAAATACGTCCTGTAATTCTGAGTTTTTTTGGCAGATGAGAAAAAGTGATTGAAAACTTTCGCTAGAGAGTTTTCAAGATCAAATGATGCTTGGCTGCACTGTGCAATATATGAGCTGGGCAATTATCTGGAAGAAAATATTAATTCCTATTTTCCATTAATTTGTAGACAGACTCGTCTCCAGAGTTTAACATTAGCATTATCAGCTGCAAATGATGCACGGTGGAAGTTCAAACCATTTGACTGTAGTACACTTTTAACATTTTTCAAATGATCCTAAGATAGTTTCATCCCTGTCTTGAAAATAATCAAGCAGACAAGGAATTATTCCCATTTCAACAGTGCAGCAATGAGTAACTCTAGGGGAGACATGCACTTTCATGGTTTGAGGCACGAGAGAAAAAAATATTCCCCTTTCAATAAAGTGTTTAATTGTTCTCTTCTTTCAGTTGAGAGGTAATGTATTGTTGGCAGCACACAGCCCCTTTGTTCTGACAAGATCTATCACTTCTGGCTGTGGATGGATTTGTAGGGTGTGGTTTCTCCCTGAACTTAGGTTTCTCAATCAGCCATCATCAGCTAAGATTGACTTTAAATGAAGGAAAGTCATTCGCAGATGTCCGGCCGTGGCGTGAGTTGGATCAACTTGTTGATCTACCTGAAAACCAGCTGCCGCGGTGGAGGCTGTGTTCGGCTTGGCAGCTCCCTGGTCCGGTTTGATGCAGGAGGGAGGGTGGCATCCCCGCTCCTCCTGTGGCAGCAGCCTACAGCCAGGCTGGCACAGCTGCCGGCTTATCAAGCAGCAGCATTTTCATGTGCGGTTACATTTAAGTGGTCTGTATAAGTGATGTTAGGCATTACCTGAGTGTTTTTAGTTGGTGGCTAGCTGCTGAAACTCGACATTTTCTGCCGCATCGACAGCTTTGCTCACCCACACCCACTCGTGTAGCCATTCATTCCCATACGTAAAAAGTCTTTTCTTCTTTGTATGAAGGTGCCCATTGACCTGGTGCTGGAGCGTCACCATTGCGGTTACAACTAAAATCCATATAGAGACGAAATTCATTACAAGTTCCTGAAGAGTACTTAGTTTCAGCTTTTTGTGAATGCTTTCTCTGCTCTGTGTGCCTTGTATCTTGGGTGGCCAGGTCCCAGGCAGTGTCCTATATCTGCCAGTACTTAGCCTGTGGTAAATATATTGGACAGGTACATTTTTAGATACCAGAAGTTAACTGAGGTAAGCCTAGCTGTAATCCTTCAGGCAAAATTGATCTGGTTTGGAAGTGTGTTTTACATATATCATTTTGCATTTTGCAGAGTTTTCCTTAAAGCTCACCTGGACCTTTCCCTAAGCAGAAAGGAGCTGTTTTCTCCTTCCATTCCCATCGGAGAGCTCAAACTTTTCCGCTGTCTGCAGCAGCTCACCACCCTGGTGCAGCGATTCTGTGTAAGGGCTGGTGTCCAGCTGCGTGCGTAGGCTACTAACCCTGAAGGAAAACACCAGAAATCTCTGGGAAAGCCTCTACCAAGAAACTGGGATGCCCCGTCATCGGGACTTGGCTTGCTGCCCTGTTTCCAAAATAGGTTTTACAGCGCTCTCTCAGTCTTCAGAGTTAGACGTGGGGATGCCCATGAGCGAGGAGCACTCCCTGTTTGCATGCGCAACTTCTGCGTCGCCTGCCAGAAGCTGTTGTCCTTGTCTGGCTTTTCCTTACTTGGCTTCAGGTATCGAAGCAAAGGCTCAACGTAATACCGTGTAATAGGGTGGAAAGTCTGAAATGGAAAGTCATGTCTGTGATTTTAATTCCAGGTGTGCAGTTCAGTGCTGGCTTTGGGCAGCACAAAAGGCAAACTTCGTCTCTTACTGAAGGGGTCGGTCTCTTCAGGCTTACAAGTGCAGTGTTAACCAACATGCAAATCTTAGTGTTGCTCTGCAAAGAACCAAATGACTGATTTAACCTTCTCTATACTTATACAGCAAATCAATGAAATAAAGGATACTGCTTCACAATCTCTAGGGATTAAATTAAAGAAAAGCCTCTTAAAATCTACACCAGAAGATGACCCTGCCGAGCCTATGTACAGGATCAAACTGCAAGTGAAGTCTCTGACTTCTTGGTTCTTGCATGTTCTGTTACTTAAAACATCACGAATAGCGGTATAGTTTATCATAGGTCTCTGGTGGTCTCTAAGCTTGTTTGCTGTAATACGTCACATTTGAAGAGAAAGGATGAAGGACTTAATCATCCCTAGAGAAATTCTGGACCTCAAATTGTGAATTATATTGTATTTTAGAGCAGATAGCTCCTCTAACCAAAATCAGTGTCAGATGCCATATGAGCATACAGCATAACATTTTTTTGCCTCCGAGAGCTCGCAGTGCAGGTAGCTATGGCGGACAAAAGGGACTAAAATTGTGAGCACTAGTTGATGGCTGGAGAAACTGTAGTGTCGAGGGAGTAATTTGTGGAGGGTCTCGTGGCAGCGCAGCATCAGCAGAATGAAACAGGGCCTGAGGCTGCCCTAATGCCTGCTGCTCCTAAGCTACCAGGCTAACACACAGTTTACAGTGGACATATGTGAAGTGGCTTTCTACATTTAGATAACGTATTCCTTTTACTCAAGCTTCTGCACTGAATTACCCTACCTAGACCAGAAGCTAGATTTAAGGTGTACATAAAAACAACGTACCACGTGTCTGTAAAGTTTGGGAATTGTGTGTTGTGCGTGTTCTCTAGTTGTGCAGGGGAAACCAGACTGAGCTGGTCTGGCACGCTTCCCCTCATTTCTTGTGTGGTTTTCTACGTGTAGCTAGACTTGGAGTGTGAGGTTGAGGCTACCAAAAAAATATTTCTATAGTGTCATGGTATTTTCTTTTTTTATTCTGAAGAGACCTGGGTTTCTGCTGAAGTCACATTGAAGACAAGCTACTTCTGGTTTTGAACCTGTTCTGGTCCTAAAGCTGCAGCAGACGTCTGTGTCATGAAATCTAAGTTGGTTTTCCTTTCCACGATATTCAGACATAGTAGATGTGATGTTCTGGTTATGACAGTTGTGAATCATGAGGAAATTTAAGTGAAAGCTTAGGAGCTTTTGAGCAGTCTTCAGTGAGAGTTCTGCTGGGCCACTGCAAACTATGATTTCGAAGTAGTGCTTGATCGTTATACAGTCTGTAAAAGGCCTTTTCTGTGCTAAAACCACCTGTAGGATCCCTAGTTACAACGATCTTCTCAATTAGGGATTGTATAATTTTGCCTTTTTTTTTTCATTCCATTCCTCCTTCCTTCTCCCCTGCTCCCAAACAAGCACATTGCTATACTATAGCACTTGAAAGTGCACCCCTGGCGAGACAGACTCGCTGCCTCTTCTTCTCTTTGACAGTTTGAGATGGTGATGTGCCAAACCTGGATAGCTTGCAGTGCTTCTAGATACCACATCCCAGTGCTGTCGATCTAGCAATATTTATTAGCATTAAAATTCAATTTGAAAATATTTTGCAGTAATGAAGTGGGAGGGGGAGTGGGTTACAGGGCAATTGCTTTTTTTTTTTTCCTTTTTTTTTGTTATGACTGTTCAAGCTGGGTGCATTTGTTGCAGTGGTTTCTTTCCTAACTATTTCTATTTAAATCAGTGTTTGTTAAAATATGCTTGTGTGCGTGGTCTAACTTTCATATTACATATGTGAAAAAGTGAGAGAACATATATAAGGAGCGGTCTGTACGCTGTACACTCTCTGCCTTATAGTTATTGCATCCTGTAGAAAGAGGCTGTTTGGCTACAGCAGTATTTTAATTTCATTTTTTAGTTTTTAGTTACACATTTCTGGAGTCTCCCTGACCACTACTGTTAACTGATGGCGCCTATATTTCATCAAGTTTAGACAAGCAGTCTACCTGGACTTAGGCCCAGAGGAGCTGCTGTAACTGATGAACATGATCCCCTCTGCCTGGGAATCCAAGACCTGTAGTACCACGATTCCCAAGGGAATTGAAAGAAAACTGTGTTCAAGCCTCGCCTCCTGCTTTTTTTATTTTCTTTGTTGTTTTTATGTAGTATTGCCTTATACTGATAGGTAGCGTACCTCACCACAAGTAAAATCTGGTATTAGTTTGTTGATAATTAGGAGGAAAGATTCTTTTTAACCTAGACTGAAAACAGAAGCAGGGAAGAGCACAGGCAGCGACAGAAGTTACTCAGACATCTCTTGATTACTACTTGCAAATAAAGTGACAAGTTATTAAACAAAATAACAAAAGGTGTTGCAGCACTAGTGTTATCACGTTGGGGTTTTTTTACTACATTATCATTTTTATGCTTCCAGAGTTTTGCTGAGGTTTTAAAAAAGAAAAAAAAGCATTAAAAAAAAATCATATCAGATCTTCTTAAACCTCAAAAAGGTGAAAGTATATTCATGTGGTATAATCACATTAAGAATTTTTTCCAGTCACCAGCAAGGGAGAGAGTTACTGTTCTTGCTAGGCAAAGTTCATTCTAAGGTTTTGATGGTTAGAGAATGCCTGAGAAGTGAAGCTGAAGTTGTTTTCTTGCGTTGTGGCCATACTCGAAGGCCTCAGGCTTCAGGTTTCTGTTGTCTGAGTTGTAGGAGTCTCCTGCCCTGGAGACTGTGCAGCAGTTTGCAAAATAAATAAAGGAGAAAGGCAGAGGCTTTTGCCAGCACCAAGCAGTGAGATGAGAAAGCCTCTGTGGTGAATCAGTCTGAGAACCTACATCGTGAGTCTCACCTTGGTGTGTCGTGAACTTCCCACTTCCTCAGGTTGGTGGCCCTGGTGGGAGCTAGTGGTCCTTGGGAGCTCGCCTGCTTGGAAACAGGAGGCTCTCCTGCTAGTCTGCCAGCACCCTTCTTGCAGTAAGACAAGTTCTCCTATAGCTGTGTGGCTGAGGAGAAGGCATGATCTCAACACAGGACGTGGCTCAGGTCCTTCATGGGACTAGGAGCCAGGAGACAGGGATTTTGGGGCTGGTGGTGTGCATGGCCTTGGATAAGCCATTGAACTTTCAGTGTCTTTCTATACCTACAATGCAGATATTTATCTACCTTGCAGGTGTGTGGGTTGAGATTAATGAGTTGTTTGTAAAGCACTTTGAAGATGAAAAGCACTATAAAAATGCTAAGTATAATTATGTATGAGCTCTTGAGTGCATAATGGCTGTTTGCCTGCTAGTATTTAAAGCAATTTGTTGCACACTAAGTATGAAAGGCACTGTATGAAGTCAAGTTCTAGTTTCCATTTAAGAAAAGTCACTTATATTTTGTGTTCAGCAGTTCAGGTCACACCATTGGTCTTCGGTGTTATCTAGAGTGAAAACAGACTCTAGATAACAGAGGAACTGTTTCAAAACTTTTAAACCCAGGTTATTATATAATAAGGGTTTCTTTTCAATCAGTTATTTCTTTCCCTCTTTATATGTCTTGGGTTTGTTTGCCAAATTCCCAGATCTTCTACCTTCTCCCATTTTGCCAAATGCTGTTTCTGTCCCTTCTTACGCTTCTGTCTGAACGGCTGTAACTTTTCTCTCTAACCTTTCTGTCCATCTCCACAGTTGTCACCAAAGCTCCTGTTCTTTGCGCCGCTTCTGCTCGGCGGCTCTTGCCACGTTGCACAGGTTTCCTCAGCCCTTCATCTACCCGTCCCTCACTTTGGTCGTTCCTGCACCCAGGCTTCCCCTGCGCTCCTGCCCCAAGGAGTCTCCCGCCTCAGGTGCTCGCTGCTGGCCAGTGCTGTACGGTATAGTGCTCTTCTTCAGGATGCTTCTCTGATAAATGTCAGAGTGAACTGCCTGTCGGACAGGCAAAAACGTCCAAAAAAGGGGCAACGTTGTTCTGTGTTTGAGAGCAGACCTGCCTGTCTGTGACCTGTTGATTCAGTGATCTTCAAGCTTTTTGAGCGTGGGTTTTTCTAAGCATCCTCCAGTGGCGATGTAGGTTCCCATGTAGGGAGCTGAAACAAATTGATAATGAACTTGCTTTCTAAAAAGAAGTCTTTTCACGATCTTTGGATATGGCCATCAAATGCCCAGATTTCCTCGAAGCACAAGTTGAAAACAGCTGCATCTTGTTTATTATGTATCAGCACGGTATAGTCTGTCCAGCTCGGATAATAAAATACTCACTGTGGCCCCAATCTTGGTTTACGGCATCAGGTTAGAGATGTGAGAGAAACAAATGCCCCATCTTAAAAAGATTCACACTCTTATATAATTACTTATAACGTGAAGGGGACTGCACTTAAGGTGTGTCACATAACCAGAATAGTGCATGCTTTAACTGTAGGAGTAAAATGTGAGAGAGTAAGCATGAAAATTCATATGCCACAGAGTAACGTCTTGTAGTTTATTGGATGCAATTCAGGCAGGAAAATATAGTCTGTGGCTATGTTTAGTATGATAAGAAGTGTCAGAATTCTCTATTTTGTCTTAGTTATTGCATTATCTTGCTATGTTTTTAAAAGGATCTAGAAGAAATCATTTAAGGTAATATTTACAAGCTGAACTGTTCATTTATCCATATCATAACTGGCTGTTCCTTGGAGGTAGTTACTACAGATGTTCCTGGACAGGGGGGAAGTTTGAATTATTATTTTTTTAAGTTCCTTTAAGATAGTTCGTATTAAAAACACTATTTGAGTGGAAAACAATCTGGAAATGTTTTATGACATAGAAACAAAGTATGGAAAGTTTGTTTGTTTACTTTGTTAAATGACCGATTCCCTGGGGAGTTCTCCTTTTAGAGCCATTGTCCTTTCCAAATCAGTAGATGTCTTTCCCTTTACTTCTTAATTTCTGAACAAAGAGGAAAATGTTGGAAACCAAGTGTCCAACAAACTGCCCTGCTGCATGGAAGCCTTAGAAAAGGGGAATAAAGGGCTCTTCAGAGCTCCTCAGAGGTCTTTTGGCAGGCGTACTCTGTAGCATGCAGCCTGAGAAAACTTTCATGAGTGTTTTTGAAAGTTGCACTGTTCTCTTTCGAGTTTAGGTGATAAATAACCAGCCGCTCTAACCAGCTGTATAAAGTCTCCAACTTTCACATTTTAAAGCTGTTTACTTTCAGGTATTTATGGTTAAAATATCTGTTTAAAGCTATGTTCGAATTTTAGATCAAGCTCATTTTGAACCATGAAGGACTATTGCAGTAATGAACATGATCTAAATTTAATACTTATGGCATATCGGATGTTCTCTAAAGGAACGTGTACGCTTCTCAGGTTGTTTCGTCTTTAGTTGTACATAAACTTAAATTAGGTCCTGCTATATATTTTTTTAAATTATGAAAGTCAACAGACATGGCATAACATTGAAAGAAAATGGCGAAGAAATTGTTTCTCAGATAAATTCCAGCTGTTCAGTCTCAGATTTTCTGATAGACATAGGTGAAGATGGAGTTGGAAAAAAGCAACAGTGAACTCCTAACCTTCCACAAGTCATAAAAATGAGGTGCTTTATGTAACAGATGGTGCGGTCACTGCAGGTCTGCTTGTATGCTGCTTGGGTTCGTAGCTCTTGAATGTGCTTGTAAACTCATCTAGAGTTGTTGAGTTGAAGTCCTTCTCCACTGGACAAAGTGAATAGTCATCTTGCAAAGACGTCCTGGTTTGACACCGAGATGAGGTGTTGCCCAGAGTGGTTTGTGCAGGTCTGAGAATCGAGTCACACTCTTGCATCGTGGATGAAATGGTAGGCAGTGATGAGGCTTAATTTCATTGCCATGTGCTTTCTGAACTAATACCTGTGAGGTGACTAGGCAGGTCTCACCTCTCAGAGCTATTCCTGGTTGTTCTGCGCTGATTATTATTAACATACTTCTTATGGCTCATGACAGAGACTTAAAGGAAATGGGTGTTCTTAAATAAATAAAGTAGTAGTACTTGTCTGGGTTTGTAAAGATTTGTTCATACTCTGGCAGACCCTACTAATTCAGCAGAAGGTCAGCTCATGAGAATAGTTCTCTTTTGGGAAAGCTTAAATAGGTTCTGCTAAAAGATCAAGTAGTACCAGCAAGAATTGTTTTGCTGGTATAGCTCTGTCCCAGCGGTTTTCTGAGTGGTATTGTTACGTTGTCTACGAGTTTTGGGTTGTAGAGTACTCTCCGTAACTAATACATGTTTTCTGGCAAAACTTTAATTGCAGAGCAACCCAAAGACTGGAGGAGAAGTGGCTGTTTCTAAAACCTGCTTGATAAAGACAGTCCTGCTTTTGTTCATTTGGGGTCTGTTTTGTCCAAATAACTCTTTTGTAAAAACTGTTCACAAAATCAGGTATAGAATAAGGTAGCTGGTGGACAAACTTCGGCAGCTTTTGCTGCAACAGTATCCTGGCTGTAGGACCCAGTGGAGGTTGCAAATGGGTTGGTGGGAGGTTGCCAGCTGGAAGTTCAGCCAGCTGAAAATAATCTGCTGGGGTGGCCAGGGCAAAGGCACCGATTGTCTCCTGTCCCCTCCGGTGTGACAAGTGGTGATGATGGACTACCAACCACCGCACCATGTGCAGGCACGGCGGAGGCATGGGCACATTGCTTCTGCTGACTGTGCCGTTGCAGCGGTAGCAGCCAAGTCAGAGTCAACTTTGCTGTAGCTGTTTGCTCAGTGAATGCGAATCGGGAGCCCTGACGTTTATAAAGTTGTGGCCAGGGTCATAAAATTTGAATTCACAGTCACATCACTTTGCAGTAGGCCATTGGGTGGATTGAAATGGACTTCATATTTTCCATGGTTAAAATATGCAGCAGGATTCTTAGCGCATAACTGTCTGAATTCGCTGGTTTGGGGATGACTTTAGAGTCAAAAGGAGTTAAGACCTCCTCCTGTACGTGTCTCAGCTATGATTTTGTCAATACACATAACTTCTGTTATCACATCTTTCATATATTTTAGGGCCAAAGCTTCTCACTCAGAATTTATCCAGGTGTTGGACTAAAGTTCCAAGAGACAGACCAAAGATACGAAGTTGAACGCAGAAGATGCCTGGTTCTGTGGCTGGGCTTCTGCAGAAAGTTGTGGAAGCACCACCAGCACTCGCTCCAGAGTTGAGGCTTTTATGCTCTATCTGTCCAGCTGTATTTTATAATTCTCAGAATAATTTATGGCGCATCATGAATCACATCCGGATAGAGGTTTAATGAACAACTTCACTGACGTGATTTTTTTAATTAGAAAAATGGTGCCTTTTTGCAGCTGAAATTACCAGTAAAATTGAGACATCAATGTTTCCTCATGCAGATCTGCAGGTTTAATAAAGCACTGTCAAGATGGGTCTGCACTATCATTGGATTTACCAGGGGCTGCCAGGATCACTGGCCTTTCTTAATAGCATCGATGTGCTTCTTGCCACATTCATGGCTTTACTACTAGCCCATTTTTAATTTGTTTTTTCAGTCCTCCCCATGAGGAATGCAATATGTGCCTATGTCTTGCATGACACACAGACAGTTATGCAGCCTTCTCTTCCAGTCATGTTAAATTTTGCTTAGAAGGAAAAATGCCCTTTTTTGTACAAAATTGAATGGGAAGCCTTTGCAAAATTTTTTCTTTTTATGCAATTAGTATCTTTACAAATTTTGTCTCTTGTGTCAGTTCTGCCTCCGGAGCTTTTTCTATCTAACCAAAGCTCCAAATAAATACATAAGTGAGCTGTGTTCTGGTTGAAACTTTTCCTCACTTGCAAGCAACTGGCTCCTGTCAGAGCAACTGGGAGATCCAGCTGTGGGCTCAGGTTGCTGCCCATACCAGTCTGTCTTTCCAGTGGGCAATACTATTGCAAATCTGTATATTTAAATCGCAAACCTGTACAACAACAAGAAAAGAGAGTTGAGGTGGATGTTTAACAAATCATGCAAGACAATCTAAAAGTTCTGAGTTGAGTTTGCAAATTAGTAATTGGTTAAGTGGTATGTCCCCATGGAGAATTTAATGGATTGCTGCCCGGCCTTGCAGACAAGGTAGCTAAGCCTGCTCTGAAGAAATGCCTGTCATATTTAGCTGGCAAGTTAGGTTATCTCCATCTTGTGGAAAGCAAAACATTTATTGCTTCTTATAGATTTACTATCTGTGCAGAGAAGAGCTGTGTAAATCCTTTTCAGTCTAGAAAAAGGAGCTGGAGACCTAATTTCTTGCGAAGACCCTTTGCTTACACTGTCTATCTTGGAAAATCAGATAGTGGAGTAGTCCGATAAACTCTACAAAGTGAGTAAATAGCCTGGTGAAGATAGTTTAGAAATGAAGTGTTCTTTTGTTTGTTTTTTGGTTGTGTTTTTTTTTTAAGTCTGCATTTGTGGGGAGTGGCTGTCACGGGCCTTGCCGTACCCATCCTTGGAGCACTGTATGCAGTAGGGAGGTGTTATGTGGGTGGCTGACACCTGTGAAGTGTGCATCAGGAGAAGTGACTGGGAGCGAGGTCGAGATTTGGAGGTGAGAGGCACTGCCTAAAGTGCAACTGGAGTGCATGATCTGCTCTCTAGGGATTAAGCAGCTGCTGTAATTTGTGATTTATTGTCTTTGTTTCAACAAGACAAGTGCTGCTGCAGTTCCTCCAGGAAATCTCTCGTAGCAGTAGCTGGGGTGTTGACTGTGGGGTATGGGGCAGTGGAGAAACCCAGAGGTCCTTCCTTACCGCGCAGGGCTCTCAGCTAGCTCTTGGGATCCAAATGTGACGTTTTCTCACTGGAAAGCAAGGGGCCAGATGGGCAGGGCTGGAGCCAGTCCCAAAGACGTGCTTTAGAAACTCGCAGATGTTGAATGTCAGTTGTCTTAACTCCTTCTGATGTGCATTACATGGGACAGGGTGCAGGGGAAATGAGTGTGCCAGATACTGACCTGCACGTGCATTGTCACACCATGAAATATGCTGGTCTCCATGTTCCCGACACCTAGAAAAGGTCACGGCGAAGACTGAACCTTAGTCATCATAGTGGTGGTTATTGTTTAATTTACTGTAAATCGACCACCAGGTCAGTGCCCACGGATGCCTTAGCTCTTTGCACTGAACAGTTACTGCATCCAGCTAAGGTGCCTGCTGTACCTGGTGAAACACTTGTCCGGGGTATGAGTGTTGCAAATGAAGTCTTGTGAGGTCTGAATAGTTGGAAACCTCCTACTTTGCCATATGTCAATTAGTTTACTTTAGAAGCTGAAGCTCAGTTCCTACTCCCTTTCATTTACATCTGTGGATTGGAAAAGGAAGCTCGGTGAAGGCTGTCGGAGAAAGCCGGTGGCCAGTGCCAAAGCCATATTATTGGTTTTCCTATCTCAAAATCAGAAATTTGCATTGCGGTAGCAAGTGACCGGCCGGTATAGCCTCTGGAGAAGAGGTGTTGTGCGCTGTATCACTGACACCTATTTAGAAAGTAACAGCTACTTTCAACGGAAGCCAAAGTTTTAAGGTTTTAAATTTGTTACTAGAAAATAAACGGAAATATCAATGGCTGTGCTCATAGTGGAGTGTCTAAATAAGGATGGATGCAGAGAATGGTCGCTGGTAAAGCCACTGTCCAGCAGCAATAAGGGAGGAGGTAAGGAGTCCCACTGCCTGCCTGCCTGTGGCCTCACAGCCCGTGCATCCCGTCTCCAAGAAGCTTGGACCTCCCCTGTGTTGTCCAGCAGGATCTGCCCCCTGTTGCGTTTCCCAGGCAAGCTCTGCCAGCCCTGGTACACTGCAATATCATCAAACGTGTTATCTCTGCCTTTATGGAGATTTTGTGCCACAGCAGTACTTTCACGTTTGAGGGAATCCTGATCAATTCCTTCTTTTTTTTTTTCTTTTTTTTCTTTTTTAATCCTAGTTTTATATTCACTGAACAAATAAGTCTGAATGTTTGGCACCTGATCTTCCTGTTACTTTCTGCATGTTTTATACTTACATTCTGTCCCTTTTGGCATTTGTTAGAGCAGCTTCCCTTTCCACATCAGCGCTGTTATTTATAAATTACCATTTTATTTGAAATATGCTCTGTATGAAATGGGCCATAGATGATGGTTATGTGGCTTGAGAATAGAGCCCTTAATTTTGATGTGTTTTATAAATAATTGGCCTGATCCTGTGTCCTTTGACTTTAGTGGGAGTTTTCCAACAAGTGTGTTTACGCAAGAACAGCCCGGCTGCCAGCGCAGCGTCAGCGGGCAGCACGCCTTTGCATTCAGCGCAGTTGCATGTCCCCGTGCCAAGAACGAATTTTGCCGATTCAAATTTGCTCAGTTTGTCAACACACAGCTCCCATTGAACTTCGCGGGAC
This sequence comes from Pygoscelis adeliae, assembly GCF_000699105.1. NCBI lineage: Eukaryota > Metazoa > Chordata > Aves > Sphenisciformes > Spheniscidae > Pygoscelis > Pygoscelis adeliae. The sequence continues at coordinate 10,517,384 of NW_008824035.1, read as the reverse complement.
GAGAATCATTCTTGGCATGGGGCCGCGGGCAGCCCGGGGAGCGCTGCCCGCACCGGCTGCAGCAGGAGCTGTGCACCAGCGAGAGGAACAGCGCCCAGCCTTGGCTCCCCGGCTTGCGAGGCTCCCCCATCTCCCGTAGCATGTGTTTGCTGTTGTTTGACTAGTGGGAAGAGCCGGTGATAAAAAGAGATTTCCTAGGTCAGTTTTCAAGGCTTTTTTTTTTTTTTTTTTTTTTGGCTGTCTGGATGATTAATGTGAATAGGAAAATACTGTTGACCCATTTAAATGATGTTAGACGACATCCATTGCTCATCTGCATAATGAAATACACACTGAACATTACAGCCTAAGAGCCAGTGAACTACAAAAATAATATTTTACTCATTTAGATTATGAAGTAAAATATAGGACATTAGTACTAATCATAGTATTAAGTTTTAAGCCATGCAAATTGTAATTGTCAGTGAAAAAGAACTATAAGTTGAAAAGGCTATTAGCATTTCAGCTTTAACAGTTAATTTGAGTAATTTTTTTTTTTGCTAGTGTGCAGCTTAGAAAAGTCTATATGCAAAACATTTAATAGTAAGTGCAGGAGTGTTTGTTTTATATCACTATTTAATTTCAATCGTTAAAGAAATGTTAGAAATATTAAATTTGCAGCATTAAAATGTATTAACATTGTATATTACAAAGAGTAAGCTGTAATCTTTACTTGGATAAAATCAAATCTAAAAGTAACCGAGAGATGAAATAATTTTAAGCATTTATTTAAGTACCAAAGCAAAAACTGAAGCCTTTAAAAATACGGATTTCGTCAAACAGAAACATAATTTTCAGCATTTTAAACTAAATACAAATTTTAAAGTACTGAATTTAGGCTGTCAGGTTTCTATGGTTACCTACCTTTCCAGCAGTTTGGCGAGATGTGTAAATAGGCCTATGAGTCACTTGTAATTTTTGTTTGTTTGTTATAGTTGTAATTTTGTGTTCAGTTTGAATCTAATATAGTTCACACCACATGCTTTGGTTTATGTATATTTTAGTGCATATGATTGACAGTGATTGAGAATTTCTTATGGAGTGTTTGTTTTTTTTGTCGTAAGTGATGTATGTTGGTACTTCTGAAAATGTAAACAACTTCTTTCTGTATCACTGTTTGATAAACAGGGACTTCTATGATAAGAAAGAGGTCTTTGTAAGTGTTAAGCAAGAAGATAAGTGAAAGGTATTTAAAAAAAAAAAAAAAATTAAAACAGCTCCCAAACATCATATGGTACTCTTCCAAATCCGATCCGTAATCCTATCATTATAATTCATTCAGTGACCCAAATGTCACATATTTATGAATAAGCTTCCAAGTTATGCATTAATAGCACATATTAATAACTGACAGGTTTAAAAATAAATGTTTTAATAAGGATGCTACAAGTTTTCTGCAGCAAGCTCTCCCCGCCAGCCGCTGATGGGTCTCCCAGCACCCATGGCCAACACGGGGGCTCGATGCCCTACCTCTGCGGGGTGCGAGCAGGTCCGCGGCCACAGAAGTGGGCAGAGCATCTTCTTGAGGGGGAAAAAAAAAAAAAAGAGCTTGTTACCACCACAATAGTTTAGTAGAAACAGCTGTAAACTCTTACACCTCTCTGCTCATATATTTCTGAAGTCTGGGTCACAGGATGTAATTCCCCAGCCTTACACTCTTCACTCTAGCGAAGGACATGTACGTGTTTTCTCAGTAAAGACTTACTGTCCTAATGTAACTTGTGTTCTCATGTAAAAACAGGACAATACAAGTAACAACATTTAATACAAGGCAAGAAACACTGCCAGCTGTCATTTTAACCAAATGAGTAGTAATGTAATCTTATTTTATTAAGGTATTCATCCCAAAATTGCTAGCAGTGTACACTTTTTTTTTTCTAAATTTTGAGATAAGACTGGCTTACGATTCAGGAATCCTCTTGTATCCTTAGAGATTCGACTGCAGGTGTATTGAAAATAATTACTGCAATGGGTCTTATATTTTGTGCGGGGAAAAGACTCCTGACCGCCCATTCTCTTCCTGTGTCTCAAGCTATGCAGAAAATCCTGATACGATGTTCAGGAGCACTCCTAAATTTTCTATGCAAAGATTACTCTTATTTCAGCAGCCTTGCTCATCCACTGAAAGGGTTTCTGTGAGAAACCTTTTTTGTGGTGATTCAGACATATTTTTTCCATTTCAGGTGGAAATTTAAGAAGTTAAAGTAGGATTTATTTTTAACATTTAATACTGTATCAGGCGTGTATATAGGACGTAACCATGCCAGTTGAAAAACAGTTGTTTCACAGAGCACCTGAAAAGATTTTATCCCAGTAGGATTCAATGAATGTTAAAGCTGTGGGTGGGTGCATATTAACAACAAGATTTCGTATTGTGCGTGTGTGTAAAGACTATTTGAATAGCTTATTTTTTTAATCTGAAACAACTGCTATTTTTTTAAACTAACTTGTTCCAACAGTTGTTACTTCCCTACAAAAGCAAAACAAGGAATACAATAACCAGTCTTTCAAGCAAAAGTAATTCTTCTGATCTTTTAAAATACCTAAAGATAGATAGAAAGTGATTGAAAGATGTATTTAAATATGCAAACCTGAGCAGATATGTTTCTCATTCTAATTTATTCACTTTATCATAAAGTAATTTACTCAATACAGGAATGCAGTAACATAAGAGGAATGTTTCTCCTTCTAGTCACAGAAGTTGAAACTTGCCAGATGCTGTGATCTGAAGCCTAAATTCCCCTGATATTAACTGTGTGTGAAACTCTTTAATATTGCTTTGTCCAGCTTTTGTACCTGACTTCTTTCATTTTGCTGTGATACTGCTTTAGGCAAAACTTTCTTTTTATTTTCTCCTTGTGTTATTCTATTGGAGAGAGAAGATGTAGTAGAAGTAACACTAGAATGGAAGGCTCTATTGGAGAACTACAGTGCCCTGTTCCCAAAGTTAAGCCCAGTCCCATTTTCTGTAATAGACAATTAATTTCCTTTCGTATATGAATGAATATCATTCAGATATAGTTAGATTGTGCTCTATATTTTTTAAATCCTATAATAAAATGGGAAAGTGCTGTTTAACGATACCGGAATTTTACTCAATTTATTTCTTATACTGGCTTGGTGTCACTCTGTGTGTGTGTGTATATATATGTACACACAACTGCTCAGTTGGTCGAAGGGGTTTTTAAGGATATAACATTAATTTTTCCTTTTTTTCTTGTTTGTTAAAGTTGCACTGCCGGTTGCTGCTGATAAAAGGTGGCACTGAGCCAGCTTCCTGAAGGAGCTACGGGGAGGGTCATGGCTTGTCATGACCTGGGCACCATTACTTGAATGTTGTTATTATTGGGATGAAGTACCCTTAGGCTGTCATCCTTCCTGTAAATAGAAGAGGTTCTGATTCTCTGTGGTTTCCCAGTTTACCAACTTGTAGAACAGCTATTTTGTTGGCCCTAAGTTTGACTGAATAATGAATTAAAAGAACGGCACTATTCCAGAAGGCACTGATTCATCATTTTAGTGTGCTGGTCTAGACTAAGTTATAATAAGTAAAGCCAAACAAGAATGTATTTCTATATAGTTTATAAATTTACACCCAATTAAAAAACTCATTTGTATTAGCATACAGCAAACAAATTGCCCGGTTCCGCTCTCCATGAAGTAAGGGCAAAATTTTAATTAGCAGGGAGCATAACTGGTCCCGAGGGCCAGACTTGACTTTTTTCAGTGTCATTGAGGAGCCCCAGTGGTGTCGGCAGAGGGGCTGACTCTGCTCCCTTGGAGTTGGTTGGCATTTGGCTGTTGCTTGGCTTTATTGGCTCTTATGAGAGTAACAAGAACAGCAAGCCTGTTGATGCCTTTATTAACTAAACAACTTCTGTTGTTAATCTCCAGTTAATTTCAATAATTAAATAAAACAATGCCAATTAGAATATAATGTTTGCAAGATACTGGTCTGTGTTTTGGTTTATCAGGGTACAGTCATAAGCATGCCGTTGTCAAGGTTTTCACCAATGTGTTGCTGTTGTAACTGAAGTCACATCTATCCTGATGAATATTTCATTTCCCCAATCATGCTATTAAAACCAGAGTGTTTTTACCCTTTCATTTCTGTTTTCTCTTTTCCAGTACCATCATGACAGCTGTGGCTGCGTCCTGTTTACAAATTGCTGCTAGTCACATTTTCAGTAGTCCTTGTGGGTTTTGCTTTCCCCTAATATGGACAATTAGGAGGAAATATTTCTCACGAGCATGGACTTGCTCTTCTCCTTGTAATGACATAGTCCTGCAATCCAGGAAACAGTGCTGCATGGTGTCCATGTCCACGATTTCCTGATGTGGGAAAAAAGTGTGGAAAGCATCTGGAGAGGAGGAGACCCCCTTTACCAGCTTGTTTCCTGTAAGCGAAATTGGAAGACCTTGTCTGTGCAAATAGATTTCAAAATAGGGTCTGCCCTTTGACTGTCTCCATAATTACACAGTGCTCTCTGTATTTTATTTGGCTGCCAGAGCAGTTAACCCCTGGAAGTAAGGGGCTGATGATGGCATGACCAGCATGGGTATGCAGACATGACCATGTGAATACACTCTTGTTTGGAGAAGCCAGTCGTTAAGACCTCGTTACAATATACTTTTACCAAATTCAAAAATTATTACCTGTTGGGTTATGTTGATTAAGATAGGTTATATCCTTAGTGTACAGAAAACGCGGAGGTATTAGTTGCAAAAAAAGAAAAAAAAAAAGAAACAGAAAAAAGTTCTTTCATGGCTTTGATGTAATCAACATCTGTCAACAGAATGAATTTGCTTTTGTTTAATTTCAAGGGCTCTTGTCCTTCTACTTCGCCCAATCAGTTTCAACTTCTGCCTCAGGCATTTCCCCATGTTGTTCTCCCCCCCCCCCCCCCCTTTTTTTTTTCTTTTTTAGCAAATGCACAGGTTATTGCTTGTGAAATGTGAGCTGCTCTTCTGCTACACAGGTTACACAGAGTTGCAGAGAACCTTTAATCTTTCCCATCCTATTTTTGAAGCTTGGGCTTACCTTTGCAACACACGGATTACAAAGTCAGTGTTTTATTAAGACAGAATTACAATTACAAGTAAAGATCTATCAAACCACAGACATTATTTTGGATTGAAAAATGGGAGCATTTAGTAATTAACAGCAAAAAGCTATATATTCTTACCTCGTTGCATTGATTGGGTTCCACATATTATTACCCACAGTGATTTTTAATACCTCACCTTAGACTTTATTCCTCTGAAGTTTCAGCAAAATGAATATTTGCACAAGAAGCAAAATTATATCATATTAAAATGTCCTGACAAGCCAAATTAAAGATTTCTAATGTTTTACCCTCAAATGCATATATACTAAGAAAATCTCCACGATCATTCTTTTTTTTGAGTTTAAAAAATACATATATTAAATCACATATTTAAAAATTAGTTATCTGAACAATGCTTTTGATGTTGTTAATTGTTCATATACATTAAATAAGATTTACTTTATCAAGAGCAAGTTGATTTTATTTCCTAAATCAGCTGGATGTTAATTCTTGTAATCCTAGATAATTTTGTTACTGTGCTTCTGTTGATACTATGACTAAATTATTCTAAAATATGTTAAATTTATTTCTTGGCTCTTTTAAGATGTACGCTTTTATTTATTGTAGCTTAGAACTGTCATGAAATTTATCCTTTGGTAACGTTTTTGCTAATTGCTGAGAAATTTGAAGTCTTTCATAAATAAATACCAAAAAAATGGTTGCGAACAATCACATTTGATGAATCATGTAGATGAGTAGTTTTTTGCATGGCTAGCCCACACCTCATTCATTGAAAACATAGCTGGTAAATTGCTGTAACTGTTAAACAAGAAGCATTAGAAAAGGGCTTACGTGAGAGTTCATTTCTAACATCTCCCTTTAAAAATACTTCTTGACCAGGGGAAAATCACATTTAAATTACTAAAATCAACTTAATTAAGGGTCATTAATAGAGATACACATAAAAAAACTCTTTACTCTGTGAGTGAAATGGGAGCATTTCATTATATAGTGTAGCATGCATGAACAGATAACAATTAAAATAGACCTAGAGTAAAAGGCTAATAAATATAGGGCACATTGTGCTGCAAAATCAGTCACTTAAAATGCTCCCACCCATCATCATACTTGAATTCTGTATTCAGCCCCTTTGGCTGACTTGTTTAAAAGAAAAAGAAAATGTAATTTCCACACAAGATAAATTTATCTGATAATTTGCAAAAGCTCGCAGTGCATATTTATATAATTAATACAAATTCAGGTCTGGAACGTATGCGGAGGAATCCAGCGGCTCCGGCAGGACTTGTGTGCATAGAGATTGCACAGTGAGATTCACTGTCGAGTCAGAGGAGCAGTTGTCTGTAATTTTCTGTGCTCGGTACATCGTATCTGCTGATGTGATTCAGTAACGCTGGTAATAATTCTCCTTATTGCAGCTGATAGTAAATACTCTGTTACTCGTGGCAAGTGACGTAGCCTTGCTGTTGGGGGAGAGAAGAAACGCGTAAAGGGTCAACTTTGCATCCGGGCTGTGCTGGCGTGTTACCAGGCTACCCGGCTTCAAACGCTGGGCTCGCTCCGATGGCTGCAGTTTCCACTGGCAGCTGCACAAATCCTGCATTTATGAACTATCTTACAGTAATTAATATACATAGAAAGGTTGACAAAAAGGATGTGCTTGGGTGCCAGTGTTGCAGAAGTAAATAAGGCACTGAGAAAAGCTTTGATAGGTGTAAGGGATGGGGAGGAGGGAATATCTGAGCCAGACTACATCCAGTTGTTCCTGTCTCCAGTGATTGATGATGTTGCTATATCGAATTAGCTGTGAATATGGGAGCTTAAAAAATAAAAGGAGCCGTGGAGACATTAGGAAGGCCTTCTTAAGGAAGGAAGTGTGTGGATGGAGTCCAGATTTTCATTATAAAACAGTAACTTCATTATATTTTAATGCCATTTTATTTCATTTTATTTTTACTTTGTAGGAGACTGTTTTCTGTTATATTTTTTTTATATTTCAAATAAAGGTTTAGTTGTCCTGTGTTTATAATTCTTGTGATGTATTTTAGGAGTCGTATTATATTATGGTGATGTTTATTTAGTTGTCGCATTTCACCTGTTCAAGTAGTAGATATTTTTGTATGCATCTGGTTTATAATGAGTAGTTAGTAGAGTAACAACAGACTACAGTACCTTATTATCCTGTTATCTTGTGACAACACTTACAGTGTATCTTTGGGAGAATAGAGGTAAAAATTTTATTCCAAATAAAAAGGTGTCCCTTCTAAATGTGCGATAGTCGATAGGCATGCACCCATGAATATAAACTGGTTTAATGTATTTAAGAGTGTGTATTTGGGACATATGGAGTTTTATTGTTGAATAATTGGCAAGCACACTTGCACCTTTTCTTCCCCAATTAAACTTTTACACAGTAGACTTGGTGCCCGGGCAGCATGCCGTGCGTCAAGGAGAGCGTTTGAAATACACGTTCACATATTGATGTCCACGTGGACTTTAACTGACCAAATCAGTGACTGTGTGTTTTCATTATATTTACAATACCTTCAGCTGTGGTAGGAGCAAGGTACTTCCACTGTACTCTGTAAAAGAGCTACCTTAGCTTACGCTGGCGGACGGATTGCTACTTCTGATGGCCCAAAAGTTGCTGCTTCAGCAGATTCTGTGCTTCCAGTTTCCAGAAACGGGTGCAAACCAGCCAGGGAGTTTGTAGGATGCTTTGGGCTCTCTGGATGCGCTTATACGTTGTGCAGGTTAGATGGCCCAGATTTTTTTTTTTTTTTTTAATTGGACAATGATTTTTTTCTTGTGAAGGAGACCCTAGGAAAGCAGTAGATGAGAGGTTGTTGATTAAATGATAATTAAAACACCACCAAACCAATCCACCCTCTGTTAACTGGGCAGCTCTGCTTCCATGGAGACACTTGAAGCAGGTAACTTCCATTGGGGTACCTAGGTTATACTGAGAGCTTGATCTGAGCCTCACTCTCCAACTCTGCCTTATTACTTATAAACACTTTAAAAAAAACGGTAAAAAATTGCTTGCACTGAGTAAAAGTCTCTACAACCTTTCAGGTGTTACACAGATTCAGATACTGGTAACTAAACGTAGCACTGATCAGCATGCAAAGAGACAGTCGGGAACATTTCTAAAGCAAACCCCATGCACCTATTTCACTCATTCTGGGTTTTGGGGCACCAAAAAAGGTGTGTAACTCAAATCTTCTGTATATCATGAAATGCTGTAAAAGGGCTGTCTGTGAAACCAAGTGTGCATGCGGAAGGATAATTTCTGCATCTGGACTTGATAAATGCACCCAAAGGAAAGGAAGGAAGGTGCAATAATAACATACAAGATATGGAAGAAACTCTTCTTCTATTAAAAAAAAAAAAAGGTCATTTTTACATAGTTACAAAATAAGCAATAGATTAATTTCTTAATTTCTGTGATATAAAAATTTTTAGTTACTTCTGTTTAAATGAAAACACTTTCTTTTTACTAAAGAGTAACTATTCATATGGGTTACTTGCCACAAAATATTGTGTTTGTATACGTATGACATTTTTCAGAAGTAGATTAACTATTATGTGAAACTTATGTTTCAAAAAACCCCTCTGTTTAGATTGTAGAATGTACAATGGAATGTAGATTGTAGATGGAAATATGCACTACGTGTAATTGTAGTTTAATTTGTAGTTTAATTGGGCAGTATCAGTAATCCTTTTGAATTTAGTATATTTCCCAAATTTGATGCTAGCATTGTCTTTTCTGATGCATTATTTTGGTTTTGATGTCTCTGACAACCTTTGGGCCTCAATGCCCTTTTCTTTTGCCTTTTTTTGCCTTTTTTTTTCTTTTTTCTTTTTTGAGCGGGGGCAAAATGTGTCATTGCCCAACAACTAAGTTTGAGCAATGAATACTCTTGATGAACTGTCGTCCCAAATTCCCATGTAAATTAAATGGAAATCTGATTTGAATATTCCAAGTCAATGGCAAATTTTAATCCCTTCAATTGCCTTTGGCCAAGATTAAAAATATTTCTTGAAGTTTGTTCTGTTGCCCTGCTAGGCAGGACAAATTGAACCCCATTCCTTGTGTCTTGGCGCAAATGACGAGAGCAACATTAGCTTGGTTATGCTCACATCTGTGACCAATTCTGCAAAAATACAGGTGAAAATATTGTCTGAAATCAACATTAAATCACTTTTTTTCTCACCTTTTTTCTTGCTATTGTCCCTTATTAGCCGTTTCCCTAAGCCTTGAATAGCTTCTAGCCGTGCAAATGGCTACAAGCAGGGTCCAGTTGGAGCATCACTCCTGGCTGTAAGCTTTGGGGAATTTACCCACGCTACTTTTTAATGCATCAAATCAAAATAGATCTGGTATTTTATAAAGCTTCAAAGTATTGTTCGGGGAGGTTGTTTGTTCTCATTGCTTCTCGGTGTTAATGCTCTTTCTTTAACAGTACAAGATTTGAACAATTTGAACTACCCTTGGCTACTACATGATTTCTGTGGTTATTTTACATGATGCCCTTCTTTTTGCATACTTTCCATTTTGTAATGTGGTAGTAGAAAAAAATGGTAACCATTTTTAACTTATCTCTTAACAGGTTTTGTGTCTGGCTGCCATGTAATCATTTCTTCGTGCAGTCGTATCTACCTGCACAGGCAGTCAAGCAATCAACAGCGAAGATGCTTCTTTTTTCAGGGACAAAGAAATACTGCTTATAGTATAGTTTGGCCAACCACAGTTTCTGCAGCTCACCCAGTTCCGAAGGTACTGCAATTTCTATTACCTAATCCGTTCTTCAGTCAGTATAGAGTTCGACTGCAGGCATGATCGAGTGTATTTGTTGTCTGACAGCTGGGGGTTTGGATCACTGTCCTGTTGCTTGGTCTGGTATTTGAAATAGGAGCGCTGGTGAGAGAAGTTTTCAGCTGCCTACCATGTTAAACACAGTGGTGTATCTAGTTATTAGGGAGTTTAAATCGGGGGCTTGTTCAGTTATGGTAGTATAAATGTGGAATATTATAATCATCTGTCAACACTTAACACTTCTGGGTCCAGATTCTCATTTTGGACGATTATAGACCATCCTACCAAAAGTCAGTAGGAATCATTCATGATCATCTGAGTCCTTCTCTGTATAAATCTCTAGCAAGCTAATTATAAAAATGTTTATATTTTGCTGAAGGTTTTGTTAATTGGTTATGTCAGATTTAGGAAGAGAACATACAATACCTGCTGGTAGCTGCTCTGCAACCCTACTGCACATTCTAAACTCGTCTTTACTGTCCCTGAGTGGTTTTTTTCTTGCAACATATACTCTTTTTTTAATCTACTTTAGAGCCAAAAGGAACTTTTTCATGCAATTTTAACACGTGTTCCACTTCTGCTTTCCTTGTTTTTTTTTTTTCTCCCCCCCCCCCCCGTTTAATTACAGCATCCAGATTAACTGTTTAGTAGCTTTCCTTTAGCCAAAAGAAAACCAAAGTACCCTTTCTAAACAGTGCTTTTCAGTATGTGTATTAGTACTTCTTTAAGTTTTACTGTTCATTTGATTATAGATTTCTTATGCAAAATAAAGAGTATTTCCATGGGCCAGAAATACTAAAAAGTTGTTAGACAGGAAAGCAGATAAGGGTGCTGGATGTAGGGCTCTTACACCTAAGAGGCTGTGGAAGCTCTGTGTGCAGGGAGACCATAGGGTTACATGCTTTATATATTTTCAAAGGTTTAAAAATTGTAGAACTTACGAACTTTTCTTTTCTGCATTCAGATGCTTCTTTTAGGATAAAGAGGGAGAAATAAATTGTCATACTGAAAAGTTGTCTTCACAGATCAGAGTTCTCAGACTGTCTAAAAATCAGTCCAATTCTTCAGCTCTGAAAACTTGAGGACAAAGTTATTACTTCATACAGAATATGCCAGAAATCACATAGAAATAACATGGATTTTTTCAAGATGTTGGTGTGAAACTGTATACGTAGACATTTGTATGTACACTGCTTTGGGCTTCTCCGTTAACAGATCTTACAGGTCAGCAGGGTCAGGTCTCAGCAGTTACTAGATAAGTGCCCTCCAAGGGGGAAAGCAAGGGTGCTGCTGTGTATGGAGTTGCTAATCCAGCAAATGATGGGGTTTTTCTCTAAATTAAGTCCCAAACTACTGCAATAGGATATTGTTAGGGTTGATAGGCCATTAATTTGAGTTAAGTGTAAATCTGAAATTCTGTTGACATAAGTCCACTAAAGATAGTTTCACATTTTATCAGAGCAGAAATGAAATACCCGTAGGAGTAACAACAGTCTTCCTATTTAAAGTCCTGCTGGAGGTAATTTGTTGCCCCCCTCTTCTTTACTCCTACACCCTAGTGTTGTATGGTCTTGTTGTGTACAGGCCAAGTGCCCCCTTTGTTTTATGCCTGCCAGCTTGATTCTGTATTTTGTGAAGTCAGTGCAAAACTCGCCCTGTGGCCGGCATGGCAGAGAATCAGCCTGGCTGTGGTGGGCGAAGGGACTCTTCTCCAGCCAGTGAAACAGCCCATGACCCTCCGAGAGAAAGTGCATTTCCATCTCTGCACAAGATGTTACTGTTGTTATTAGTTTGTTGTGTTTATACAAGTGTCGTGAAATTGTTGTGGATTTAAAAAAATCAGAAATGAAATTTCTCCTCTATATGAGGGCTGAGAGCTTTGTGTGCAAAAAATGAAGTTTATTACACTTTCCTTGACACAGTGAATTGGGATGCCCTTGCATAGTGTTGTAGATGGACAAATTTGGGCACAACATATGAACTAGATTAATAAGTAAAAACCTCTAAATTAAAATAAGTTAAATCTTAAGGTTCTTAGTCAAAAAGCAACCTCATGGAAGTTAATAGGAGTTTTGTCTGAACGAGAAACTAAGGATTTGATCAGTTTTATTTTTGAGCCTAATCCTGTATGTTTGTCCCGTCAGTTCCAGATGCCTTTTGTAGAAAATGTGCCTCTTTGCAAAAGAAAATAAAGATTTTTTAAGTCTCTTTCTCACAGTTTTAAAACTTGCGACTGTCTGTGCTGGAAGTCGGCTGCAGTATCTGGGGTTTCAGCACTGGAAGGTTAACAGACTGTATAAGTCAGTAGTAACAGGCAATGTTAAGTTCAAAAGGGCAGTGGAAGAAATACTGAGGCAGCCTTGAGGGTTTGCCCTGATGGCTTAGGAAGGTCGATACTACGACAGAAAGGGCAAGCTGCCATGAAGCAGGAGGCAGTATCTGAGAAAATGATCCCATTGTCATGCTCAGTTTTCTGATCTTCATTTTCAATCCTTTTTCTCCAAGCACATAAAGAAGCCAGACTATGTGACGACAGGCATTGTACCAGACTGGGGAGACGACATCGAAATTAAGAATGAAGATCAGATTCAAGGGCTTCGTCAGGCTTGTCAGTTGGCCCGTCATGTCCTGCTTCTGGCTGGAAAGGGCTTAAAGGTAACAATTACAGAAGTCCCATAACATCTTGTATGTCTTTTATGCTTTCACTTATTTGGTTTTTTTTTTTTTCTACTTTTTCTTTTTTAATTTCCCATAATGTGCATCCAACTTTAAGTTAGATACTGAAAAAAGAAGGATTTATTAACTTTTTATTCAGTCCATGATATGCCTGTTTAATTATTTCTGTATTTTGGACCTATGTAGTACTTAGAATGAGTTGCTGGCTCAGGTGTAATATCTCTCTCTCTGTAATCTCCCTCTGTCCGGATTGTGCCGAATCACATAAGTTTCTCATGAGGCTCATGCTACATTTTTTCCTTTCATTTCATGGCCCGTCTTCCTCGTACATCGTGCTTTCCGGCTCTGCATGTGTGCAAGTCCAAAGGGCTGGGCTGCCTTCTCCGTTCCTGTCCATCCTTCAGCCCCTCACTGTCCCGCGGGGTCCGGCGTGACTCATAGAGCTGCTGTTGGAAAAAAAAGCTGCCAAATTCCACGCAATTTTTCAGAGTGCATTGATAATAAAGCCTCATGGTTTCCAGTAATGTTTCTACAGTATGCTTTTTGGGATACCTCCGAAGTTAAAATGTTCTGGGAGGAGCCTACTACCAGGCTTTGCAGATAGGAGTGCTTTTTTAGCCTTGCCTTGGTATTTCATGTAATAGCATACTGTATAGGGTAAAATGGGTTGAGTAGCTATGAGATGCAGAGATAGATGGGGACTGTAGGTCAGTGCCATTGACTTAAAATGGGAAAAAATTATCAGTTTACCATGCATTTTTCTTTCAGCTATCATCACGCTTACCCAGAGGTTTAATTCTGGAGCTGGGGTGGCCAATAACAAAACTGCCTGAAGCTTTAATCTCGCGCATGTTTAACTTCTTTATGTGCAATTATTTCCCAGTACAGTAAACCATACTCATGTAAAGTTAAGGGCATATACATGTTTCTGAAGGATCAGGGTGCGATGTGGGTTCTGAACGAGACTGGTTTTTCACTAATACTCTTTGGTTGTTATCATGTGTAAAATACATATGTATGCAGCACGGTGTAGCTTATGATGTAGTTCATAGTATGTGCCAAATCATGCATAATAGCAAAATACTACATACAAGTAAGGAATGTTTTGGAGCAAGAAGGTGTGTAAGGTAAGAATTACGTGATCAGGAGCTGTGCACTGGGAAGAGGGAGGTGGCACTTGGAGTTGTGGTGCCAAGACCACTGCCCAGGTCAGCTGCAGACAGGTGGTGAGCTCTGTTTTACACCAGTAAATGTTTGGCCCAGACTGCCCTGATTGGGAGGATGCTCCAAAATCCTCCCTCATCGACAGGGAACATCTTCTGCTTTCCAGCCAGACACTGCGCGTGGCCAGTTTATACCCATTTGTTCTTGTGCCAACACCGCTCTTTAATTTAAACAGCTTCCTGCTTTTCCTTGAGTCTGTCCCCTTCACGCAGTAATAGAGCTATTACAGCTTTCAGTGCGCCAGACTAAACAAACCAGGCTCTTTTAGGCTATTCTCTTAAGGTAAACTCTGCGTTCCTATTTTATCTGAAGAGCCCCATCCCTCCACTTGTTCCTGTTGTCTTGCTGAACCCGCCTTGCACGCAGCCCTCCAAACCAGCCCTCGCCTGTGCTTTAGCTAATGGCAGTAACATCCTGCAGTATACCAAAGATGCATTATAATGCATGGATGCAGAGGGACAAAGTTTGGGCTGAGCGTGGCTTTGATATTACCATTTGTTGCCTGTGGGACTTAAAAATACAATATGGTATTATATATGATAGCATTTCCTGGGTTTGAGTTAAAGATTTGGGAATAAAGCAGCAAATTCTATGACATGGAAGTATTTTGTTAGATACTGTCAGATTGCCCCGTCCCGTATAAGGGATGAGGTGTGCGGTAGGTGCCTCCCCAACATTGCCCAGCTAGCAAAAGCTCCTTTAAAAGTGAAGCAGATACTATTAAAAGCAGAACTTTTCACAGTGTGTAAGCCTGCCATGCAGAGAGCACAGATCTGTCTGCTGGGTGTCCAAAAGCCACATCGAATTCCT
>NW_008824035.1:10500054-10502697 GCF_000699105.1 Pygoscelis adeliae | reverse complement strand
CGTGGGCTGAAGATGATAGATGGGTGAGCGAAGGCAGGAGCAACAAACCGGTATTTATCCAGAACCGATGGCTGCAGTATCCAATACAGACAGCGCACTGGGGCTGCAGCTGCCATCCCAGCGCAGAGGCTGCAATGGCTACTGCAAAGCAGGGGGAGTGCACAGTAACCCCAAATCCTGGTCTTGAGTGGGTTCATTGCTCCTCATCTGCCCAATCACGCTTTCGTGCTGAACAAGATGCAAGCTGAGCAAATAGACCTGGTTTTATCCTCAGCACAGTACACAAGTGCACTCCGCTGTATTCACTGTGCGTGATCACTGAATATTTCAATATATGGATAAGTATGCCTCCTGCGCCACAGCCTACCTATATTCCACGTGTTACTAAAGTCCTCCAAAATCACAGCCACTGTAGCGTATGTGTACGAAGTATGATTTTCAAAGGCTCAAAACTCATTCAAATCAAAATCAATTTGGAGAGGAACCCTCAAAGGCACTTCTTCTCAATGAGGGAGGTTTCCCTACCAAATTTCAAATTTCAGCTCTAACCATTCCAGAGGCAGAGTCGATCCAAAAGAAAAGCGAGAAGAATGTTATTTTAAGCGTGTGCATTTTCCACTCCATGGATAGTCAGAAAATGGCTGAATGATTTATGAGAGGGGTTTTTTTTAATATGTAAAATCATGAGAAAAAGAGGAATCCAGAAAACATCAAGCATAAAAATGAATATTTCTAAAAATTATGGATAAGCGCTTGTAGATTCACTGTGATCATCCAGGCTATTGCAACTTAAAGTAAAATTTCCTCAAGGTATGAAGCCAAATATTTAAATCTTTTATAAAATTAAAGAATACTTGGAAAACAATTTCATAAAATGCACAAATACATTATGATAAATGTACTGGGTGGTTACAAGAATTAAGATCCATTCTTTTGCAAATAAAAAGGGAAAGTAATGTTGCATTTTAAAGGCCTGAAAGCATTGAAACCAGACATTTCTACAGCAGCTACTGAAACAAGATGCCATGGAAAATTGGTGTCTTTGAGAAAGCAAACGTGGAAAAAAGAACGGAAAGCAAGTAGACGGTATTTTAGTTTTTCTAGGAACCTTTGAGTGCTCATTTCTACTGCATGCTTTATTTAAAACCTTTTTCTTTTTTTAAAAAAAAAGGTCCAATATATCAATAGAGTATATCAGGCAGTTCAGTGTTTTGTATCAAAGCAGTGAGTTTGAAACATCCAAGATTTCATTGAAACGTTTGGCTGCAATCACGTTCAGTAAATATGAGAAACTATCTTTGCTTTTTTAACAGGATGTTATGTTTGATATTTTAGGTTGGCATGACAACTGAAGAAATAGATTCCATTGTTCATCATGAAATAATCAGACAGAATGCCTACCCGTCACCTCTGGGCTATGGAGGTTTTCCAAAATCTGTTTGTACTTCTGTAAACAACGTGGTATGTCATGGTATTCCTGACAGGTATTTCCCCAATAATATACATTTTATCACCGGGAATGAAAATGTTAAACTGAAATTAATAAATTGTGTTTAATATTGAACATACTTCAGCTTAATTAAATGTCATCTGTAAACCTATTGCAGATGCATATCATGTTACCACACAATGCTGATAGATGTTATAGAAATGTATGTGAAATAGAAAAAAAAAAAAAAAAAATACATTATCCTGTTTGTTCAGACACTTAAAAAAAAAAAATAACATAATGCCTTTACAGTTTAGTGTGTGGGGAAAAAAAAAAACAGTACAGTCTGATATATTTTTTTTTTCTCCCTTCAGCAAAATAAGCATAGGGTAAGGAATAAATATATTTGAATTTATGTGGTTTGGGTTTTTTTATTTGCAATACATTCAGCTACTCACAAAGTAAAATATGAACCCTAGTGAGAGAAAAAGAATAAATATAATGGTAGATTTTTCAGGTGTTGATATGTTTTTCTGGTAGTTGTTTCTCATTATTTTATATTCAGCTACACTTGTTCTCTAAGTAGTCAGAGCTGAACATTAAAAATGGTTATTCTGTTTGCCTCTGCCTTCCTCCATCACAAAATATCTACCCCCTGATTTTTTATATATGTGTCATTAGGTGTTTATTCTTATATTCCTTTTGTTGGGAACTGTCTGTCACCATTATTTTTTTTTTTCTGTTTATGTTTCAGTCGACCTCTTCAGGATGGAGATATTATCAACATTGATGTCACGGTGAGTAATTCATATAAAAAATAGTCTTTGATCAACTTTAGAATCACTAGTAGCAACAGGAAGAATAGTGGATTGGAGATGGGGGATGCACAGATGGATGTGCTGTTTACTTCTGAGCCAAGGCACAAGCAGCTGGTTTCCTTTTTTGTTTTTAACTGTGTGTTTATTCCAGCTAGACCCAGGCCTGACTTGAATTTAGGACTGGAATCAGATGCACTGAGATCAATGTTGGCCTAAGTGAAATGTCAACCCAATCCTGCTATGTGTCATGTTTTTGAGAAGGTGTAATTGTTATTGATCCACTGTGTAGTTAATGCAGAGCACCACAGTACTGGGCAGCAGCTGAAGATAGATATGTATGAGATGAGCTAACATGAAGAAAGCCAGCATTTTTCCTTCACTCTGCCAAGATTGATC
>NW_008824035.1:10497646-10500036 GCF_000699105.1 Pygoscelis adeliae | reverse complement strand
TGAGTGGGGCCTGTCATTATCTTACTCTGTCATTAGAGGCTACATTGGCCTGTGTGTGTCAGTCTATTTGGACAGCAACTCTTTTGCTAGCAGTGTTCCCTACATTTATTAAAATCCCTGAAGGTAGTGTTGTGTTCCATTTCTGGTATAAAAGCCCTGAACCTTTTGCGCAGAAACAGAAATAGTGTGATATAATTGTGACTTAATATTTCCAGAGAATGGTCAATTATAGCTATTTAAATAAACACTGACTGGATTTTCTTAGGAGCAAGAAAGTACGGAAACTGTAAACCTAATTCTAGTTTCATTTATGAAAAAAAAAATGATTTGTCTTTTGCAGAAGCTTTTTTCTTTGTACTGTGCATGTTTTTATTTTCCCAAAGTGCCGTTTATTTCTAATGTGAACATAGACATCTTTTGAATCCCACCGTTATTTTGCAATAATATGTCACATACAAGGGAGTAACATCTCATGAAAACAAGCTTTTTTAATCATTAAAGAAACTCTTGGTAACTTGATACTATTTTCCGTGGGCCCAGATTTCATACTGGCAGAAATGAAGACATCTCCAGCAGACCTACCTCTGAGCATGAGATTCAAGCTTTCTAAAATATTTTTTCTATTAAAATTAGGGTCAGTGACCTTTTTCCCATGGTATACTCACGTGTGATCCAGAACTGGGTTGGGTTGGGTTTGGTTTGGTTTTTTAATCTTTCTAAATTCTTCCCCATTGCCATACTTTTAATTGTAGAATTCTGACTATCAGGTTTACACAGTGCAATCTATCATTTTTACAGTGTATTTTTGACCTACATTTTTACTTTGGTGAACTGGTGTAGCTTTGCTCATTTTATTAGACTAAATCAGTTTGCAACAGCTACGGATTTAACACCTGATTTCTTTGTATCTCATTAAGGTTCATTTTATTTTTTTGTTTTATCTGTCATGATAATAATGATGCCTTAGATTAAAAAAAGTGTAGATTCGTACCGCAGATACTTTCCATGATAAACTAAACAAAACATTTTTATATTAACGTGGTGTACATATCTTATCCACTTTGCTTTACAAATAACGACTGACTAAACGTTACTGGTCTTCTTGAAGACATATTTTTATTTGTTTTCTGTTTACCCTCATAAAATAAAATAAATCTTGACATTTCTGTGAATGTGAAGATTCCTGCAAGGATGGGAATTGCTGATTATCTTTGTAAGATTTTTTTTTTTATCATTTAAAACTGAACTGTGCTGTGTTTGATCACTGCTCAGTTCCAAAATAGCTGAGGAAAAAATACTACTTTTCAGCGTTGCTAATTGATCTTTTAGCTTATTTTTAATGAGCAAAACTGGAGCATTTCGCAGGTGGACAGAATAAAAATCAAAGTAAATATTGCACAACAAATCATTTATAATTGTGTACAAGTTCTATAGAATGATTAAATAATATTCTGGTTATTAAATGTAGACACTTCACACTATGTACAAATTATTTGAAGAAAAAATCCATTTTTGCACAATTAAGATGGTAGATTAAATACATAGATTAACAAATTTTATTGGCTTGAGTCATGTAGCCTTTAAAATACGTTTTAGTGTAGAAACAATAGCATTATCCATCACTGAATCCTCAACATAGTGCAATTTTCAACCAGCCATTACCAGGTTAATGTTTCTTACAACTTGGTTCTTTCATTGACTTTTAAGGAATTAGTGTATTACTGTTGCTGTGGTTGTAGTTTATTAACATCAAAAATATGTAATTGAACTTGATGGGCTGCAGTAAATATTATTATTATTTTTAAGCTCTCCTATGTTTTAAATCTGTATTTGTTTTTCCAGGATGATGATGTTTAATGCTGGGGTTTTGTGTGTTGTACTTGCTAGAGCTAAAAATAAATTAGTTCAGTTTAAATATGAACTGGCTAGATTAAAACCTGCCCAATGGGCATTAAATTTAAAAAAAAAAAATATTTAATGGCAGTCTGGACTGGCAGAGGAAGGTGTAGAGCAGGAGATCGCAGCCGCTCTCCGCCGGAGTGGTGGCAACATGGTTGGGCCCTTGCTGGTGCTCACCTTTCTTTAAGAAACCCTCGCTCCTAACTGCCTGCATTTTCTTCGCATCTCAGCCTGAACACAAACCTGGCCTTGGGATAAGCTGTCTGTAGCCAATTTTCTTTTTTTTTTCCTTTTTTTTCTTTTTTTTTTTTTAGTTTGGAATCGGCCAAAAAGAATGTGAGTCTGTCTTTCACAAATAGCTTGCCAGTGGCAAAAGTTCAGTGCTTCGAGCTTCGTGAGTTATTAGTCCTAGAAAGAGAGTTGCCCCCTGTTCAGGGGAAGAAAATGTTTTAGAAGATCAAAACTGTGCACCATTACAATTTGTCTTTCTT
>NW_008824035.1:10497188-10497519 GCF_000699105.1 Pygoscelis adeliae | reverse complement strand
AAAAAAAAAAAAAAAAAAAAAGCACATAATTAATTCAACAGGGTGCTATGTTTTCAGCACACAAAACTTTGTGGTGCCAGAATAGTACATTTATTCTCTTTCAGAATTCATCTCTGGAAATCAGAATTTAAACTACAATGCCACATTGTAGTTTAAAAATGAGACTGAAGAAAATGTGCAACAGCAGGCGTTGGATTTGGCCTGTGCTTTCCATGGGGCTCCCTCTGGATGTTGGCAGCAGCTCGCGCCTCTCACCCCGCTGCACGCAGCATCACCTGAACACCCCGCTGGGGATGCTGGCTGTGGAGGGGAGTCTCTCCCCGCCAGGCGC
>NW_008824035.1:10492122-10497094 GCF_000699105.1 Pygoscelis adeliae | reverse complement strand
GCCCCCTGCGGGCCCCCGCGGCCCCATTCAGCCCATGCATGGCCCCCGCCTGTCTTCTTGCATACAGCCCGGTTAGCCTCATGTCTTGTGGTTGAGCAATGTCATTGTCTGGTGCGCTGCTGCACAGAGCCACAGCACTTTTGCATTTCTTGAATTTTCAATTGTCAACCCTTGCGCACCTTGCAGTCTTTCATGCCGCCTTTTTTTTTTTCCCCTGCAATGCTTTGCTTTTCCAGTCTCATTCTCACAAATACAGCTTACCCGTGGTCTATCTATTGCAATATATAGCTCGATCTTAGAAAGAATGGATTTAATTAAGGAGACGATCTGCTTCTGGATGCAAAACAAGAAACTGTCTTTACATTTCTGCGTATGTTTAGGTGTATTACAATGGCTACCATGGTGACACTTCTGAAACCTTTTTGGTGGGCAATGTGGATAAATCTGGTCAAAAGTTAGTGGAGGTTGCCAGGAAATGTAGAGATGAAGCAATTGCAGCTTGCAGACCAGGGGCTCCCTTCTCTGTAATTGGAAGCACAATCAGGTAAGCCTTATATTGACAAGTAAAGGGAGGGCTGGCAAGTGGGACAAAGGTTATTGGTGGTTTGGTATAAAGCTGATGACATGTTTTATGATTCAAAACCATCATTTCAGTCTGATATCAGTATGTGAACTGCCAAGCTATAATGTTGTTCCTTGAGTAAGAGATTATTTTTTTTTTTTAAAGTGAATTATACTACGGTCAGCAAAGATAACTGTAGAAAGAGTCAAAGTTATTCATAAGGTAGATTTAAATTAACAGATGTAATTTGCAGTGGGTTTTTGTTTATTTTTTATTTGTGTGTGAAACTACACCACATCTAACGATGTAAGAAGGTTAGAAACCATTGTTTTCATTGTATAGCGATAACGAATGTTACAAAGGAATTAGTCAACATAAGTAAGTCTCTTTGTTTAAAAAGTACAAAAATATTTAACTCGAGCTTCTGATCTTACAAAGAGCAGTGCATGCTAACGTCACAGGGAAAAAAGAGCTCACATTCAGAGATTTTTCCCTATTTTGCATCTCTTCTAGCCGTCACATAAATGCAGTCATGACTGTTCTTCTGCTGGCAGTTTTGAATAAAAATACAGCTTAGTTTTTTGAAGGTACCTATGGATTGTTTTAAAATGTTTGCCAAAAAAAAAAAAAGACATATATCGTATACATTTCATTAAGCAATACTTCACTGGACTATTAATGGTCCCAACATGCTATTGAATACATTCTGATTACTTAAAAGCTGCAAGGCTTAGTCACCTTGAAAGGATGCTGCTTTTTTTTCTTTGTAAATCTTCAAATACTTTAAGGAAAAAAGAGAACGGCAAAATATCAGTTAGATGTATTTATAGCTTTAAAAATATTGTAACAGAGTCTGAATCAAACTTTAGTAAAACCTCTTTGGGTTATATCTGAGAAGCTTTTATTGAAGACTTTGTATAAAATTGTGTTTTTGACAGTTTTAAATTATAGGCTAACTAGCCTGGAGAAAAAGGATAGTGTCTTTCTGTTCTTTCATAGGAAATGTTGAATCAGACCCCTACTGGGAAAAGAAATTTAATGCATATCTCACTATCTTACTGTCCATGAATATAATAGAAGTGAATTCAAAATGTAGTTTTATTTTTGCAAATGGGATGAGTCGATAGATGCACCTCATATTTTTGAACACCTAGGGTTCAACAAATTTACTGGTGGTGCTCTTGCATTTTAACAAAATTTATTCTTGAGTAGAAGGGGGCACAGAACACTGGATTCTTATTCAAGCATTCTATCGAGCTCTGCATTCATGGCTGTGTCTAAAGGGCATGTCAGCCTTTGATTCTCTCTGAGAGGTAATTATCCTTTTCCTGTCACGGAACAACAAATGATAGCTAACTACAGAGGCACATTTGCAGTAGTCACATTCATCAACTGCAGAAAAAAAATTCAATTTAATTGTGCAACACAGCTGCACATAGGCTTTTTGAGCATTTCTGTTGTTCTCCCTGTCTTGCTATTCCTCCCTCCAGATCTATTTTTTAAACTTTTTTTCTGGTTATTTTTTTCCCCCTTTTTGTCTCTTCTTCCATTTTTACTCTCTGTACTTTCTTGTTAAAGTAATTTTCCTTTGTGGCTCTCATTCTTTTTTCCCCATTGAAGGCTATGAATGTAGAAAATTATCACAATTACTCATATAATTGAGCCTCTTTGTAGCAAGTGCAACTCCAGTAGCCTTTCTCCATCATGAAAATGGTTTCATTATAGGGTTTTTCATATTCTCTGACACCATCTACACAGAGGAACAGGCGTGCAGATGAGATGTACTAGGAACAGGGTAGATCAGTAAGGTCACAGTAGGAATAATTAGCTCTGCTATGGAAAGAGCATCTAGGCCTTTTACTGCTACATAAATGTACTGTCCGTGGCTTTTAGTCACAAAAAAACTTACTAACAAATGGAGCTCCCGCCTACTACTTTGAAAAAAAGATTTGTATCAACACTACAATTTTCCATCATTAAGACTAATAACACAGAGCCTAGTATACATCAAGGGGAATAAAAAGAAAAATCTCACATTCAAGTGGCGGCTGGGTGCTGACCTTTGTTCCCTTTTTTTGTGTTCAACTTAACTCTTTACAAAAAAGAGCCACACGCCACACCAACATGCAGGTGAACTCCAGCTAGTGCTAGCAAAGCATGGCATTCAATTGGAAAATCTGATAAATCTCCATGCAGGATAATGCATTTCATTACAGATTCACTACATTAATTCTAGCTGTATTAAAAAAAAAAAAAAAAGACGAAAAAGAACAGAATTGAATGTGACATTGGATTTTTGCTGTGTTGGTACGGAGGTCAGTTTACTTGCAAAGTGTAAACATATAGTCAGCGCCCCCTTTGAAAAGCAGATTAATCAAAGCTAGTAGGTGTTCAAAACTACATATGAAATAGCAGGTCATTAACTTCATTTCTCAATATTTTATCATGTAGATGATTTAAATGTGCTGATTTGTTTAGAACTACTTTAACGCTGCCTCTGCTGAAAGATCGCCTTGGTTTGGTGAAGCTATGTGTTTCTGGTTATTTGTCATTTGACATTTGCATGCAGACAGACATCATATGTACATCATACATACATCAAAATCTTCAGTTTCAGGAGAGTTAGATACCATAAATACCTGAGAACAAGCGCCTACCCGCTGAAAACATTTAGGCCCATCAGAATGGAAATGTGTCTAGGTTTCTGTCATCAATATTTTCTATAAAGGTGTTCAAGTGATACACAGAACGTATCTTAGGCACAAATAATCAATATTTCCTTTCTACAAGAAGTTTGGGAATAATTATATCGCAGAGGTAAGTTTGCATTCAGTATTCTAACATAGTCTTTGTTATGGAAGCTCGATAGCTGACACTGAGTATTTTTTGGATAGCGGTTCCTTCTCCCATCAGCTACAAGTTGCAAATAAAAGATTGCATGGATTCGTGAGTTACTTTGCGTAGCAAAATTTGAATCTTTGCTAACCTGTTCTTACTGAAGGTGGTGGCAAAACTGTCGGTCAGCTCCAGTGGAAACAGAATTGGGCCCTATGTTCCATTTTCTTCTACCATTTGTGACAGTTCTCTTTCAGACAGAAACAAATCTAGTTCAAAATCTATTTTTCAGACAGTGAGTTTCGGTATGTGGAAGTGTTGTGAGTGTAGAGAGCTAAAAAACATAAACGTGATATTGTTAAATAATCCAATTTCCTACTCCTAGGAAAAAATAGTAGTGATGAAAGTATTAATAAATGGTTTAAAATGTTTAACTCATAAGTATATGTTTTGATATTAATTTAGAACAATATAAAGCAGATTTTTTAAAAAAATCTGTTTCTATCAGATTATGCACATTTAAACAATAAGTGGCTCAGGCAAAATAAGTCATTTTAATGTCATCTGTGATAGATTTTCCTTGACAGCTACTGTAAATTACAATTACACTGCTTCTCTCTGCACTTGAAAGTAAGCATTGCAATAAATTATCTTTTATTTCAATCCATCATGTCTGCTTTCAGAAACAGAGAACCTCAAATAAAAGTTCAGCACTATTGTAAGAAAAATACAGTAATTTGTGTTCCAGTTTGAAACTAAAATGTACCTTTCTTTCAAAAAACAATTGTTGGCTTTCAAAAATATTACTAATTATACCTCAACATTTATTGTCATTATAGGGGATCCCTGAACTTGTGCATTCCCTCAGTCTAGGATTACTATTTAAGAGAAAAATACTTTAATATTTTCCCAGTAGAATTTTGTAATTTCTCAAATTCAATAATATGGTACTATTCAAAATTAATATTTTTATCACGAGCAAATCTAGTTCAGGCTGATGCTGTTTTCAAGAGTTTAAAAAAAGAAAAAAGCAAACATGCCATTCACTGGTCATTTTGCTAACAATGTAGCTAAGAAAAACATGACTACTTCCAATTAAAAAAAAAAAAAAAGATGCATTCACATGGATCCCTAAGTAAGAAAACAATTATCATAGGTCTGTTACTGCTTTCAGTGTTTCCCAAGTGCGTTCACTGCCCAGAAGTGTAAGACAGGTTTGTTTAGCAACTTCAGCCGTTCATGTCATGCTGCTCTGCAGGACTGTTGTTGATAAAGTTTCATCCCTGGGGAGAGAACCTGGCACTGCGGGGGAAGCGTCCCTAGCTGGGAATCAGTTCACCAGGATGTTCAGCCTGGGTAGCGAAGCAGTCTGTGCTGTCTTGTTTTCCCTTGTGCCACCAAGAGCCCAGAGAGGCTGTTGATATCAATGCTGAAAATGGGATTTGTTTCACTTTGTTTCTTCAGTGAGCACTTAGAATACTGGACCAGACCTGCCTTGAGGAAAAAGTGACAAAATTTGGTAAAAAGAAAATAAAATGCAGGTTTTGGGGTGTTCTTTTTTCCCCCCCCCCGCCC
>NW_008824035.1:10487864-10492088 GCF_000699105.1 Pygoscelis adeliae | reverse complement strand
ACAGGAGTTCCAGTCCTAAGACTGAATGGATGGTTTTTCCTCTGGAGCTGGGATGCCTGTTATCCTGTAGATGCTCCTAGAGACTATCTGCACAGGGCCAGCCCCCTAAGGAAATTCTTTCGACCTGCTTTTCAGCTTCTTAGCGGGAGAGATTTGTCCCGTTCACCCAAGAACTCCTTTCAGGGGAGGCTCCAGAGTATCGGGGAGAGCTTTGTAGAGAGTCAGTCCTGCCTGTTGCTGCTTTGTGTTATTTTCCCTGTTGGGCTGCTGGCAGGACGGCAATGCATGTCTCCGCACTTATCCGTCCTTTTGGAGAACTAGCTGTTTTCTGGCAACATGGGAAGAAGATGCTCAGGAGGGAACTGACACCCAACTCTCCTGTCTCTGTCCACTCTCAGAAGCATGATACCAACATACGAGAGGCTCTGCCTATAGGCTTAGGTGGACAGCCTGGCCCTCAGTGATGTTCCTTTACGAGCTGGGCCGCTGCTGGTCCATCCTGGTGCCATACGCTTTGCCATCAGCAAAAGAGGAGCAGCACTGCAGGTACTCTTGACTCCGCAGCCACTGGGCTGGAAGACATGGCAGCAAAACATATAAATCAAGTACTGGGCTCATTAAATGATTATGCTTTTAATCCTGCCCAGTTCACCTCTGCCCAAGCATGCATCATGGCTCAAAGAACAAAATGTGTGATGGTAAATGTTGTCAATGGATATTTTTAACAATGATTATTCTGAAAAGTCTTTTTTTTCTTTCTCGATGCTGTTGGTGCAGTGTGGCTCTGCTGCCCCAGCCTTTGCTCTGGAAGTGATTTGGCTGGGGGAAGCCCCGTGGCCGAGGGGAACTGGCAGACTGGCACATCCACCCAGCAGTGCAGCTCTCCTTTCCTACGGCAGACGCCAGGCAGCCCAGCTCAGCTGTGCCGACTCTTGCCTCCCGCCTTCACTGCTTTCCCACTTGCAATCAGGACTCCTTCGGCTGCCTGATCTTACGCTGCCTGTCTGCAAGGAGCAGCACATGGAGCTGGGGCTGCAGACTTGTAAGGTTGCCTGCCAGGGAAGGCTGGAAAGAAAGGCCACCGCTGACAGATCCTGAGCTGGGCAATGAGACAGTGAGACCAAAATGCTGAGCTGTTGTCAGCAGCAAATGGAAAACTTGGGCAAAAATGCTCCACTCTGTGACATCCCGATTTTTTTTTTTTTTTAACCGGATTCCACGGCCTGGGAGTCCTGGAGGCTGGAGAGGCTGACCAGGATCAACAGTTCAATTCACTCTTCTCAGAGCTGTTTCAAAGTCCTCCCTGCCAGCATTTACAGCCAACGTGTATGTGTACATTTACAGGATTACCTTTGCAAGTTGTAGCTGGGGTTGGTAGCTTTGTTTTTTTATGAAAGCCGGGTGGTTTACTATAACTCCACAAGGATGTAAGATCTCGCTAGGATTTTTGAAATACTCCAAAGTAAAGCTAGTAGTTGCGGAGTGAAATTCTCCATAAGGTGCTTCTGAAGCATATGCAAACTAAAACCAGATTGAACGTGGCTGAGTTTCATACCTGCAGCTTATCTTCTCCACAGGTTTTCTCTGTGTCACTTCAGGTTCATTGGCCACGTTACATTTTATGTAAGGAATACCTAAGCTCTGTATGTAGACATTATTAAGTCGTTAGGAGGGGGGGCACGGGTGTCTGTCAGTGCAGATGTCAAAGCCCTGTGAGCTCCAAGATCCCCTATTTTGATCACAGACGGTAACCGCTGAGGTACTGATGCCAGCAGAGTTGTTTTCAAGCTGTTTGGCAAGAAAGTGGCAGGATTCACCATTGAAATGCACGAGAACCACTTCTTTCACCGTGTGAGGATGGGATACTGTCTTAACACTGCCTTCTGTGTGCCGCAGCAGTCGTGCGCCTGGTGCCCAGCATGCAGCTGCTGCTGCTACTGCTGCTCTCCTCGGCACCAGCTGAGTACTGGGGCAAGAGCTTCCCCTGCCCGCAGGAGAGTATGTAGCTGTGGTGCTCAGAAGAATAGCTTTCTGTCTTGCTACAGAAGATGGGATTTGGGTGTGTGTGTGAAAATCCTGTAATAATACAAAACATCTCAAAAAATGACCGTGCTCTTTCAGTGGGCAGGGGTACCATGTAAGGACATCAGCAAAGCTGAATAGTCAGTGGGATTGTTCATGCTTTTGCAAGAAGACTTGCAGAAGAAAGTGAAAGAAAAGCTTATCACACGTTGCATGCATGGCTTCTCCCATCTCTCTTCAGAGAATTGCTTCACCCATATGGGAATCATTATCTTGCATTGCTCTGGGCTTGGTCACCAGAGATCTTCTGTTTCATTTTGTGTATGTTTCTGAGTAATCTGGCTTTCTAACTCCTCGCCATTCCCCGTGCTTCTTCCTTGGCCTTCAGCATCACCATAGGCAGTGTGCTGAGTCTCTGACCCAGGTGTGAGTGGCGTGAGAGAAAGTCTTTTCCATTGCTAGTAGGACTTTTTGCTGCATAAACCTTCATGATTTTTTTCCACATAAATGATGTATAAGGTAAAAACCTGGACTTTGAATACAACCGAATGAAGCCCAACTTCTAGCCCTATTGGTAACCCTCTTTGCCAGTACTTAGGAGTTTGGGGGCAGCTAAACTTGAAATTTCCATTATTCTCCAGAGTTAATGAAAGAAATGTGATGAGTCTTTGTATCAGGGCAATGGGTAGGTTTTTTATGGGTAGTTAAAAGCTAATATACAAATCCGGCTGAAACATTCTCTTAAGGTCTGAACGCTGCAGCATTATTAACCGTTGACCCAACTCTCCTCTCGTTGCCATTTTGCTGTGGCAGAGCACCATGTCCCTCAATTGCAGTATCATTAAATTCTGGGACGGTGACCCACGGGCACTGGAGCCAGCACTGCAGGGTCTGTGGAGCCTGGTGTGCAAAGGGATTAGTGCGTACAGCAAGCTGAGGCCACTTTGCACCTGAAAAACAGCCTCCCCATGGGGTTTAACATGCTTTAATTTCTCTGAGAGCTTACACCTTTATTTGAGTTTCTTAACTTTTACGCTTTTCCACCTGTAGTCAAACTCTGAGAAAGCATTTGTTAGGGTGTAACTATAGGCAAACCTGAAGATTTAAAACAAACAAATGAAGCTTTTAATGTTGTAGGTGAAATCTTTCCAGGCTAAGCGCCTTCCTGTCTTGCTCCTGTTTGCTTTTAGAAATGGTGTGGGGATCATATACAGGGACAGGGGTAGCTTCCTTGTCACTTCTAATCCACCTCCAGGTCCCCCCAAATCTCTACATATTCCTGTTCTGGAGGTGGGCAGCCCTCCTGGCTGAGCTGCCTCAAGTCACCTCCTCCACCACTGCCTCCACCACTGCTTGAGTAAGGGCAGAGCCTGAGAGTGAAGCCTGCAGGCATGGGGTGGCCCAGCAGCCAGAGAACACCCCACATTTCTCCAGGTCCTCCGGTTTTTAGGGATCGGATAGGACTTTGCTTTCCTGACGTGGGTAGGGATCAGTGCCGGGACGTGTTCCTGCAGACAGCTCGTGGAGACGCTCCTCCCTGAGGCAGGCCATGAAGGACAGGACAGATCTCTCAGGCAGAACTGAAATGCCATAGTTGTTATGATTTGGTTTTGCTACGGTAGTGATGGATTCATTAGAAACACGTTGTTAATTAACGTGAACAGATTTGCTGGAGTTGCAATACATTTTGGTACTGAATGTTTGCAGTATTCTCAAAGGGGAGCTGTAGGGCTCTTAACTCTCCCTCTTGGCAGCAGGACCCTCTTTTGCAGAAAATCCAGTGCAGGCAGTGGGTACGTGGCCCAGCAGGGGCTCTGCACGTAGGGAGGACTCGATGGAGGCTGCGGTTGGGTGGTGTGCCAGGGCCTCGGCTGTGCGACTTGGCTGCCATTTAGCTGTCCCACATTAAAATGAGCTCCCAGTGAGCTCATGGAAAAGGCTACCCTCCATCAGACAGGGAGATGACATGCTGCCATCTTGCTCAGACAGCAGGGCTGGCACAGGACCTACTAGCCTCTGCTGGCAGTTGTGTTAACTCTGAAACCTAACAATGGCTCACCAGCGCTAGCTCTAGTGGCTGCTGTCTTTCGGAGCAGGCACAAAGTGGTGACCCGGCACTGGGGTGGGGGTGAGAGCTTGCAGGAGCCGGGTGATGCCGCTGCCGGTACCGATGCGGGGCCAGGGGCCGGGGCCGGGGCCGCG
>NW_008824035.1:10484387-10487145 GCF_000699105.1 Pygoscelis adeliae | reverse complement strand
CCCCAACAGCCATAAACGCGTTTTTATTTTCTTTTGTAGCCAATGACAGTGATTTGTTAATGGAAGAGGGAATGGCGTTCACAATAGGTTAGTAACTCTCTGCTATGGTTTTCTTTAAAAAAGCGCACACAGAGCGGCCCGGATCCGTACCATTTCTTTATTGGGATATAGAAATATCCATGCAGATATGGGGATGTCGGCGACACTGACCCCTTAGGAAGCAGATTAAAATATTTTAAAAAAACGCATTAAAGGAACGGATTGGGTGAAATAGCTTCCAAATGATAAGATTTAGAAAATTAAATGTTTATTATAAATCTTATTAAATTACATATTTGACGCATATTTTTGGCAAGGCGGAGACTCAGCCGGCACACTTGGGCTGCGGAGCATGAGAAGGATGCGATTGTGTCCCCAAAGCCGAGGTTTACCAGCGAGTTGCCTGGTGGCTCTTATGTCATTTGCTGCCTGCCAGAGCTGCTCTTTGGGTTTGGGGACTGCAGCGCCGATAACCAGTCAGAGTCTCGCCCCGCAGATGGAACGTGCTAAATACCAATCATGGAGAGCTGGTGGGGGAAAAGCCCTCTTTCTCACTGTGTGGCTAAATGGCACGGCAATTAGAGGGAAATAGGAAAATTGTTGTTTTGCTGATTTAATGAACATTTTAAGCCTGTTTAAAAAATTCAAATATTTAAAACTATCTGCTGTTTGTAAGTGTGGTTGGTGCTTTGGTTATTATCCACGGGGTCTTAATTAAAGCTTGATTAAAATTCCCTGCTTTTACAAAAGAGGAATGGGCAACTTCCTACCTTGATATTTCATCTTCCTCTTTAGTTCACATTTTAGTGTTGGAAGAGAGTGCCGGCCCAGGGAGGATGGGACCTGTGCGGAAGGGGAGCTACCTGCTGGGACACCCCCACTTTCTTGCTTACTTCACGGTCCACACAGGAGTGCAACTAACTTTAGAACACATTTTGTTTTTCTTGTTGCAGAGCCAATAATAATGGAAGGATCCCCCGAATTTAAGATTCTGAAGGATAAATGGACTGCAGTTTCTGTAGACAATAAAAGGTGTCTGATTTTATTTTTTTATCTTTCCTAAGCCATGGAGCTGATCACTGACAGCCCCCCCCCCAAAAAACGGGTGAGTTTTACAGGCGTGGTGGACGCGTTTGCCCCCTAATAACTGCTAAATGTGCATTTCAGATCAGCGCAGTTTGAACATACCATTGTGATTACCTCAGAGGGAGCAGAAATCCTCTCTAAACTGGTGGAAGAAGCCTAAAGATGGAGCAAGGAGGGAGTGGAGAGACTCGCTGTGCTTCTGGGATTTCCACTTTTGCTCAGGACAGAGAGGAGGTTTCTGTAATTTCTATGGGGAATGGGTGCTGCATAAGTTGCTGCAGGGGACAGAAAAAGCAGCTTGAGGGGTCGGCTCTGGACATAGTCCTTTCTGTGTGTTACCTGGTGAGTATTTAATAAAAGTCCCTTGGCTTGTTTGTGACCCTGGAAGCAGCCATGCACAGCCTGCAAGTGCAAAGGATTTGGGTTATTTGGGGCAGAGAGCGGGTCCCGTCTCTTCCAAATCCTGTGCGGGACAAACACGTATCGGATGACACAGTCTCAGTGCAGCTGAGAGGACAGAGGAACATAGTATTTTCCCTTTATAGCTGAGCTATGGAGTCAATTTGTCTTCACTGCGATTAGCACAGTGCTGTTGCCCAGGCTGTAACTTCTGCTAGGATAGAAAAAAGTTTCCTGAGGGTGGCAGGCAGAGGCAGCAGCCTCTTCCCCAGCAGCCATCCCAGCAGCTCTCCCCCTTCCTGCCTCAGCTCATTTCTCTTTGCACAGCACAAAAAGTGATTAAAAATGAGATGCAAAGCGCGCTTTTCTGGAGATCAATAATGGCCCTGCTTGAAGAATTAGCCGGTTTGGGGGAACCGCTGCTCTGCGGTGCCCACGTTAGTTAAGGGAGAGGCTGTCCACAATTTAAGCATTTAACAGAAACGGAGGGGTTTGCGGTCTGGAGGATGAGCCCCGGCTCCTGCCCGGAGTTTGGAGCTGATGGTCCTCATGAGCTGCGGGTCCCGCTTGACCCCGTGGTCTCTGCGATCCTGTCCCAGGCCTGCCGGGGCTGGAGGCTTTGATTTGCAATTGGCCACTTGCTGACCGCCCCGTCAGGCCGGACATGCCTGGCCTTGGTACTCGGAGGCTACCGGAGCAGGACCCGGTCCTGTGAAATGCGGGGTAGCCTTGGAGATAAGCAAGTGACATCCAGAAGTACCCCAGACCCGTGGCAGCAGCGCTGCGGTTTCGGTACAAATCACTTGCCCTTAAATTGTAGGCAGATGCGGTCCTGTGCCGAGGGCTGGCCGGTTGCGCATGCAGGCGACCGGGGCTGCTCAGCACCGGCTCCCTCAGTGATTCAGGGCAGAAGTAAGCCGCTTTCTTACAGCTTTAGTCTGCTGTTTGTTTTCACTCGAGTACAGCGAGCTGTCAGCTCTAATAGTTTTTAACAGCATCTTTTCAAAAAGCAGGACCCCCCCAGCATACGGCTAACACCGCGGGGCAGCCGCTCAGCTCCGTCCTCCCCGAGAGGAGCTTGGAAGGCCTTAAAACCTGTAAAAACAGACGATGCAGCCGACAAGTTTACAAATGCACAGAGGTTAAACAGCGCGCTGCGGCCGCCGGAAGGCGAGGGACACCCAGCACTGCCCGGGGGGGATATATTTCTCTTTCCTAACAGCCCGCCGTCCAG
>NW_008824035.1:10482454-10483122 GCF_000699105.1 Pygoscelis adeliae | reverse complement strand
GAAAGACAGGTCGGCGCTAATACCTCTAACGACATCAACGCCGCGATTTGTTTTGAATGTTCACTTTTATTGGTGTTCTCCCTTTGCCAAAATGTGCTTGATTACATAGATGCGGTGCCGTGATAACTGCGCACCCTAGACAGCCTAGGTGTAACCGGGAAAGTTCAGCCCAGGCCAGATCAAATCCCAGGCTGTTTAATGCTGAAAGGCTGCGTGTTGCTATTAGTGTTAAATATATGGCTAATTATGCGTATGAAAATTAAACATCAGTGTTATGCTAATGGGGCCGCCTTCAGCTGTGGATCAGAGCACTTGAGACTAGCATTTAATCAAATGAATCAGTAACTAATACATCTGCACGTGTGAACTTTCACAAGATCATTTTCCTGTTACAGTCACACCGCTGAATTATGAAGAAATAATTATCAACACTTTCCAATTATCTAACAAAGTAATTTGGGATTCATCGTGGGCTTTCTGGGGAGGATCTCCCAAGTCCCACCTCGTTTACCGCTCACGCACGCGGAAGTTTTCATTTTAAGTTCAAACGCGCCGTTTAGCCCATTCAGGGCGATTTCTGTTTCGTCGGATTTTCGTTTTTATCCCTCGTAAGAACAATAACGGCGACAACCGAGCGGCGCGTTCCGGAGGCGCGGGCGCGCTGGCAC
>NW_008824035.1:10480543-10481354 GCF_000699105.1 Pygoscelis adeliae | reverse complement strand
AGGAGGGAGGGAGGGAGGGTGCTTGTATTAAAAAAAAAAATCTATCGGGGGGGAAAAATTAAATTAAATTACAAAATATTAGTCAGGAGAGGCTGAGGATCACAGGGGAGCAGTACACAGAGCACACAATGCCCGGCTGGAAAAGAAATCAACCCAGATGTGCACGTATTAGTCTTCGTAATTATTTATTGCGTAGCGCTATAAACAATGTATGCAATTAAGGGTAATTAAACCTAAACTGCAGCCTGCAAAAATAGCAAACTTTCTCTGGGAAGAAGCCTGGGATGCCATAATCGCCCGGAGCCTTTGTTAGCGTTGCTCGGGCTTCACTTTTCTTCCTCCTCATTATTGTTATTGTTGATGTTGCTGCTGTTATTGTTACTATTGCTGCTGCTATTGCTGTTACTGCTATTATTACTATTGCTGCTATTATTATTATTTATTCTCCATCGTTTGTGGTTTGTAGGGGCCGAATCGGAGAAAAGCACTGTGGTAGAAGGAGGGGAAGTTCGCTTTAATGGGAAAGGGAAAAAAATCCGCAAACCCAGGACTATTTATTCCAGTTTGCAGCTGCAGGCTTTGAACAGGAGGTTCCAGCAAACTCAGTACCTGGCTCTCCCCGAAAGAGCCGAGCTCGCAGCATCTCTGGGACTCACCCAGACCCAGGTACAGCTCCGAAGGAGCCGGCCCCTCTCCCCTGTCCTCTCGCTGTCCCCACCGCCGGCGTGGGAGACCCCACGCGTGATGCAGACGGGTCACAACCGCTGGCAACGGGGCCCGGCGCGGGGGAGGTCTTACCGGGTGGTTTGGC
>NW_008824035.1:10476555-10477835 GCF_000699105.1 Pygoscelis adeliae | reverse complement strand
GAGCAGCCCGAAGCCCTGAGCGGAGCGGGAGAGGGGCGGCTCCGCGGCCCCGCAGCGCCCCAGGACCCGCGCAGCTCCCGCGGCGGCTGCAGCCAGAGACGAAACGCCTTTGACCGGACAGGAACAGGGTGGTCAAGCAGCTCGGAGCGCTTTAAAGATACATTAGCTTCTCCTAATTCAATAACGTCTTGCTAACAGTTCAAATAGAGAAATTATTAGTTTTCTTTCAGCGAGGCGGTCTTGAGTTAGAGTCTATTATAATTGTACATTTGAAAATGTTAATCTCAATACAGGCCTAATTAATTCTGCCTTGTTGCTGACAAGTAGTTCATCAAATATCTGATTCGAAGATTTTCATAATGAGGATATTAATTAAACTATGAATAATCCAAAGGTGCTTATATTGAAACAATACCTCATTACAATGATTAAGTCCTGATTTCGAATATTATACCTTTAACAATTGTCACCCCGCAAACACAACCTTATGGATGAGCCTGTAAATGGCAAAATGTAATTTTGAGATATATTTTTTTCCTTGTTGGGAAAAAAAAAGTGCCCCTCATTTTCAAACACTTCTGAAATAGGTTACACACAGCTTAATGATGATCAAAATGACTCTTTTCTGCAAAAAAAGACCCCAAAGTGCGCGTACAGCTGCAAACCCAAGAGGGTCAGCATCATTTCACTGTATTCTCTTCTTGATTACAAGCCGAGCCCATCAAACACAACATAATTACAGTAATTTCAGGTTTATTTATTCTAATGCAGTTTCCCCATCTCTCTGGTAATTATGAGCAATTTTTTCGCCCAGGGAATCTTTTTGCATTAACAAAAGAGATAACGCACTGAAAGCCAAATTTGCTGTGCATTGAGAAAAGCGAAGAAAAAAAAATAAAATAGGTGCGAGCTGCCATCTCTGCAATTCTCCTATATTGGAGCTCTGCAAATTGCTTGCAGGTGTATGGAGCAGAGCTGTCAATAGGAAGGGGCTTCCAAATTAGCAAATGCACAATGTTGAAGTAATGAAGACAGACTTAGCAAAATTGCCAAACAACAGATACCTCTTTAATATCTTCCACCCAAAAAGAAAAAGGAAAAAAAGAAAAAAATCCCTTTGGAGTGTCCCTGCGAACCCCCTTGAATGGCTGGGGATGTTGTACATGTGTCAATCTAATTGCAGAGCACACAGCGGCCCCTGGAACTAGAAAAAAATCAAATATCAGAGCCCAAGCCCGTTTGCCTTCGGAATTTGCTCCCTTCGTTTGACAGAGGGGGAT
>NW_008824035.1:10471736-10471992 GCF_000699105.1 Pygoscelis adeliae | reverse complement strand
CTCTCCCCCACCAGTGAGCGCCGGGGTCCGGATCGACACCCCCAACCTCCCCCATCCCCAAAGAAACTCAGCGCGGGCACCGTGGAAACAATAATTTATTTAAATAATCTCTGCTTATTGTAAAAGAAACATTAAAGAGTGTTTGAGTTTTCCATAATAAATAACCAAAAATACCTTTTTTTTTTTCACCACTCCAGACATCAAACGGCGCAGGGGCAGGACCAGTGGCTGGGTTGCCGGCGGGGGGCGGAGGGGA
>NW_008824035.1:10452174-10467961 GCF_000699105.1 Pygoscelis adeliae | reverse complement strand
GGGAGGCGGAGGTGCTCGGCCGGGCCGGCGTTAAGCCCGGGGTACAGCCTCCGAAAGAAGCGACCTGCCGAGAACCCAGGGTGACACCGCCGGTACCTGGCGCCCGGCCCTGCCCAAGGGGGTCCCGGGGACGGGCCTGGGAAGAACAGCGGCCGTTACGGAGAGGGCACGGCGCCTGTACCAGTGGGCTCGCGTACTGCTGTCTCTCTCAAACGTAGTTAGTATTTAATGCAAGAAAAAGCTGGTTTATAAAATCCGCAGTCTGAGCTTACTGCTGTCCCACGTTACCTCTCTGTACGACCGTTTCTGTCCGTTGCTGGATGGGGGCCAGCGGCCTGAAACAGGCGCTGACGGGCATGGGAGAGAAGGGGAGAGGCAGGCAGCATTCAGTGATTGTCAGCAGGGATCAGGGCCCTCAGCTACTCTTCATTAGTCACATTTTGAAGCATGCGAGGTAGTTTAAAAAAAAATACGAAGGAGAAAGGACATGCCACCTTGTATTACTCATTCTGAGGACTTAATAATGCAAAGGACTTTCTTGGAAACTTGTCTTGCTCTGTGGCAAAACATTTTTTTAATTAAAATAAATATTTTAGTGCTATATAGCCCCATGCATGTGCATGGTGATTTACACAAAAAGTAAAGGGCATGGTTTTGTTTACTTCAGCTTATATGAATAGTCTTTCTCATGCAAGTTGTTCCTCCTAAGTTAGCACAGGGCTCACAGATTTAAGTGAATTGCCACATGGTAGCTGCTCCAGAGTCGTACAGCTTTGTTCCTGCAATTTGTTTTGCCTGTGTGGAGGCACAGGCTCCGCTGGAATGACCACTGGAGAGTTACTTATGGTTATGTTCACATGGCTGATCTTGTAGATCTGATTTTATTATTTCTCATTTACTGGAACTTTGCTCGTGAGTAAGGTGGTTGTTTTAAACACCAACTTGTATAAATAAGGGCATGACTCTCCGGGCCGTGAAGGCGAGCAGGTTATGATGCAGGGAGGGAAGACATCAGGCAGCAGGAAGGAAGGAGGAAGGGTTGTACTAGGTAAGAGACAACTTGACTACCATGAATGTTTTAAAACACACTCCTTTGAATCAGTCTTGGTATGAGCGAGGAGTTTAAAAAAATAATGGCATTAGGCTGGCCCGTGTTTGTATGTTTTTGTGTTCTCATGTTGAGTTAAGCATTTTAATTCTATTTTTTTTGTCTCTGCTTTGGGAATTGTGAATGTGTCCGGATGAGTAATTAGAAAGGACCCAGGGAGACTGGGGCATGAGGTAAAACTCAGAGGAGAGAAGGAGTGTTTTGTGTACCTGCTATCACTACTCTGCAGTCTTGCTTGGTTTTGGTGTAATAGATCATGTGTTATTATTTACGTCCTGTGAGAAGGAATGTTTGGATGATGCAAAATATATATCTTATGGACGTTAGTCATTCAGTTGCACGTGGGAGAAAGATGCTTGCCTTCTCACTGCAGAGCAGTTCCGTGTTCAAAAGTTTTGCTCGTGAGGTTTATAAAAATGTACAGCACTTATTGCCAGAGGCTGCGAAACAATTGAGCTGGCTTTGTTGTTGTTGACTTTTTTGTTTTAGAAGCATCCTCATGCTGCTAGGACTGTGGACATATTTTGTTTATTAAGTATACTAAACACAGTGTGTACAAGCACAGGAAAGGTCCATCAGTCTTCAAAATCATCATCTCTCCAGCCGATCAGTTTCTATTAATTATTTTTTAATTTTTTTTAACAGGCCAGTTGTATGTGACTCATAGAAATGGCTACAGTAACTCCTGCCTGGTATGTTTTGTTTTATTTTTTATTAACTATTATTTCTATGATTCTCTTCCTAAAACAGACTTCATCTGAGAAAAATGTGAAAGCACTTAAAAGCTGGCATCCTCAGTCTTTACATATGGTATAGATTTAGCCTAGGGATTGACAGAGCAAGTTGTTCCACGGTGTTTTATCTCAAGTTTGACTTGAAGAGGACCACACTCAGCATTAAGAAAGAAATTACTTTTTAATCCGCTGTAGTTGTTAATATTATTTTATCCATTACGATCCACATCTGCCTGAACCGTTTCACTTATTTTAGTGGGAATGTGGTGAATCTTGGGAAATGGGCCTGTTATTTCTGATAATGTTGCAAAAAAGTAATTGGACAGTAGTCACTACTGCAGTGGCACATTAACAAGTACGGGTTTCTTTTCATGGCTGTGGGAAATGCTTTCCACTGCATTTATGGTGATACAATGTATGGTATAGTCCTGAGCATTTGTCTTCATAATAGAAGGGTCATTTAAATCGTGCTACATGAAGCCATGAGGAGGGTTTATGCTTGCATTGTACCTATGAGATCTGGTATTACACTCTGAAGTAATGGTAACAGTTAAATCTTCCTTTTCCAAGGGATTAAGCATATCAGCTTTTAGGAAATTGTATAAGTCTTTTCAACACCCATCCGGAAGCTTGCTACCTGCTGTGCTTAGTTTCAGAATCCAGCATTACCATTTTCCTCTCTAAAAACTGTTTATTGTCTCATCCATCTGTGCATCAGATTACTTCATTCCAAAAATCACAAAACTCTTGTGGGAAGAATATGCCCCCTTGCATGGCTCCCTGAAGTTTCCTTTGTTAGCCCCTTGTTGTAAACAGCTTATACAAGCGTGATAGGAGACATGGGCTCTGTAAAATCCTTTCAGAGTTGTTTATTAAGCTGTCTTGGCCTCAGATTATCTTTCTCAGTGAAGATTCACTGGCAGCTCAGCACCTTTCTTCAGTAGAAACCTTTGCAGACTGGAGCACAAACTGTGACTTTTAATAGTGGATTAGTCTGGTGTTGTTTAGCACAGGTGTTTCTCATTTGTTTCCTTGTACTGTATTGAGGAAGTGCACAGCCTGATGCACTGGGGTGAGTGTCTAATATCAGCACATTCTTGGGTCTAATTATTGCTACAGATGCGGGGGGAAAGGAAGGTCTGTGTGCAGAATGTGAAGGCAGTAGTGCAGCAATCCTCCCTGTGTGGCACGTGGCTTTTGGGAATAAAGCAGAGCACACCCAAACAGTCCCTCTTGCCTCCTTTATGGCTGTGAAATCCCACCCAGTGCTTGAGTAGGGCCCTTCAGGCTGTTCTGACCACCTCTTGTGTTTCCAGTTTTTTTTTTTCTTTACCAGCTGTATCACAAGTAACAGCACTGACAAAAGCTATATGCTTTTTTCTATAGAAGGAGATGGGTAGAACAGCTAGAAAGTAATCTTTTTAGTAGTGTTACACAGGAATGTTAACCAGCCACAGGCTGGGCAACCATGGCTGCAGGTACACGTACACTCCAGAGCAGGTGGTTCTGAGCCCACTTTATAGCACATTTGAGCAAACTCAGGTTCAGCCCACAGGTAAATCTTTGTTGAAAGTATTTTGTGTGTGAATATTTAGATGGAAAAAATCTTTAGTAAGAGCATGCATGAAAATACTTTCAAGATGAATCATCTAATATTGCTGTAGATGACAAGTGTGAGAGAAGTTGAGAGGCGTATTTTGTGGGAGCAGATTTAGGCTGAGTTGATCATTTGTGTCATTATGAACTCCCGTTTTGCACAGGTAGTGGAGAACATGTTTTTTTGCCTTGATTGTAACATCTGTACAGCCTTTACCTGTGCAGTCTAAGCACAGTTTAAGCAAACTGTTCAACACGGAGAATAACCTAGACTGCTTTGGTTTTGAGTGTGATTATTTTAAGGGTTCAATTTAGTGGACAATGGTATTTGGAGCTGAGAGACACTATATCACCTCAGTGTGCTTGGATGAGTTTTGATTTGTAGTGCCAGTGAACTGCCTGAGGCGCGGAGTGCAGTTTCTCCGGCAGCATGGTGCTTGAACTGACGCCTCCTCTGACTGGCAAATAACAAGGTCTGTGCCTGCTGGAAAACATGAATGTCTTGCTTGGAAAGGTGAGGTGTTTGTTTTGCTTTTTTAAAGAAGATAGGCTCAAGAACAGACCTCCTAAGTGGATTATACAGCTGCAACACACTTGGGGCAAGTCCTAGATGGCTGCATTTCCATCTGGAATGCCACACTAAATGGACTCAAATTGTGAGCCACGCAAACTGCAGAGCTTCTTCACCAGAACACTTGGACATATGCTCTGGGATTTGGCACTGGCTATGCCCAGCCTTTGTAGGCAGCTTAAGTAGATACGGTGAATTGCTTGAAGATGTAAATTTAAAAGAAAATCTTCTTCTTTCCTGTAGTGAGAAAATATGCACATACAAACGAAAAAAAAAATCATCCTTGAAGTTAATTTGCTTTTTGTTTTTAAAAGTGATGAAGTCAACATGATCAGAAGTGAGTGAGTTGAGATGATCTTGACTTGTGAAGCCACAGCTGTCCCATGAACAGGCTGGGGGACCTTTTCCTCGACCTATGTAGCTGAAGTCTGTTGTGTAAGCATGAAAACGGAGGGAGTTTTGGGCAGTGAGTTGTCCATGAGGAGCACTCAACCTCATAGTCTGCACACATATCTATCCTGAAATTGTTCCTCCCTTGGAGGGAAGGGGATGAAAGGAACTGTGTTCAAATTCACAAGAGTTACTGGCCTTTTGTTTTCTTGTGGTTGCTTAGCTTACAATATTGGCAGGTGCTGTACACATGTATTTCATCTGATAGTATTTTTCCTGTTGGCAGAATGCCTAGATCTGAGAATTACATGCCTTTTATGAACACTGCTATAAATCTAAATAAATTAAATTAGAATGTCGCTTTTGACTTGTATGCATGGCTGTCAGGGGTTAGTGTTGCCACCTAGACTAGCTCAAGCTCCTTAAATGTTCTTTTTTTTTTTAAACTTGGAAACTATATAACCCAGAAGAAGAGAAGATACTGAAAACTGAGGTAGAGCACAGCAACTGCTGAGAAGGGATTACATAAAGTGGTAGGTGGGAAGATAGCTAAGCAAATTCTATTGCCTTCAGGCCCTCTTACATTATTAAGTGACTTTGCATCTAATTTGCAAAAGTGGTTGAACAAATGGAATAAAAATATTAATGGGAACATTCATGTGTAAAGAATCTAAGTGGCCACAGGATGTCCCCACTGTTCCATGCTGATGCATCCTGATAGGCCATTTATCCTGTAGTACAAAGCTTGACACATTTCTTAAGTGTGATACTTTATATGTTGGAGGTTTAGCATTCATTTTCATAGTCCCAATGCTTATTAATTGACAGGGGAACCAGTTAACATCTGGTCTGATGGAGGGAGAAGGGAAAAAGGAGAATGCTTCGCTTAGCTTGCTTGCTTTAGGTCTGAGTTCTCTTTTAACTTTCAACGATTAGGAACAGACAAGGCTTGATTTTTTTGAACTAACAGTTATTCATTCCATGTGAATACAATTTGTTTGCTCAAATTAGAATGAGAATTTATTCAGAAAGGTAATTTTCTGCCCACTTTTAAAAGCCTGTTACAGTTGGTTTGCATGTTGACTGAGAAAGTGAAGGGGCATACTTACCTAAGGGCTTGTCTGAACAAGGCTGGTGGCATTGAATAAACTAAGGTGTGAAAGTAGAAGTAATGGTTTTGGGCTGTTAGGGTAACCTACTGTGGAAGTGGTTTAATTTAAACAGAAGGGAGGCATTCTGCAAAATAAATGTATCCATGCAGGAAGCTGGTGCAGAGAATAGCTACGATGATAAAACATACACCCTGGCTTCTGAATAACATATGTGTTCCAAAACTCTGTATGTACCATATGTGATGGACCAGACTGTGGCTGATGCTGCACAAGGATATATGCAGGGAAAAGTATAAAGCATAAGGACCTCTACGTTAGGGCTGGGACTTTATGTGAAAACAGACTCCCAAGTCCAAGACCATACTGTTACATGTAGGCTATGGCAGCGATGTTTTCCTTAGGAACTCCATAGCTACAGCAACTATATCCAGTTGCTTCAGATTTGCAGCACCTCTGAAAATCACAGCCTGTGTTTTGAAGTCAGATAGTGTTTGAGATGAGGAACAATAACATTTTGGGCAGCCTGTTGTGCATGGAAATCCATGCAGTGAGGCTTTCTACGCTGGGTACAGACAGACATATGTCCACATTCATACTACTTTTTACATGAATGTGTTAATTCAGTCTTCTGGGAAAGCCTGAAGAGGAAACTCTTCTTCCCTGAGTAACTTTTTGCTTTTGATGGTTCCTTCTGCAGTGCAGGAGCTGTGAATTATATTTTTGTATCAGTGGCACGCTTGCCTTTTCTTACTGAATTGCATGCTGCAATACCGGCAGGATTCTGCGGTCTTGTTTATCCGGTAGCTTCCAG
Source organism: Pygoscelis adeliae (assembly GCF_000699105.1). Lineage (NCBI taxonomy): Eukaryota > Metazoa > Chordata > Aves > Sphenisciformes > Spheniscidae > Pygoscelis > Pygoscelis adeliae. The sequence goes on along the minus strand of NW_008824035.1, from coordinate 10,461,639 downwards.
GCTTGGATTGTCTATCCTATTTTAAATAGCTCTGTAGACCAGACTTGTCTAAATAACTACAGTAATTATGCTGCAAACAACAGCTGACTGGCATTTCACCTAGAGGTGTTTCCTTGGGAGTTGGTGAATGTGAACTTACTTTCTTAAGAACTACTCTAGAAGTAAGCTTGGAGTGCAGCACTGACTTAACATATAAACTAAGTCTATTCTTGTCCATGAGGACATGCTACCCAAATCTGTATGATTGTATATGCTTTTATTATTGAAAGGGCTCAGGGCAAGACGAATGTTTTCTCTTTTCCAGCAAGCTATGCCTTCTGGGTGTTTTATGTGGAAATATAAGTTAGCTTTTTTGTATCTATGGTTTTCATGACCACTGTGAAAGGATTTTTATAAAGGAGGCATACACACTATATATTCTTAGTATATGCAAGATTCCTACTGGACCAGATTCATACTACTGCTACCACTGCCTGCTTAGTCAGTTGGCTCATTGACATCAGAAGTAGCTTTGCATGAAAGACAAAACTCTGATGGAGTTGTTAGCGGGGCTAGCACTGTTCAAGACAATGGGACTCTTATGTATCCAGAGACTGCAAATCTTGACTGGCACCTAGTCTTTCAACTCTTACATTGACTGATGTGAAGTGATCCAATGATGAAAGCTGATCACCAAGTAGATAAAACTTTTACAGTGCTTCTGGAACTGAAAGGCTGGACTTGCAGCACAGTGTGTGCAAGCTACCTGTGAGCTGGGAAGGTGATGCTTGGGCAACTGGGCTGTTGAACTCGGAGTGGTCAGGTTTTGTAAGGAGCCTGCAGTGCTGCTGATAATGAATCCTGTTGTATGGATCTTAGTGCTGGAACAGTAACTGCATTACTAAGTGCACTGCAGCAAAAGAAAAGGCTACCTTACAAGCAGGGGATTTTTGTGCTCTAACTGAAAAACTGTGAACAGTTGCTCTTGAACAATGTCAGGCAGCACATATTGGAGGAATAATTGCTCTTCAGACATAAACTATACAGTATATGGGTTGCATGCTTGCTTCATAATACTTTTTATGTCCCTTTGGCTGCTGCCTTCCTTTTTTCTTCCTGCATACGTGTACCCTTCTGGAATGGGGAATAATTAGTGCAATTTTTCAGTGAGAGAGCCAGCTGCCCAGAGGTTATGAATTCCCTCCTTTCCTCATTCCCTAGTGGGAATGAGGCAGGAGGTAGCGTTCCTGCCTCGGTGTGTCCGGGTCACTTACTACATCTCATTCTGTATATCTGGCCCTGTAAATGGTTAGGAGAAGGCAGCAATAAGAAATGTGGTCTCAGACCCTCTACCTACACTATGGCATTGCTGGCATGGCTCTTTCAGCTCTGTGTGTGTGTCTGCGTGGCACAGGAATGCAGCGGTGCTGTGGTTGGAGTATAGCAGCTCCCAGCTTGCTGTGGGAATGGGGATTTGGAATTTGCCGTCTCTGACCAGAAGAGATGTGTGCCATGTCATCAGACAGCTTGACTTGGGGAAAGAAAAACAGGGTGGGGAACATTGCCTGTCCAGGTTATTGGCCTCTAGGTTAGCTGGTCCAGTCTTGACAAAACCTAGGAGCAGAGACAGATAGGAAGGTGTCTTCATAGCCATATTGTCAGGAAAAAAGCTTTCTTCCAGGAGATGGCACATTTCCACCAGGTCTGTGCCGGCACAGCTGTGTTGGCAGGGAGACTCCAGCCCCCTGGCTGAGAAGGAAATTCACCTTTCATTCATACGGTGATGAAGCCAGACCTTTCCTGTCAAACTCTGGAAAGGTAAAATAGGTATGACAGGAAGCATGCCTCTAACTGGTAACTAGCAGTGGCTGCCAGTTGGTACTCACCTAGCATACCTGTAAATGTTCTGTTGTTATATCAATGGTTGGGGAGCAGGGGAGGGGAGAAGAGAGAGCTGTTGAGGGTGAAGTTTATCTGGCTCTGGAGGGGGAACAAGAAGGAGGGAGCACTGTCATCACTCAAGTGGGGTGGGGGAACAATGTGTTTTGCAGTCCAGAGATTTGCTTTTAATTACATAAAGCATAAAGCATAATCACTGTTAAGTTGAACCAGAGCTTGCTTTACTGTTATTGAACTTCATTTTTGTTATATCAATGCGAAAAAGTCACTAAATATTTTTGAATTCTAAAAGTGTCCTCACTGTTCTGGGGAGGATTAGGTAGAGATAATTTAGCAGTTTGTAAGAGTGTCTGTCTGTAAGATGAAAATGTGTTTTTGTTGATCCATGGTTTGCATGACCTAGTTAACTAGTTAAGTTTCTTAGAGCTCTGCAGAGACTTAATAATAACCTTACATTGTAATTAGCAGTTCTTCAAAGAAATACCAAGCTTCAACAAATGTATTACCGTTGTAAGGTACTGATGATTTGCTCAGTGAACTGATAGCAAAGGTAAGTAAATAAGCTGCTGTGCCAGCTTCTGTCCTGTTTGCCTGATGTGCTGCCCAGCAGTCACTTAGGCATATTATAGGGAGGTAAATAAATTGGACCTTCCTTTTTCCAGGTGACATGTCTGACAACTAGCTGTTTTCTTGTTGCCTCTCATGCATTTTCTTTTTTGACAGCAGCTCACCTGACGGAGTTGATGTGCTGTCTTTAACACAAGTCTAGTGTCTGTTGTTAAGCCAGGAAGTCAGTGATGCATCATCTCTTGAAATTCTGTTAATCTTAAATTCTCATTGCTGTATCCATTCTTTCTTATACTTTTATTTTTTTTTTTACTGTATGGGTGCGCCACATTCTCGTGGGAGTTGTTAAGGAAGCAGTTAAATATAACATGACATTTTAGAAACAAGTGTACATCATACCTGTTGCTTAATTGTACAATGACATACAACAATACTCAGTTCATCCACATACACAAATGTGGGGTTTGCATTGGCAGTTTTAACAGGAGGTTCTGGAAACTTGGGCTTTCTCCCTGGTGGTGGTATTTGAAGGTGAAAAGTACAGCTGTATACTTAGGAAAGCTGGCAGAAAAATCTCTTTTGCAATAAGATTGGCTATACTCTTGCATCCTTACTCCCTCCCATTATGCACTATTGAAAATGGATGATTGAAATTGGAGTCAGTGTAAACCACAACAGTCTTAATGAAAAATGTGAAAAATAGTTTTAACAGTTTTGCCAAGCAGCTTTAAACTGTGCTTAAGGGTAATATCAGGAAATCTCAGGTGATCCTCTGCAGGTTCTGCAGAGGGAATAACAACCATCTTGCAGAGTTAATGGAGTTCCTTCAGGAGGTTGCCTGAAGGTAGTGTTTGGACTTAATCTGCACACAGCATTCATGAAGAGAAACATCCCTGGCTAATTCCCTATTTGCATCAGGTATTTGCACTCTTCTCATAAGGAGAAGAGCAATGCCTGAGCTTTCTTCTGCATGAAATGGAAACTTCAAAACCACGTTGTTACCAAATGTGTCTGGTGTGTTTGTATTTTCTCTCTGTCATTGGAGCATGGCAGCATCTCTTGCACAAACATCACTATTGTGACAATTTAATTAATTGATTAATGGATAAGTGCTTTCTAAATGTGTCCACTTGGCTGCACTGTAGATTTATAAATGTTACCTTGAAAATCTTCCTCTCCTGGCTCGTTTCCTAAATTAGTACTTTGCTTGAGCTTGAAAAACTTTTAATTTCTTGGGATGTTTCCAAAGTTCCAGCAGCAGGTATTCTGTGAGAACAAGACTTTGGAAAATCATCCTGAACATAGCATAAAGGTTTACAGCTTACATCCTCTGTCAGATTTTCACATCTGCTCTTATGTAACATGTTGAATACAGAAATTGTGAAGTTAAATGGTTTTGTTGGTCTATCTGTGTGTGATGTTCAGCATAGTTTTTGGGCAAAAGCATTTTTTCGGTGATAAACCAGTTCTGGAGTTAGGGCAGGGGGTATGTGAGCTGGGTACAGCCACAGGGACTGGCACCACATCCTGGTGGGTCTCACCTCCCTGGGGTGCTGCCTCTGGCCCTGGATGCATGCATAGGTCGGGCAGGAGCCACGGGAGAGCCTCCCACACAGCCAAAACAGCTGTAGAGGAGGGCTCTGCACCATGCTCCCTGCTCCCCAGCAGGGCCAGCTGCTCCAGCGTCCACCCTGGCAGGTCACTGGGCCTATGGGGACAAGTGGGGCAAAGCCAGTGGGACTTGTGCGCTATGGGGACATTAGGGGTGGGTGAAAGGAAGTGAAGAAACCTACTTGCTCTGTGGCAGTTGTGCAGGCTTTCCCTAGTCTCCATCCTTTTCTTCCCCCTTGGTGGTTTTCTGCAAAATCTACTGCACTGTGTGAAATGTAGCTGATTTCCAGTAGCCTCATAATGCTACAACCTCTTCTGAGGTACAGGAAAATTAAAACAAAAGCAATGCACCGTCACGGATCTCTAGTATGATCTATACTGATGGGTTCCCAGGAAAACATCTGGACCCCACCTGATTTGAAAATTGTTTTGATTTCATAGGTGCTAACAGTTCTACTTGTTTCATATCTCTAGCATTTAATATTTTAAATTGGGAATTACATTTCAGTAGAATCCCTTCCTAGGATAGCAGAGCATAGCTATCAATTTATGATTACCTCATTCAAATATTATCTATTATTATTACATATTGCTCCATCAAACACAGTATTAGCTTTAAAGATCATGCATAGAGGAACAGTGTTTAGTAATGCATAGCATTGACAAACAGCATTACTTGGCAGCCTGACCACCCAGCTTATAATAAAGGCTTTGGCTTTCGCATCAGTGAGATCTTTGTATTGCTGCCAGCATGCTTTCCACAACACTGCTTCATGGTTGTGTAAAACTTCTGAGAGGAGAAGACTTATAGAAATAACAGGCTACACCATTGTGCAACAAGATTATACACTGCTTATCATAGATGAAGTGCTAAATACTGGCTGAGTCATCAGAGATTGAGATTGATGTGTGTGTGTGAGTGGATGGCTGCATGTTTAACTTCTTCCTTGTGTTCCTTGGTGTAATATTGTCTTAGCTGTTGAGCCTGAGTACTTTCACTAATACTTGCTGTGTTTAGCTACTGCCAATTTTGACTAAGCACCGGTCACAACAAGGAGCAGAAACTTTCTAAACTTGTTCTTCCTTAGCTATCTGGGATACATCTGCCGAATTCCTTAAAAGAAGTTTTATCCTTCTTACCTGATGCTTCCAGCTGTCTACTACACATAGATTATCTGGATTTATACCTCCAAAATGTGCTTGATCATGATTTGAGAGTGATGGTTTTTACAAATATTTTAATTCAAAAAAATTCCTTTTATAAAATTAAATGGCTTCTCCTCTATTATATAGATGTATAACACTTGTCCCCTTTTTCTTCTGCATATCAATGATATTTACTGCAAATACATCTTAGTTATTGCAATGGAATCAAACATGTTACAGCATGTGTCTGTATATCTAGGCAAAACAGTGGCTTGACTTAAAGCCAACAGTAAAATAATTAATGACTTCAGCTATGAAAACTTAGAATAGTAATTTTGCCAAAACACTTTCTTCTGTCTGGAAAATCAGGAGCCTGTTTTACAAAATAGTCTGGAGCATTCAGGAAACTTACAGGTGAAGTCGTTCAAACACTCTAGTGCTACCCTGAGAACAACCAGAGTCTATGACAACTTTATCTTCCACCCCACAGTTCTTATTATCAGTGAGCATTAACACCTTTTATATTAGACAGAGAACATTAACATCTTAATATTACAGAGAAAGCTATGCAGCGGAAAATAATAGCTTGCTATTTCCTGTACAGCTTAAAAATAGATAGTGGTAGCATGTATATTTAGTTATGTGTTGTACGAGCACTTCAGTTTAACTGTACAAGAGATTTCTTTGGGCACTTGTTTCTTTGTTTAGCCGCTAAGACTTTGTTGGGGTTTTTTTGTTGCTGATAGTCAGTGTTCAAACTGACAAGCAGTACTCAGCGGTCAATAAGCTTGCTTCCAAGGCTGACTGAGGTGCGGGTAGTAGTGTCAGGCAACCACAGCTGCTGCTGGCTGAAATGCCGCAGTTTCACATTGCTTTTCAGAAGGCTCCTGCAAGCCTCAGATGAGGTCACTGCATGACAGCAAAAGAGCAATGAGTGAGAAGCAATAAAGTTCTAGGATCCTAATTTTTACACTTTAAGGAAATAAGGGAATCTGTAGATCTGCTACAAAAATGTGGAATGAGAGCTGAGAAGAAACAAAGATGCAGCAGTAATCCAAAACCAGCAGCAAGTGTACTAAGGGCTGTCCTCCAGGGTTATGGGGTTTGCTGACTTTTAGACCTCTGCCTGTTAGGTCATTAGTGCCTGGCTTCAACCTTTGATCTTTCTGCAATTCTGGAGGCTCTCTTCAATTTTTTCCAACACAAGGCCAAAGTTGTGTGATTACAATGATTTCATTGTACTAAACATCCCACATATGGATGCAGCACAGAAGACTCAGAGAAGTGGCTTGTGTTGCAAGAATGCACCAATCCGCATTGTACAATGTATATTCATCTCGAAACAGCCTTTATTAAGTGAATAAGGCCTGATTTTGTTTAAACAGAGCTTTTTTGCAGGAGGGTATATGCACCTCTAGACAAAATAAGGGATGGATAATCTTAAGCTCCCTTGTGACACATTAGGCAGAGAGGAGGGGGCTGTTTGTTAAGTCAGAACTGTTGGAGAGCAAAGCTCTTGGGAGAGAATGAGGAGACCCAACATGAGACTACAAAAACTCAGGGCCAGCAATGCTGAACTGTGTTATAAGTGTAATGAAACTTGGACACCTTTGCTGTAACTCCCAATAATGTTATGCCTGGAAAACCACCAGAGTTGATAAATTCTGCACAACGTATTAATTAGAGACTTGACTAACTTGAAATTACTCGTATCTCAGGGAGAAGTGTGTCCTCTGCGTCTGGATGGGAGATGCTGGATGTATGTATTCCTTAAGAAGGGTTTCCCTGTTCAATTTTTAGGAAAAATTTTCTTTTTCCCTTGGTATCTGGGTGAGTTATGTAGTAGCGTCTTTAGTGGTTTCTTGTGATTGCCATGCATGACTACCTTCCCTGTTGATTTTTATGGGCCAGATTCTTGGCCATTTGGGGGTATCACTGACCATTCAGGAGCATCACTGTAGATTTGGGAGTACAATGTACGTATTGGAAACACCACGGCTTCCTCAGTGTCTTACCACGGCTTCCTCAGTGTCTTTGGGGTTGTTCTGGTTGGTGGAGTAGGGCCAACCTGGGAGCTCTAACCTCTTTCTCTAGGCTGTGAAAGAAAAGGACTTGGAAATACTTGTATTGCCTGATTACCCAAGGCAGCTCTCTTACATATTTGCTAACATGTCACCCCCTTCGTACTTCTAAGGAAATGCCTGATTTTTCTTAGCTTTGCTTTTATTGTACTCCGCCACCACTGACAATCTGGACTATGGGTCTAGTAAGCTTAACGGTTCCCAGGAGCACAGCTTTCAAACTACTTACAGGAGTTTCTTTCTTGTTTGTTACAGCAGCAGTTACTTGCTTTTGGTTACCAGTTAGCTGTGCTAGTGCTTACCAACTCTGACTGAAGCACAGACATCTTGTTGCTGTTGCAGCACCTCTTTGTCTTCCTCCTCATCTGTATCTAGTTTAGATGCCCTCCCCCGCCCCCGTGTTGCTCCGAGAGCCTGCCCAGGAGTAGTGGGTGAAGCACTGAGTTGTGGAAGCAGGAGCTGCGTGCACTGCACTGGCAGGATCTTAGAGCATGTTGGGGCTGACTCCAGGACAGACTCATTCAAGCTCGCTCTTGCCTCTCAGGCTTAACCACTGGCAGGCTCTGACTTGTCCCACATACCAGTGCCTGGACTCACATGGGGTTACAGAGGAGAGTCCCAGGATGTCTGTGCTGTGAACAAAGATGTAACTGTGGAGCCAAATACTGAAATCTTTTTGAAGGTCTCAGAGGCTGTAAGGGCTGTGTTGTGAAATCCATTTCAGCCAGTTCAGTTCAGTGACTTTACATCTCTTTTTTTCCATTTTTTAAGGATAAAAACCAAAGGGAACTGTTAGATCATCTGTCTTGGTCACTATCTGACACTTACCCTAGCTACCAACTTACTTAGCAAACAAAACTGACAAAATTTGTAGTTAGAAGGAATCCTAGGAGTAGTGTAGGCATTAATAACAATAGGACAGTTAGGGACTCACATTGTCACCAGGGGACAGTGTCTAAAATGCTACCCTTTAAAAGAATAACAAAAAAAAAGAAAAATATTCTTGGTTTTTTTTGAGATCACTGCCAAAGATTTCTCTATTTGGAAATGATGTGCTTTTCCATTATTAAAAAAGGAGCATGACTGCACAGCTAGGCTTCCTGTTAAGATTTGGTATCTTCCTTACACGGTCAATAGGCAGAGAGTATTTACCAGGAAACGACTGAAAATCTTTCTGGAATGTTGCAGATACCCTGTCCAGAACCAGCTGTCTCTGACAGTCCTGGTAGTGGTAGACCTCTAATAGAGTCCAGTAATTGGGGATTTATTTCAATTAGTGGCAGTCCTCCTTTTGGGTTCAAAGAGCTGGATCAGTAACTTACTGCTGTCAGTCAAAGCACTTAATTTTACATCCTGTGTCTTGCTGTGTTCAGTCTGAAGAGTGAAACTATTCATTTCATGTTGTTGTTGTTATTTAAGCACTATCACTTAAGCAGCACATCACAGTGCTTGACAACATGGCATTAAAAAGTTAAGGTTCTTTAATAAAGTAAGGAACCTGCAGCTCCGTGAATTTGGCTTGTTTCACTGCAGCGTTGCTGTGCAGCTATACGTGCTTATCCTTGGCTTCACTAGGTTTGGTCTGTGTCGGTTTGTGGAAACGAATAGCCAGCCCAGGGGGATCAAACTTCTTGTGGAAATTGGCTGCTCTGTTGCAGTGACTGCCAGTTTTGTTCAGGAATAGAGGAGGCCTATGGAGCTGAGTACAGTAAAGATCTGGTCTGTTTGCTGGTTGGGAATGGTTTTGCATGTGTACGTTGTTAAAAGTTGGTCGTGGTATACAGAGTCCTCATTAGAGTTCAGTATGTAAAAACTGCAGTCAGCATGCCTAGCCTGCGTCATTCAGAACAGGTAAAGTGAGGTGGGAGACTGGAAACCAAGAGCAGTCAGAATGTTCCCTCTTCAGGAAGAAGCATGCCTGTTGCTCTTAAAACCCAGTAACTTGCGTTACTGAGCCCAGCTAGTCTGCTGTGTGGGTGGGGAGTTGGAGCGATGGAGACACTGGAGGTGGTGTTTCTCCTCCTTTTTAATTTTCCACTGCTTAGCAGTGCAAAGGCACTTCCCCATATCCTGAAGCTGGCTGGGATCCCACAGACGTCACAGTGCTGTGTTTGTACTACAAAGGGCAAACCTGCCCAAGCAACTGTAAAGTCATCCTGATCATTTGAATCAGTAATGAACC
>NW_008824035.1:10451384-10452138 GCF_000699105.1 Pygoscelis adeliae | reverse complement strand
ATGGCCCGGGTGCTCAGCCCAGGCTGTCTGTAGTGACCAATAACCCTCCCAGCATCACTACTGCTCATCCTCGCACAGGGGGCAGGCAGCCTCAATTAGCCTATCTGCTCCTCTGGCCTTGTATGGCTCATTTCCACCTCATGTTGTGCTTCTTGTATACCTGAGCGCAAGACCCAGGGACACTTGAGGTCTCTCAGAGGTTGGCTGCAGTCTCATTTTCACCCCTGAACTCTCCCCAGGACCTATGGTTGGGCCTCTGTCGATACCTGAGGCTGCGCTACTGGCTCCAGGGCATATTGAGAAATCTTTAATAAATCCCTAAAGGAAGTCAAATTATGTGAGGATGTTAGATAATCCAGCTATTTTCTATTCCTCTCCTAGTGAAGTTTGTCCTTGCACACTAACACCTCAGGTTCGTGGTCACATTAGCCTGGCAGAGGCTGACACTGTGGCTAAGAGAGGTGGTCCTGCTGCCCGTGGTTGCTCTCCCCTCTGCTGTACTGACCCCTTCGTGTGCTGGTGTAAGTGTACTTGTGGTAAACTGTGCATACAGTGGTGTGGCTTAATAGTGAAATGACAGCCTTGGTGCCCTTTAAGTAGCACATTTTCGTGTGCGGTTGGCACATACGGCGTTATGTAAACCTTAAGGTATGTCCAAGAAGCAGAGTGAGGCAATTGTGTGGCCTGGGGTACAGGACTTAGGTTTGAGAAGTGTGTTGCAAAATTTTTGAGGGGGAGGCAGGGAAAAAGGGAG
>NW_008824035.1:10432318-10450592 GCF_000699105.1 Pygoscelis adeliae | reverse complement strand
TTTTCCCTGTGTCTTGGGAACACAGGTTTGAGCTGTAAGGTTGTTTTGAAGATTTCAACACTAGGCTCTTTAAATCCCACTCTTTATGCACTTGGTGTCTCTCGAGTGACAGAACTGAGAATGGATTTTTCTTTCAGTAAGGCAAGTGCAAACTCCTCCTAAACAGGGAAGACATTTTAATACTCAGAAGCATTTTTCTGTAACTGAAATGCTGCATCTCTTGCATCTCTGGTATTTGTACTTTTCCCTGGGTTGCTTCCAGGGGCATGCAGGAAAGAAGTATTTAGCAGCAAGGAGACTGTCATGGACTCAGGAAGGTCGGGAAACAAAACTAGTTATGTAAAAATTTAAATGATCTCTTTCTCTTCCTTGTTTTTTGTTCTTTTTACAAGATGATGGCAGACAGTGGCTTGCTGGACTTCTGTTTCAGCTGCATGTAATATATTCCAGAGTAGCAGAAGACACAAAAGCCATTATACTGAAGGTGTAAATTAGCTTGTACTCAGGACTGTTGCCAGATCAGAGGACAGTGTGTGAAGCATACCAAATGATAGAGCTGGGTATGCGGCAATGATAATCAGTCCAGAGAGAGGCTGCCACCTTTTTGCTCTAGCCATATAAGAATTGGCAAGGAGAGAAAGTGGAGCTATTCATGAAGAGGAGAGAAAAGGGCGTTAAATTAGCATTTAGTGTCTCTAGCTGCCAAAATGTCTCACTTGGGCTGCATGTGACTGCAAGTCTGTGTACTCCCAGCAGCATGTTTCTGGAGCCCAAGGAGGCTGTGGCAGAGCTGGGAAGCACCCGTCGTGGTGCACTCCCAGACTGCGGCAGCATGTGAAGGCAGGAGGTGGCTGCCAAGTGGTAACTTCTGCTGGATGGTTGAAGCGTCCAACCTGTCTGTGGAAAGCTGCCTGGGGTGTGTATGGAGCTAAAATGAGTGACAGAGTTCTGGTTTAAACTTTAGCTTCCAGCTCTGTACCAAGATTAAAGGAAAGACGAGAAGTGTGGGTTGGGCATGCTTAAATGTAGGAAGGAAAATTGCTCTTCAGCTGAGCAATGTCTTCATCTTATCCCAGAGAGAACAACCTGCAAGCTATTGGCACAGAAATATACCACCTCCAGACATGTAAGACCAGCAGCCAGTTGAACAAGGCTAAATTGCCTTGTCTAGTGTTTGAGAGTTTTTATCCACACTCTGACATTGTACCGGATTAGAAAGTAAGAAACAGAAGCAGCAGAATGGTGTGAAACACAGCAGTATGGGAGCTGCAGCTAAAACAAGGCTCAGATAACTGCTGTGTTATCCATGAGTGACTGGCAGATGAAATTCAGGTACTCCCAGGAAGGCTTTATTTTGTGTGTTTTGAAGACAGAAATACAAAATCTTTGCGACAAGAAAAGTCTGCTTCCCTTTGTAATAATTTAATTTTTAAAAATTGCATTATCCTGACACCTAGGAATCAGTTAGGGACTCTGGTCGCATTGTGCTTGGTACTAGACAGATGCAAGGAGCTGTAGGCCATCAGTAAATAGCTATTGATTAATACAGTTACTTTAACAGATTTACAAAGCTGCATTGCTCATTTTAAATTTTTTTTTCTTTTGCAATAGTTTATCAGAGGTGTCATATTAAATAGCCAGCTATATTTATTCTGTTTTCAAAAACTGCTTGGTGGATCTTGTTTTGGTGCAGGCTGGTCTCATTTAGAATCTATGTCGATGGATGTGTGTAGGAATAAGCTGCCTTTAAGATGCTGGAGTGTATATTAAGAACTCTATTATCCTTAGAGTTCTTATGTGGATTTTTAGGTATGCTTTAATCTCTTGCTGCCTCTTCCCTGGAAGATTGATGTTTAAGTAGCGAAGCTGATTAAAGCTTTTTAAGTTTTGGGTTTTGTTCCTTTTTTAAAAAAAAAAGAAAAGGACTGTATGCACTTTTATCTCTTAACCAGTGTTCACCTAAGCTGTGAGTAACTGTTTGCTCTCATAGTTTAAAATAAAGCCTTTGTGTTAGTGAACTTGTTCCACAATGTTCAGCTGTGACTCTGGTGCTAATTTATTCAGTTAATCATTAAAAGACCAGTATTGCTGACCAGTGACGAAGCAGAGTTTGAGACTGAAAGAAAACTGCTGTGCAGGCTTAAGGTGGAAACTGATGTAGGAATAACGCGATAGACCACCAGCTGGGTAAGAGTTGGCTTTCATGTCTGTTTACTTTTGGCTGTAGAGGGAGAGAGTAGTTTGGAAAGAGGAAGAAAAGTACTTCCTAAATCTCTCCATGGTATGAACTCAGTCCAACCTATTTACTATGATATCTAACAGAATCCATTTAATGTAATGCATTCTTATTTACCTGCACTAGCTTAAAAATGAAAGTGTTTCTTACACAAGCACATTGTTCTGACCTTCAGTGTTAACATTAATTGCATTTTCCAGTATCCACACTCTGAATAGCAACTGAAAGACCTTTGATTTATAATGATGATAAGCATCTCTTTTCTGGTTTTTGTTTGTTTTTTTCTTTTAATAACTAAAAAGCTCATAATATTTAACATAGCTACATTTAGTAGTGGTAGCATAGGATTCATCATACTGAACAACAGTGAATACTGGAGAAACCTCCATTGTATAAGAAGTACGATTTTGTGGCTAAGGCCATAGTGGGATCTGGGTAGATGAACTGTGATTGTCCATTTTGCAGCTGAGTTAGGCAAGTATTTAGTATGGTCTGAAAAAAGCCACTTCCTTTTTCTTTGCCTCAAATCTCCAAAAGCTAGATGTGGTGGATCTTATGCTTGACCATTTGTCTCTTCAGACTGAGAGTGCTCCAGTCTGGTATCAGTTGGAGTGTCATCATGTTCTCCAGTACAATTGAGAGTGTTTAGCTTAATGGGGGGAATCAGAAACCATTTTGGTGTGGACACTAAGGTTGTTCAGAAGCAGCCTACGCAATGCAACAGATGGACTTTTGCAGCCACTTAATCTGATTTAATCTAAAAGACAAATTAGGGACAGACCAGAGGAGAGCGTTGGGGACCAGCCTGGGGGAATTATCAAATATTCTCTTTTCCTGGGCAGTTCACCTTTTGTTCCTCACCTTCTATATTTAATGCAGTTTCCATGATTCAGCAAGATCAGCATTGAGAAAAGTGCGACTAATGTCTATAGGCAGCCCTGTCTTCTATGTCCCTTCACTAGTGTCTGCTATCCATAAATGTGACCCTGCTCTACAGAGGTTAAAAGGACCTCTTCCTGCACATGCCATCTTTGGATCCTTTTTCCCTGGTTCATTTTGTGTGGATGTTTATAATGTGTGGCCTGGTGCTACTTACGAACTTGCTGCATGGTGCCCTGTCTAGAGGCCCCAGCTGATGCAGTGTGCCCAGGCTACCGGCAGCCAGCTCCATCTCACCGCCTGGGTTAGAGTCTGGGTTCATCATTCCAAACTGACCTATGTCTCAAGCAGTCAGTGCAGTTTCTGATTAAGTGTTTTGTGGTTGAAGAGTGCAGGTGCTGTGCTTAGCTGTTGATGGGGAAGAAGGCCAGGGGATGCCATGCCTTGTTTTATTACCTGGATGGAGGAGTTACTGCAGAAGTGCCAAATGCAAGTTAAATGCAAGCAATGAATATGGCCCTGTTTCTTCGTACAGCTATTAGTAAGGAAATACTGGCTATCTCAGTCAACAATTTAATGTCTGTTTTCTTCATGCTAAAGGCACTGAAGACTTTTAAAATTGCTCTCAAAGGGTACTTCTCATATATGCTGGGTGGATACGGGATAATGAGATTTAGAAAACCTCTAAGTTGCCTCTAGAAATAGAGGCATGAACAGCTGTAAGTTTCCATGAATGCTGAAAAGTAAATGTGCTGAAAGGAAAGCTGAACACTAGTATGGGAATGGTCATGGGATGAAAAGGCTTACATGGGTGCTTTCTCCAGCAATTGCCAGCGGCAGATTGGGGGAGGCATGTAAAAACAAAGTAAGGGAACTACAGATTGTCCCTTCTGTGTTCTCCAGTCTGAAGCAATCAGCAGCTGAAAGAGATCCGGGGGTGAGATGTTGCATGTGAACTGCTAAGTTTTACTAGCCACTGATCAACCTACCCTCCAAGAAAGTGTCTAATCACTTTTTGAAAGCATTGACACTGTTAACACAGGATACCATGGAAGCTTAAAAGCTTAGAAATTTAAATAGTCTTTACATGAAAAAAACCTTTTTGTTTGTTTAAATTCTGCCACCTGCCACCTAGCAGTAGTGAGTGAAACCATTTATGAGAGACCAGGTAGTAATTTCCTACACAGCTTCTCTTCTACAGACTGCCATCATGTCCCTTAGTCATCTTTGGAAGAAGAGAGGCAAATTTTACTTCTGGTACCACAGGCAGTGATGGCAGGGACTGAGGAAAGACAGCCCTCAGCTCTGTATGCCATAAAAAAATTAGCTTTCTGTTGCAACATAGCAATGATAAGTAACTGTTGGAGCATACCAGCAATTTGACTTCACTCCAGAAGGTCCTCTGTATGCAAGAGATGTAGGGTCAAGGGACAGCTGACACAAGGTAGTCATAAAGCAGCTATTTATTGGTGAGCATAAGCATTATTAGGGATAGCACTGTATCCTGTGTGTAGGATATATCCTACATTAGTGATGCCTTATATTTTCTCAGCCATAAGAATGCCAGCTGTTACTATCTCTGTTTCACAGTTGTAGACTGATGGGACAATCATAGTTTGACCCATTAGGATGAAGAACCCTAAAGGACCCACAATGCCTGCATCCTAATCATTACAGCCCCTTCATCAATAAACTCATGGAAACATAATATTCCTTCAGGTATCCACTCTTACAAGAACAGGGATGTCTGCACCTTTTTTGGACTATATTTACAAAAATGTTTCAGACACAGATATCTGCTTTTACTCCTGAAAAAAAGGAATGCCTGACTTAGCTTTGATACTGTGAGCTCCTAATAACAGTTCCAGAAGAACACTCTTATTAAATAAGAGATTTTAAAAAATTATTGTTTGAGGTCAAGTAAAATTTGCACTTGGGCTTCTTTTGTGGTTCAGAGAAGGAAGTGGTGGTCATGTTTTTAGAGAAAGTCTTAAAGCACAGGTTGTCTCATTGCCCCGTATTTTGATTCAGAAGGGAAGGACAGAATTCTGAAGGAATGGAAGCAGTTACTGGGAAGTTTATAGGGAAAAGTCTTAATAATTGCTTCCCATTGTTCATAAATGACACAAGCCTGTCTGCATTGAATGCAATATGCCCTTGCAGCCTTATCAAAGGAAAAGCTGGAAGTGAAGTCCTGTGAACATTTGCCTTCTGGAGGCTGTTTCATATGAAGGAGAACGATTTGTCCCCCTCAATTATACCATTTGTTTGAAGAAAGCAGCGAGTTACTTGCTGAGCAACTTGTTACTCTCAGTAAGCTGCCTCAGCCCTGCGGCATCTGAGGGCTGGTGCCCACTCTCCGCAGGCTGGGATGCAGAACACTTGACTTGCTACAAGCTGTACCTTGCACCTTAACAATTTAGATGAGGAAGCCCACCTTAATTAGTTTGTGAGGCTCTTAGGTAGTAACTGCGAGTTGCCCCGTCCCCTCTGGGAAAGGGAAAGTCTTTTGGCCAGCTCTACAGAGGAGAGAGACAACTGCTGCTATCTCCTGGTATGGTAAGCCCAAGTGGGAATGGCTTGAAGGAGGAGCAGGCACACTGTAAGGAAATCTGATGCCCTTGGCATAACATAATCTGACATTAGTATGTAGCTTTAAAAATAATTCTACAGGGAGGAGAACAGTACTATCACAAAGTAGTTGTTGCAGCATTTCTGCCAAACGTAGCTTTTCAGCAGCAAAATTAGTTTAAGGAATCCTTTCCTTAAACTGCTTTTTTTTTCTGATTTGCACTTCAGCCACAATCAAACTTCTCTGTGGTTTTATTTAGTTTCTGAGTCAGACTTCTTCTTTCTCTTTTTAAATAACAACTTTCCTAGTCTGGGAATAGCAGTACTACTGTACCCGCCAGTTCCCCTCTTCTGCATGAACTCTTGCCCTACATTGCATAGTGCTGCTGCCCTGCAGCGAGGAGTCCAGGTGCAGCTACCGCCTGTGAAGCAATAGCCTGCTGTCACACCTGTCTAAACACAGCTGATTCCTACCTGCTGTGAGAACACCTCCAAGTCCTGGATCACCTTGGGGTAGTTACTGAGGAGACTGTTGGGGATACCCACCCAAAGCTGACTTCCTTGTTTGAGAGGGGAAAACAGTCTAGGGGGTTATAAGGTCTTTTGCTGGTCTGGGTTGCTGTTCTGCCACACTGTGAGTAAGAGCTGTGCTTTTCCTTTATGTTTCTAGCTGTGGCACATTCAGGAAGTCTACAAGCACAGCCTCTGTGCTTTTGGCTTTGGTCTCTGTGTCAGGACTCCATCTCATCACATAGTTAGGCATGCGGGCTGGGAGAGCAGTGCAAGACGAGAAGCTGCTATGCTGGGTGAAAGCGGTGGAAATTTAGGATAGCTTGAGTGTGCCCTGGAATGAAATGAGAGCTTGTTTTTTACTAAAGATAATATTGTTTTGTTTGTTGCATTTGTGTCGTCTGAACCTGGAGAATTGGCAGTAGTTCCTTCAGATCCTTGCTCTTCCTTGCTGGTTAGCACAGCCAAAATGTCTTAATATTTTATGAGACAGCTATATGACAGTATGGACCTTAGGATAGGATATAATATATGAAAATGCTGAGTCCCTTCTATGGATGTGAGCATTATAAAATTTGGGAGTACTTGATACAAGGCGTTGAGTTTTACACTTTAATGCTATGGTATATTGATAGGATATTAATATCTATTTCTTTCACCTTCATGTAGCCAGGAAGCGGTGCTGTCATATTTGAATGAATCCTGTAGAAACAGAAAATGTTCTAGGATGCCTTGTGGAGACAAATGAAAAGTGTCCATAGCGCTGCTTGGCTGGGACTGTGGTCTCATTTGAGCAAAGGCTGGGGTCACTGAGCCAGTATAGTTAAGTTTATTGGCTAACCAGCCATCTTGCAGAGAAACCGCTTTTGTTTTTAATGAGAAATGTCACATTATTAGCACTAGTTTGATGCAGAGGAGTCAGAATTGCTGAGCTTGTTTGAAATTTTCCCTTGGTTCTCTTTTTTTTATTTTTGGCTTTTTTTTAAATAAAAATGTAATAGTGACTGCATGCTGAAAGTGCTTACTTTACTCATGGCATAAGAACGCTTTTCCTGTGCTGTGTGTGCATTTTTTAATATGATCCAGAGTCCAGGAGTGATTCATGATGCCTTTGTGAGAGGCACCTGACTCACATATATCATGATGAATCAGCTTCCTATGCCTGGCGGATGCTGTTCTGCGAAAGAAATGTTCTTTGGGCATGGTACACCATGCAAGCACACGTTCCTAGTCTCTTTCTTCCTGCGTTCATCCCATCAATTACTAAGACTGTAAATCCACGTCTAAATTAATTTGCATAAATAGTAAGACAACATTTCAGAAAACCAGTATTTTGCCATTGGTTCAACTTACTGTATGAATAGAAATTCTTGGGCTGCTTTTACAGAGCCTCAGGGTGTTTTATTCTTTCCCTTGTGACACATTCCTACTAGCCGCCTCAGTGGTAGCTTTGTCCTTGGATCAGAATGGCTCTGCAAAGGACAGATTTGCAAGTGGAAAAGTGTTGCAATATAAATAAGACTTTTCAAAGCTTCACCTTGAATATAGTAGGATGAAGTGGTAATGAAACAGGAGAGTTTAGCTTAGGAAAAGCTACCCATATTTTGGAGGGTTTCTGTCTTGACTCTTAAAATATTTTAATTAACACATTCATTTCTCCTCTCTCCCCATTGGCACAAGGAGAATTTGTGTCTCTTTGCCTTGAGCTATATGCTAGACATTGCCATAATGTCATTATTATAAGAATGAAATATGTGACAAAAGCCACTTACGAAAAATGGCCATGGGCAGATGACCTTTTGTGAAACGTGGACTCGGCAGTTTTCTGTTTTGCAGATGTACTTCTTGAAACTGATAGTGATTATCATAGGGCATGATTTTGTAACTATGAAATATATTAAATAACAGAAATAAAAATTAAAACTGCATGATTTTTGAAAGTCAAGCATATCTACCTTTCTGGTCAAGAACAAGTAAAATTTTTAGCTCTCAAGAATTTTATAGGTGCTTTGTTCTTAACAACAAATGTGGTACAGGCATATGTTAACTAATGTTCATTGTGTCATGTGCTTTGATTTTGGGTGTCTGTTTTTGGTCATGAAGCATGAGAACTGCAGTACTAGTCTTCAAAGTGTGCAAAATACAGGAGTTCTATATGCAATGTATATACTTAAGCGTTAATAGAGCTGATTGTATTGCTTGAAATTAAGGTTGTCTGGCACTTCTCTGTAAAAGATCACTTTTCAGATACTTATAGCTTTACCAAATTTTAATCTTTTGGACTGATATTTTCTATGTTTGATCTGTGCCTGAAGGTGAAAATTTATGTGCATAAATTTTAGGGAAATTGTTTTTCTGAATATGGCTTGTATTGGTTCCATATAACGGAATTTAGAAATTTAATTTTTTTTTTAAGAGTTCAGAAATCACATCTGAAGAAATTATGTTAGAAAAACATATGCTAAATGCAGAGTGAAGCATGTTTAGGAAATACCAGAATTAAATTTTCCCGTGTAACTTGGGTTCAGTAGTTTAGATGGAGTGAGTGACAGAGGCATCAGCTACATACTTACTGTGGAGGATAAAAATAAATACTGAATGCTCAAATACTAAATGAATGAGTGTTATGGAGAAAACAATGCTCCAATAATGTAATTAGAGACTTATAGCCTAATGAGTATGCAAAGAGAGTCACCTGAGGCTGCACATATAACTTTTCTTTGGGTGTGTCTGCAGTCTAATCAACTTCTTTTCAATGAGTCATTTTATTAGACATAATAAACCGAAATGAACATAGATTATTATTCTCTGGTTCAACTTTTGGGTTCTCTAGAAATATGAATAAGAAACAGCTTTAATTGTCACTTTGTACTATGCAATACAGTTAGTCCTTGCTGGTATATAAACCTGAAACGATTGCTTGGATATAGTGAAATACTTTCTATTTCTCTCTTTGTTGTAATGAATACTGAAGCTTTTTAATGTTGTTGTAGTAATATGTAATTGCCAGTAATGTGTCCTGTACTGGATTTCATATTATACTTCCATAATGAAAGTAGCTTTTGTATAATCCACTGCTGTTATACTTACAACAAAAGATGAAAGTGATTGATTCATAGTTAAAAGACTGCATTTACATTGAAGTATAACCTGGAATATTCTGCTGACTTATAAATGGGAAAGAATGAGTGGTGTATATACATTTATCAAGTGTATAATAACAACGTGGAATTCTTGAACATCATAGTATGATTTCTATACCATGAACATGGTATAAAGAACTGTCTTACACCCGCCAAAGATCTGAACGCACATACTGTATTTATAGCTAGGTACTATTACTACAGTGGTAGTTCAGAAAACACTACATGTTTGCAACTTCTCTTCATCAACCACCAGTTTGGAGACACTTAGTGGTAGAGGAGGCTGCTGCTGCAGCGGCGGATCTGCCTGCAGCAGACTGGCTGGGGTATGTGACTGAGCCTCCAGGTACTGGGAGCGGGAGTGGTACCTATTTCATTGCTTCTGCCTCTTTTCATTTCCCAAGCCTGCATTGTTTTACAGGAGAACTGAAATGTGAGAATATTCAGGCTTTTGGTGAACTTGTAGGTTCTAAATCTGTGTGAATTTTTGGATCTTTGTTTATGAAGTTGTTTAATTATGAATAAAGAAAAAGTATTGCTAGCAATCATCTGTAGTCGTGCCTGCTCACATGGAAGAAACTGCCCATAAGCAAGGTCAGACTCCCATCAAGAAAATAAGATTCAGCAAAAGGCAGCATGAAATAAGTAGCATTAGCTTCTGTGACTGCCAGAAGCAGAAGTTCCTTAAACAGAATTTAAAGTTCATGCGTCTGTGAGTGGAGTATAAGGGGGAGGGAGTCAGATCCCCAGTTCTCAATAGCTAAAATGTCTCTCTAGCACATCACTTCTGTTGATGTGAGAACATAACTGAGGAGAATATTGGAGAGGGCTGGAATAACTGTTTTAAGCTACTTTTATGGTTTCCCTCCAGCGACCTCCTGATACAGTGAAATGCAGCAGGGAGATCCGCATGAGGTGATTCACCTTGCTTATAGGGAACTTACTGCCCTACTTGAAACAGCAGGGTTAGGAGTGTTGTACACGTCCTGTTAATAACCATCCACAGGGTATGCAATTCTCCCTTCAAATCTTGCAACTAATTCAGGAACACTTTTAGTGTTGACAGGTGGTGGAGACAGCACAGCACTAATGGCCTTGCAAACATCCAGGACATCTGTGCCACCCCTAAACTTTAACCACGTCTGGACAGATGGCTAACAGATCTCTGACAGTATGGGCTGTTGGTTGTCACAGGATTAATGAGCCGTTATCGATCCTCTTCTGATCATTGCTAACGTATGTGAGGTAAACCTCATGAAAACATCTTTTATTAATTGAAAGTTTTGGGCACAGTGCATGTTGCTGTGTGTCCATTTGTAGTGTGGTTGCACAAGCACAGCTTGTTTCTGTATTCTCTCTCCATTGCTCTGAACACAAGCTGTATCTCTGTCCTCAGACTAGCATTTGAGGCTTGTCAGCCGTACATGGTAGTTGCTTGTGCAGAAGCAAGGAAAAGAAACACTGGCTTCATAAAAAGCAGCAGTGTTTGGTTCTGGTAATTAGGGAGGGTAGGATTGATTTCCCTAACACGTAGCAGCTTATACCATGCAGCTGTAGCCTGTTGCCAGGAAATGGATTTTGCAGACCTGGGCCATTTCTTCCTACGATCGCAAGACCAAATGGACAAGTTGTCCAGTAACATCCTGTGAGTGTGCTTAGGAGGTAGGGCAGTGTCTTGTGGGGCTACGAAATGGGATATGACTTGCAGTGAGCTGTAGAACTTGTCATGGTGGGTGCCCATAACGCAGCCCAGCAAGATGAAATGATACTATACTGGCAAGGGGAAATGCAGGTGCTTATCTTATGGCTAGTGTGCAGTACTGATGGTGTTAGAAATGCTTTAGGAATTGGAAATGCTTTTTGTGGGTTTAGGAGATCTTAAAAATAAGATAAAAAGCTTCTCTTTTTCTCCCCAGCTAATGTGAACTTGCACTTTATCTGCAGTGGCGTCTGAAATTCAACATCCTACTGTATTGTGTTTCCCTATAGACAAACAACTTCCTTATCAAGACCGATAAGAGTCAAATAACCTCCTGTATTCAAAAGGCAATGTTCACAACTGGCTTCTAATTTCAAAGCCAAGATCTTATTTCCTGTGAAGACTATCATGCTACATCAGCTGAAATTATTATTGGAAGACACAGCAGTAATCTGCTTCCACTGAAGATGAAATGTTCCAGCGTGAAATTTTATTTTATGTTCCAAAGATGTCAGCTGCATAGCAGGCATTGTAACTTGCAGGAGGAGTTTGAGTGTAACAGCTGATACATTTTTGAGAGTCACATACATCCTTTAAAGTTGATAAAATTCTCATTCTAATGACTTACTGCAATAATAGCTCTTTTTTTTTCCTTTTTTTTTTTTTGGCCTGGATGTTGTGCAGACATCACAGCTGCTGTGATAGTCATCGCACAGTGAGTAATGAATGTGGTGCAGCAGAAGTGGGCCTTGCCCAGATGGTGGCACAGAAGGCTGGAACTCCTCCCATGCAAGCGCTGACCGCAGCTGGCCCTCTCTGCCTTTCCCAAAAGGATCTCTATAGGTTGTCAAGGCTTAAGTCATTTCAATTTATGAGTTTATGACACAGATTTTTTGGCTTATGTTTTTTCTGGGTCTGCCTGCTGTGTCTGGTAACACTTTTGCCTCATGAGTATGAGGAGTGTATATCAAATATATATAAAACGGTTATGCACTGGGTTTAGGATAGTGACAAGCTTAATATGGCTTCATGATTTTGCCTAAAATAAACTGTTTGTGCAATTTTATCATAGAAAACAAACAACCTACATCTGGAAGGACAAAACAGCTGCATTCTATTTCTGCAACAGGTCACGGAGGGAGGGTTGTACAAAACTTCTTGTGTAACACACTAAAATTATTCTGATGAATTTGAGTTGTTTTGTAAAGAATCGTCTCGGTAATCCACTCCACATCAGCCTGGCTCTGTGCGTAGTGAATGATATTGCTGACCAGAAGGGAGTGTGGCTGAGTGGTGCTATGATGGTTTTGGCTGGAAACTGTTGGGGCAGGAGATCTGCTGATGCACTGCTGGGGCAGTGTGAGTATTTCACTTTCAGTTTTATCAGTTACAAATCGAAATGCTGTAGTACCTCCTGGACTTTTTTTTTTTTCCCCCTCTGTGCCTTCAAAATAACAGTTGCCAGGACTGCTTTGCTGCTTTACTACTTTGTTTTACACTTTCCAAGACTACAGCAGAGTTGATCCAACTTTGCTCTGCAACAGCAGCGTGGCAAATCTGGCCTGATCGATTAGTGGATGATGTCTGAGTGTGAGGTTGTATCATTATGACTTTCTGAAAACTGAAATGGTGAACTATTTTTTTCAAGGTAGGGTAGCCCATTTTAGCTGACAGCACATTGACCCAACGTGGCCCTTGGAAAATGCTATTACTTTATCTGGCTTGGTTTGTTCAGGACTGAAAGTGGCTGGTTTGGTAGTTTTGTTTTTTTTTTTTCTGTGTGGCCTCAGCTTTTCACAGGCACTGAGAACACTGCTAGGACAGGCCTTGGTAACTCTGTTTTAGGGCAACGCTTTCTATTCATGGCAATTCCTAACTACTTCAGCAAAAGCAACAGGGCTGGGCCTGAGTTAGAAAGCATCAGTAGTGAGTTTACTGCTGTGCTGCAAGCCAGCTTGTGAGTGCGAACCTAGGGAAGCAGTAATGGCTATCATAGCCTGTCTGGGCCAACAGTGACTGTAACTCGTAAACAAAGAGTCGAATGTACATGGTGCTGCCTTTTGCCCACACCTCCCCCCTTCTCCCCTGGTAGCTTTCCCGCCTCAGACTGTTTTCAGCCCAGGATGGTCTCCTGAGCTTGATGTGCTTTGCTTGTCTAGCAGCACAAGGCAGGCTCCCTTCCAAGTATGTGTTTGCTCCTCCACACCACCCCAGGTCTATTTAAATGTCTCCAGGGCATGGTTTGTCTCAGATCGCCACAGTTTGGTCAGCTGTGTAAGGAAATGCTGTGCATGTTTGTTCTGAACTGACTCCTGATGGCTTCATTTGCTGGACCCTATCTCCAATATCAGAAGAGACCACGAAGAGCATTCTCCACCTTTTCCTTCCTCCTTTCCATTTTTTTGCCACCTGCTCCTGAAGCCATCACTTTCCCAGGTTGAAGGATCATAACCTGCCCAGCTGACCCATACCTCTGTTCTTCCCTGTTGTCTCCTCTGAACCTTTCACAGATGAAGGGACTAATCTGAACTGTGCTCAAGGTCTGGAAAAAGCATGGATTTATTCAGCAGCATAATGTTGTTTTCTTTTGCTCACTGTTCTGTTCTTAATAGCTCAATGGGTTTTTGGCGGTGTCCAAGCACTGAGCTGATGTCTTCATGGAACTATCATAACCCCAGGCCATGCTTTACAGAAGTAATGGTTAGGAGTACTCTCTTCCTCCTCTGAGGTGAGAGAATCTGGTCTTTTATACAGCGGGGATACTAAAGTCATACCTATTCTGAAGAGAGTTTGGACCTGGTAATTTAAAAACAATCATCTGGACATTCTGTAGTTTTTTTAAAGTGGCTTGCTCGTAATATTCCTATAAACAATACCATGCAAATCTGCCATTGCTATGACATCTCAGATGTATCTTCATATGGATTTGTTTATAAAACTGCACTTTTAGTTTTATTGCAGTTGTCCAGGTTGTTGGAGACAGTCTAGCAATTGCATTCAGTTATGCTATGCATTTGAATAACAAAAGAAGTTACTGTTTTATGTGTCAGCGGATATGAGCCCTATGAGCTTCATGAGCCCTTTCTTTGCTTATTATCAGCTCTAGAGAATCACCCTTATTCAGACAATCCTGGAGACTTATGCTTGACTGCATTTGCTGGAAATATTAGAAACATTGTTTTATATTGTGGAAATACTGTGTAGTAGGCGTGAACCTGGGGTTGTGTTTTCTATAGGCTTATATGATGGACTTAAATTCTAAGGTGTTTATTTCTAAAAGTATATATAAACTGTACCGTGATGAATGGGAGCTAAAAAGAAGCCTCCAGTACTGGCAGACTGTGCTCAGGCTGTCCTATGTCATGTTGAGGAAGATTCAGAACTTGAAATGCTGATGACTCTTCCCCAAAACACTCAGCAACTGTGCACAAGGTTGTTCCTGCATTACTGCTGTTCAGCGCAGGTAATACTGTAGTGCCAAAGAGCTGTAGCTGTATGAGTAGACAACATAGCAGGATAACAAACACACAATTAGATGCAGAATTTGTGGTTGAACAATGGCATGATTAACAGGTATTTCTCTCTCATTCTATCTAAAATACATATGTATAAATCTTATATATATAAATCCCTCTAAAACACTTAAATGTGAAGTATATTATTATACCTCTATTAACTGTATATTTTTAGTGTGTTCCCACTGTGTAGTTGCTACGTACCTATTAAGTCTGGTTCAACTGGAAACAGAAATAGTTTCTAAACAGGGGAAGGAGGGTTTCAAGACAGGGAAAAATAGTAGGGCAAGATTTAGTAAGGATGGGTAGCATTTGTGAGAGAGTAATGAAAGCAAAAAGTATACAAGTGGAGGGAAAAAAAAAGTTAAAATTACCTAGAGGTATGTGGCGAACCCTGATGGCATATATGCAGCCAGGTTTGCAACAGCAAAGAAACACGTATGTTTGTATTGCGTGTCTATCAGATTCTTTCTCTTTTTCTTCCTTTTGGTCCACTGTAACTTTTGAACCTATTGGCTGCAAAATTTAACAGAGAACAAAATGTCTCAAATATATTTAAGTTCCTACAAATTTAACAAAAATCAGCAGCTGGGTAAAAGAGAACAGCCCGATTAGTGCTCACTGCTGAGAAAAGGCACCTACATCTTGGCTCATACTGCTGGGCATCAGCCAGCCGGTCAATGAGCACACATATCCTGCCCCAGCCAGTCAGCCGGCACACATGTAGCTGTGAAAACATCATGGCCCATATGTCACTTGTCTGGCTGAACAGAGTGCTCGGGGATAAGTGGGTTAAGAAATCTAGGACATGTCTACAGGAAACCAGGTATCACATTTCTAGTGGCTCATGGAACAACATGTTGTTTTACTAGTAACCAAGATGTGATGTTTTAAGTAAGTAAGAAATTTGGCCGGCATATTTTTGAGGAAATGCACTTTCCATTTTAGTTACACTGATGTAACTTTTCCATGTCACCACTCTTTGTGGCATCAAGGCACTTCTTCTTTATTCAGTTTACCCAGGAAAACCTGTCTTAATAGAACAGTATATTGGTGATGGTAAGATTATTTTAATGAAGAGAATGATGGGAGAACCCCCTAATAAACCTATAAACTCTTTGAAGAACTGGGAGGGAACCAGAATCTGTGAGGACTTCCAAAGCAGTGGCCCCTCTGTCACTGCCACTCTGGTTCAGGGGCACATTGACCGCTCTAATACAACATGCATCTTCACTCTGTGATGTTCCCATGTTTGTGCTAAAATGCCAGTTTCTAAAATTGGCGTAGTGCATGTTCCAGTCCCCATTACATGGATTGAATCTGGGAATCTTTGTCCTGTGCTGGACAGAGTTGTGCTGGAGAGAGGCAGCGAACCTGGTGGTCACTGCAGAGGCTGTGGGGGACCCATGCCCCCATCCCAGCCTCCTGCTATGGGGACGGTGCTCGTTAGTCTGCTCTTGCCTGGGGCTTCGTGATCACCATCACGAGGCTGATGGTGATCCTTATTGCCAGGGTCGTATGGGTGGTGATGCAATCTGTGAAATAATGCCATTGATGTCAGTTTTTCTCAGCCGTGTTGGGAGATTATTACCAAGCACTTAGGAATATCTGTGTAAATACATGGGAAATTGTTCCCTTGAATACCTTTAAAACTAGTGTGATTACGAACAAGAGATTATTCTGGCTTGCAGATTTATTAATGATAGTTCCATTGAAATATACATAAGTTTAAGTATGACATGAAATATAAATGCAGTTGATTTTATGGCAATTTGTCTTATGTTGGAAGTTGGAAGGCATGCTTTATTTTAATCACGTGTATATGTGTGAACAGGACTAAACGTACTGATGACTAACATACTTAACCTGAGTGAGAGGTGGTTTATTCTCATGCATATGCCATGGAGTGATGTATTTCAAACTACAAAGGATTGTAAAATTAAAAATACCAATTTCTGCAGAATGTTGGCACCAGTAGTGTTACCATAAGTCGGCAGATGAAGAACTCTCTAAGACCCAATTTGGAGTTTTAGAAAGCAGGCATTCTTTATTGCAGCGCCAGGTGCTAGGTGGAATTTCCACAAATCAAGCACACCTATCGCTAGATCACTGTTACATTTATACACAAGAATTACTAGGTAGTAGGTAGTACACTCCCAGTTACAATGATTGGTTAGTGATTTACATATACTTATAATATCTGCTGTGTCATTCTCTTCTGTTACTACGCTTGCGCAGGGGAAGGGTCTTCACCTGGGCAAGGGTCTTCTTGACCTGTGGGTGTGTTTTTTAGTATTATAATGAGGGCAGTTCACTTCAGGTTACCTTAAAAGTAAGTTTCGTTGCCAAGTTAGCTAGATATTCATCTACCTTGTCAAGTTGTCAAATAACTCATCCCATATACAATAAAGCCTAAGTGGTCTGGTTATGGTCTAGAGAATTAAGACTAAGGCTAACATGGTCCAGTGAATAACACAGCAACCCCTACATAACGCTAACATAAAGATTAATCAAAATGTTCTTATAGTTGCTTATTCATTATCAAACACAAAATATAGAAAGATTCAATAAACACTTATGATAATCTTCAACATTTCCCCCCCTTTGTTAATGATGGGGCTCAAATATTTTTACAATGGAAAGACTGTATCTTTGATACCTATAACACTTCTATAAATATGGCTGTATCTTTCACAGTCAAGCTTGGAGAGTGTTTGAAAAATGCCATATGATGGAAAACAAAAGTCTGAATTTACAAGTGCTATAGTTGCCTATGTTTACCCATTATTTTATTGGAAAAAACCAGCATGTAGCAAAACAAAGACTTGTTTGTTTAGCAGAATCTTTACATTGTAATTTTCAAATTCATTTAGCAAAGAGATGAAATCAATAAAAATCAATGGATTGTATTAGAGTAAAAGTGAACAGAAAATGCCCTTCCATTATTTGGTGATGAACTACTCTATACTTACATCCACCATGAGTGAGTGTCTGGTGTTTCCCTAAGACAAATGAACAAAAGACAAACAGTATGTGTAGTGTGTGGTTGTCTCTGCACTTCAGGAAGTTTTGGAGATTCACTTGATAGTACTGTTTTCTGTGTTAATAGTAAATAAAGGGGCTCAGGCAGTGAAGATGGGGTTTGGGGGGTGCGGGTTAAGAAGAAACCATAACCTTGAATTTAAGACACTGTAGCATTTTTTTTCAACAATAGAAAAGATAACTTCATGTTTGTAATCATGCTCACATTTGGCTAACAGCATTGTACAGTCAAATACCCATTAATCTCATTGTTAGGTCTTCTGTATTTGCTTCTTAAATCTTTTTGAGGTTTTACACTGTTGTTTTTAATCACCACCATAAATTTCATTAACAAATTTCTCATTCACTAAGCCGTGATCCCCCAAAACAGGGTTATGTGATATTGTGCTACTTAATAGGTTTAAAAATTCTTAAAACATAAGGTTATAGTAATGAGTGGAGGTAAAAATACGAATGAAGGTATTCGGGATGGAAGCTGATCTAGGCTGACAAAAGTCATGCTATGTAATTATCCTAATTGGAAACAGTAACAGAAAAAAAGCTAGGTAAAGGACATTACTAGGGAGGATGTGGAAATGATTTTTTTATGTTAGGCCAGCAGGAACAAGTTTAACTGAAAGCAACAGAAAATCCGTATGAGGCTGACAAATGTATTTGATGTTTGTGATGAGATATCGGA
>NW_008824035.1:10423765-10427119 GCF_000699105.1 Pygoscelis adeliae | reverse complement strand
AGGTGGAATTTCCACAAATCAAGCACACCTATCGCTAGATCACTGTTACATTTATACACAAGAATTACTAGGTAGTACACTCCCAGTTACAATGATTGGTTAGTGATTTACATATACTTATAATATCTGCTGTGTCATTCTCTTCTGTTACTACGCTTGCGCAGGGGAAGGGTCTTCACCTGGGCAAGGGTCTTCTTGACCTGTGGGTGTGTTTTTTAGTATTATAATGAGGGCAGTTCACTTTAGGTTACTTTAAAAGTAAGTTTTGTTGCCAAGTTAGCTAGATATTCATCTACCTTGTCAAGTTGTCAAATAACTCATCCCATATACAATAAAGCCTAAGTGGTCTGGTTATGGTCTAGAGAATTAAGACTAAGGCTAGCATGGTCCAGTGAATAACACAGCAACCCCTACATAACGCTAACATAAAGATTAATCAAAATGTTCTTATAGTTGCTTATTCATTATCAAACACAAAATATAGAAAGATTCAATAAACACTTATGATAATCTTCAACAGTAGGATACACTGGTTAATGATGGGGCTCAAATATTTTTACAATGGAAAGACTGTATCTTTGATACCTATAACACTTCTATAAATATGGCTGTATCTTTCACAGTCAAGCTTGGAGAGTGTTTGAAAAATGCCATATGATGGAAAACAAAAGTCTGAATTTACAAGTGCTATAGTTGCCTATGTTTACCCATTATTTTATTGGAAAAAACCAGCATGTAGCAAAACAAAGACTTGTTTGTTTAGCAGAATCTTTACATTGTAATTTTCAAATTCATTTAGCAAAGAGATGAAATCAATAAAAATCAATGGATTGTATTAGAGTAAAAGTGAACAGAAAATGCCCTTCCATTATTTGGTGATGAACTACTCTATACTTAAATCCACCATGAGTGAGTGTCTGGTGTTTCCCTAAGACAAATGAACAAAAGACAAACAGTATGTGTAGTGTGTGGTTGTCTCTGCACTTCAGGAAGTTTTGGAGATTCACTTGATAGTACTGTTTTCTGTGTTAATAGTAAATAAAGGGGCTCAGGCAGTGAAGATGGGGTTTGGGGGGTGCGGGTTAAGAAGAAACCATAACCTTGAATTTAAGACACTGTAGCATTTTTTTTCAACAATAGAAAAGATAACTTCATGTTTGTAATCATGCTCACATTTGGCTAACAGCATTGTACAGTCAAATACCCATTAATCTCATTGTTAGGTCTTCTGTATTTGCTTCTTAAATCTTTTTGAGGTTTTACACTGTTGTTTTTAATCACCACCATAAATTTCATTAACAAATTTCTCATTCACTAAGCCGTGATCCCCCAAAACAGGGTTATGTGATATTGTGCTACTTAATAGGTTTAAAAATTCTTAAAACATAAGGTTATAGTAATGAGTGGAGGTAAAAATATGAATGAAGGTATTCGGGATGGAAGCTGATCTAGGCTGACAAAAGTCATGCTATGTAATTATCCTAATTGGAAACAGTAACAGAAAAAAAGCTAGGTAAAGGACATTACTAGGGAGGATGTGGAAATGATTTTTTTATGTTAGGCCAGCAGGAACAAGTTTAACTGAAAGCAACAGAAAATCCGTATGAGGCTGACAAATGTATTTGATGTTTGTGATGAGATATCGGAAGAAGGGCTGTGCTCTGAAATGATGCTCCTTTTGCTCTGGCTCCTGTCTTGACTTACAAGTTTGTCTTTTGTAAAGTACTATATTTCTTTGTGCATAGGGGGAATGGAGTAGAAAAGTAATGGTATTAAAATCTCTAACAGTCAAGCAGAGCCTAACAAAATTAACTACAAACTATTTAAAATCTGCTTTATCTTTGAAGAATTATGTTAGTAAAGAACAAACACTTTCAATGAGAAATTGGAATTGGTACTCAAATCACTGTCAAGTGAAACTGTTAGGAAAACTGTGGGCCTCATTTTGATTTCCTTTTAGAAACAGCTGGAAGAAATGCGATATCAACTTCCACTACTTCACTGATGTAAAACTAATAGGGAAGAACAAAGCAAACTTTCTAGGCTTTCCTGTGTGGGAAGGCAGAGGTCAGTAAACTGATGCTCTGTGAG
The DNA here is from genome assembly GCF_000699105.1 of Pygoscelis adeliae. NCBI lineage: Eukaryota > Metazoa > Chordata > Aves > Sphenisciformes > Spheniscidae > Pygoscelis > Pygoscelis adeliae. The sequence goes on along the minus strand of NW_008824035.1, from coordinate 10,425,028 downwards.
CTGATGCCCTGGGTTACTCTTCAGCAACTTTCTTGCATAAATAGGTTCTTCAATTTTTCTCTGGCACAAATTTGCAAATTAGTTTTTCCTAAAATGTTGTTAATGTATTTAACAACACTGATGACAAGATAAAGGGACAGTATATGGCCTGAGATACTATTTATCCTGTGTATTTGAAAGATCAGTGCTTTTCTGAACCTCAGAGAGATTTAGCTTAGCACAAGAGCAACAGGGGAAGAGCTAGCTACACAGAAAGAGAGATAAATGACAGGAAACTAAAACCAAACAAACTAAACCAAACCCACCTAGCCCCCCCAAACAAAAAAAAAAACCCAAACCACTAACCCAAACAACCCCTCTATGAAGGGAAGGAAAAAAAACCCAAAACACCCTATGTCTTAAACCTGTGTTTCCTCTATTTTAAAGGTATTCTAAACTTAATTTGTAAATTTTTTTCTTTCAACCTTTCTTGACCTGAAAGAAATAAATCTTAGTTGGATATTGCAGTTTGAAGAGACATACTGTAAATGGTATTGGCAATATTTTATCTTCCAAGAGAATGTACTTTTAGATGAACCTAAGGAATGACAGTCAACCATTTAATTGGCATTGTGTGCAAGACAGAACGTACATACTAAAGGTTACCTTGAGGTATGCAGCTATAATTACTATTGACCAAAACAGACTTTTCATTTAATCACCCCCCTGAGAAATGATGTTGCAAGGTTAAAGGATTACCATTTTTCAGGAAAGATGTCAATAAGGAATGAAGACTGCTTACAATTTTACAGTCTGTCTTGTCTCTGCTGTGCTTGAAATCTTGATCGAGTTGGGCCCTTTAAGTATGAAAAAGAACTATTCAATACTCGTTCCTACTAAAAAAAAAAACAATAAAAAAAAAAAACAAACCCCACCCCCCCCAAACCCCCCCCCCCCCCCAGAATTTTAAAGGTGGGAAGAGAAGACATTCAAGTATCTTTTAAATACCTTTAAGACTTGATCACATTCTAGTGAGTTTTTTTTAAATGTAAACTTCTAAAGAACGGAAGTGGAAAAAAAAATGCTGGCAGTGCAGGAGTATCTCTTGATGCAGAATTGGATATAGTGGCAGCTGAGATAATTTGAGGTGCTGAATTCACAGCTGTATAAATTTAGGAAGAGACAGGTGTGGGGGGTTAACCCCCGTTGGGACCTAAGCCCCACCCAGCCACTCGCTCACCCTCCCCCCATGGTGGGATGGGGGAGAGAATTGGAAGGGCAAAA
>NW_008824035.1:10422248-10423723 GCF_000699105.1 Pygoscelis adeliae | reverse complement strand
CCCACCAACTGATGTCCAGTCAGTCCCCAAGTAGCCATCACTTCCCCCCGGCCAACTCCCCCCAGCTTATATACTGAGCGTGACGTCATATGGTATGGAATATCCCTTTAGCCAGTTTGGGTCAGCTGTCCTGTGCCCCCTCCCAGCTTCTTGTGCACCTCCTCACTGGCAGAGCATGGGAAGCTGAAAAGTCCTTGACTTAGTATAAACACTGCTTAGCAACAACTAAAACATTAGTGTGTTATTACATTATTCTTGTGCTAAATCCAAAACATGGCACTATACCACCTACTAGGAAGAAAATTAACTCTATCCCAGCCAAAACCAGGACAACAGGTCATGGCAACTTTTATTTCCTTAACAAAGGCTCCTTAGCTCTAAAATGCACTTCCCTCCTTTCACTGGGGTTCACATTTGGTTATGATGAGAAAATTCTGAGAAGCTGTTTACTAGATACTTTCTAGTGTTGAGGTAAAGGGTTGATTTATAACTTGAGGCTAGGATACATAGGCTTGAGAAAATACATACTGTGACAAATGTCCTGTGCAGCCTCAGCATAGAAATACAGTTAAAATCATGTACATAAAGACAGCAACTTCTAGCTTTGAGTACAGGGCATTAGGAGAACAAATGTTGGAGATCCTTCCACCTTTATGTAACTGTATCCATAGGCCCTGTGTAAATGAAATCTCTGACAACTTTTGTTAATGAACTGAAAACCTTTTAAGTGGCTCCTGGATAATTTTGTGGCATGGCTTGATTCACATAAAATGGACAAATCTAAACATCCTCTAAAATGAGACTGCATCTTCTCTCTGCAGGTTTTTTGTTTGTTTGTTTTCATACATTGGGGTAATGAGCGTGATAGTTATCTGAAAGTGGAAAACACAGCAAAGAGGAGGCACATGAACACTGTGTGCTGAAAACCCTTCCTGCTCCTTCTGGGGAAGCTGTGTCATCAGGATGCTGGAGCAGCAGAGTAATTTCCAGGCTCCGGTGTCCCCCTTGCAGTGTTCAGATGCACATCACCAAGCAGGCAGGGGTCATGCCATGCCACCACGTGAAAAGCACAGGGCTGCTGCTGCAACACTGTGCCCCTCTTCTTTTGCCACCGGTCAGGAAACCTGTGTCTGCCCTTTTGTTGTTGCTGTCACCCTTCCTTTCATGTCACCTCCTTCCATCTGCAAACGACGTGTGTGGTTTTGTCCACTTTCCATAGCAGGATAATCTAACAGTTAGTAGTGTGGGGCAGGAGTTGGCTCTACCGTGACTTGTTCATACAGCAATGAGCACAGTGAGGCCTCAGATTAGTGTAACAACTGCTATCTTGGTGAAGACCGGACGCTTCGCTGTGGATCTCCAGAATTAAAAAAACAGCCTCTGTGCAGACCTCAAGAGTTAAGTGCAGTAGCTGTCAGGCTCCCATCCTTGTCACATGGAGGGGCAGTGCAGCTGAGTGATGGGATGCATTCCTG
>NW_008824035.1:10390216-10422230 GCF_000699105.1 Pygoscelis adeliae | reverse complement strand
GCACTGGCACCTAAGGGGCTACTACAAGGGGCTGATGCAGGAAAGCATGAGTACTGCAAATTTATTTATCTGCAGTGTGGGCAAAGTGTGGTTCCTTGCACTTTCACCCCTGAGCATTTATATATAGGCCATACCCAACCTGTCTCTGTCTAATTTGGTTAGCATCTCAGTGATTCTCAAGTTACTTTCCTTTACCCCCATCTGATTTTCAAATCAATTGCAAGATTCAGGATGTGATAGGGAAGGATCTTAAACGTTCACAATGAGATCAGCTTTCCAACTTTCAGCAAGCTAGAAATATGTATTTAAGACAAAACATGGAAGTCCTACAAATCATCAGTGAATGCCCGTGTTCTCTTTTTCAGGAAGTACACTTTGGCTTGCACATCCCTCTCGGTACAGAGTTCCCCAGCAGTCTTGCTGGACAGTTTGAAAGTGATTACCTTGGTAACGCCACTTCCCATGGCCAAAAAAGCTTCAGGCAGCTTGTCTTAGTATTGCCTTTGTGCTCAGTGCTTTTGACAATTACAGTGTAAGTCCCTAATTATCCCGCTTCACAACAACTTTCCTCCTCTTCTGCTGGAGCGCTTGAAAGTAAGTAAGTAGAATAAAGATGAAGTAAGTAGAATAAAGCAAGGATTTACAACTCTGAAACTTGTTCAAAATCAAGTCCTGATGACAAACTAAAATACATTACAAAAGAAAAAAAGTTTTGATTATCAGTTTCCTGGTGCTACATCCTCCTGTTTAGCACTGGTGTACACACACACACACACACACACACTTCCTTTAAATCTCAGATGGGAATATGAGTATGATGCCAATTAAGAGTATAATGCTAGAACTTCTAGACCCAAAAAGGGTGTGGCTAAGTGGGAGCAAGGTAAAGTGGTTGTCTGATTTTGTTTTCCGAGTTCCTCTCGTGGTCTGGTTTTCAGGTGTTGAGCATCCAAAACTGCATGGAGGTCAAAGAAACTGTGCCTACTTGACGTTTCTGAAAATTGGATATTAGTTATTCTGCTGCATCCTATTCCAAATACTGCTGTCCTGCCTGTGTCATGGCAATGAATGTCTTGCAGTGAGTCTGACAAATATCCATTTGTCCCAGGACTGTAAAGCTACAGTTCCATAAGGAAAGCTGTGAAGGTGAGGAGATACAGAGTTTGTGATCTTTAGCTCAGAGGCAGCAGAGGGATGCAATATGCTCTTCTCAGTGCTATCTTGCCCTGTTTCAAGGGTTGACACTGGGCGCTTTCTTAACTTAGAATTGAGACTGTTGTAATTGCTTTGCAGTTGAATTCAAGGACTTGCTGTATTAGTAAAAACAAACAAACCCTACATCGAAGTAGTTCTTGCAACTGAGGAAAATGCTTCTGTGTGTTATAGACCTTGTTGTCCCCTCACACTTAAATGATTGTAGCAGAACACAGATTTGTGTTTCGGGATCTACTGGAGATACTCCTTGTGGAGAGAAAGCAGGAACCTTTTGTTAGCATGGGATTGTACTGTTTACATAGGTAATGTCTAGTATTATGACCAAAAAAATCTGTTAGTATTCGTTAGAAAAAATCCTGCTTGTCTTTATATTATTAGGAAGGCATATGTCTCTGTTAGGGAAGCGAAGTGACTATTAAATGCTTCTTTTGTTGTTGATGGAAATTCCATGTTCAATTGTGATGTGTCAAGTATGAATGTAAAAGATCTGCCATTCCACAATAGCTGTCTACAGTATATCCCGATGACAGTGAAGCCAAATTAATCTGCTGCATGTCGGTCAATATTTGCAATTGTTTAGAGAGTTTCCTTGATGGACATTTATATAAATAGTGGTTCATTGTCCCTTAAGTGGATGTCACCTCTTGAGAGACATAATCTCCCAGGGGGAAAAAACAATCATGGCAAACCTATCATCAGTCCATAGACTGAGGGCCATTCATTTTCTTTTTGTTTCACTGTGAATACCTATTCCATGTGCCTGACACTGATTTTTTTCACTTTCTGTAATGTATGATTGCAATTGTCTAGTTTGTGCTATTTCTTAGCAGAGTTTGGGATGGTCACGTTTCACACATCAAATCCTTCATACAAAGCAGAAAGAGAAATGTGTATAGGTTTTGTGTGTGTGTGTGTGCGCGCGCAATTGTCATTGGAAATTAACAATTCTCTTTTTTTTCCCTGTGAAATACAAAGTCAAGTTTTAAAATCAAGACTATACAGTTAAAATGGTAAGATACTAAACATTTCTGTGAAATTCAAGAACTTACATGGACTCGGACTAATTCACAATTGTAGTTCACAATTCAGGTATGGTACGAAAGGGCCACCAGTATGTTCAGCTCATCCTTAGCAGCTTCCCTGTCTTCTCAGGTCTTTTGCCAAACCCTTCTATAGTGCTGACAAGAGCCATCTGTGCTCTTTCTCTTCTCTAACCCAGGCATCTGTAAATCACCGGGCTGTTCAGTATTTAAACCTGCTTACACAGCACAGCAATAGGTGATATATTTTTGTATGTGAGCACTTATTTAGGAAAGAACAATGTTTGGTTAACAGTGTCTCACTGTGCACTTTAGCAAATTTATCTTTACTCTGCTTCGCTAGATTACTGATAGGTTTAACCCTATGCTTGTCAACTACTGTGCTTCACATAAAATAAGTAGTGGCTTCACATCCCCTAAATGTTCCTTTGAAAACTTATCCAAATAAATGTCTTTGCTTGTCAATACCTTTGCGAGACAATTAAGTTTTGCTTCTGGCTCCTGTAGTCTTCCATTTTTAAAATTAGTTGTGTTAGGAAACTTCTCAAAGGAACTTCTATCTACACAAGTGGATTTTATTTATAGAAGAGTGGAATTGGTTCTCCTGCAGGAAGGACGTGTTTCTTCTGTCAGAAACAAAGAAATAAGCAAATTAAAACAAGGAAAAGGTCTATTTTGGCTGTGCTTACTAATTAAAGAAAAATTAAAAGGCAAAAGACGGGCAGGGGAAGGGAGATCAGAGTCTGATTTGCTGTTTGGCTTCAGTTTGTAACTGTTTTTCTGGCTCGTTGTTAGGAAATCCTCTTCCTGTGCCCCTAGTGTCATGAAAGAGCAAGGGGAGAAATCTTGGGGTCACAGATGTCTATGGAAATGGTATTAACTTCAACCAGCAATGAGCAAGTTACTTAGGATGCTCAAGAGGGGGACTGACCTTCTGTTAGCCCAAAAAAACCAGAGAGAACTGTTATGGCAGTGGGATGCTTGAAAAAAGTGTCCTGAAACCATCCTTTTTCTTTTGTGTTGTGAATAGTTCAAGATTTAGGAGAGTGAATTGTGTCCTGACGAGCTTGCCTGTCAGTCTGTGACACCAGTAACATCCAGCCCTGAGGCAGCTCATCCTCAGCCTCGTGTATTTGCCACGCTGGGCTGCAGGCCCTCCTTGCCAGGTTCGAGGCACAATATGTGGACAAGGCTCTTGGGAAGCAGGGCTTGGTTGTTATCTGTGCCTGCCTGACTCACCGGGTAAGATGTTACAGATTTGTGGGTCACTTCTTTCACTCTAGCTCATCCTTCCCACTCGACCTCCAGAACTTCCAGACACCTGAGGATTTCAGAAATAGGTTGCGCAAGGGAAAATACTTTGTTTGAACTCTCCTGTTGGTAGGAAATTAAGTTCAAAGGTGGGTGTTTTCTGTGCCAAAGAGGCATGATTTCTGCATTTCTGTGCCTTGTGATGCTTCGGTTTCTTTTGCAATGATTTTACTTACAACATTTAATAGCTGAACGGTCCTTTAAAAAAAAAAATTAGAGCTAACAGTGGTTTCTTTGTGCATACATGTCTGTGTGTACGTGAGATTAGTTTTGTTTAAAGCTAGTCAGGAAACAATTATTAAACAAAATTTAAAACAAAGCAAAACACGTTTGTGGCTTGATTATATACAGAAGCCTCTAGAGCACAGCAGAAAGTGGCAGAATAAATAGACAAAAATGAGACTGGATTGATAAATAATTATAGCAGTATTTGAAAGAAGGGTAGTTTACAAATAAGTACTATGTTGTACACAGAGGACTAGAGTATTTTGTGGTGCTCCCATGATATTTGTGCTTGGCCACATGGGGCTGTTAGTATCTTAGTATCAGGAGCCTCTCGGCACACCTACAAGTGGAGGATGTGCTATCCCACATGACAGCTGAGGGACAGGAGAATACAGCTTATTCAAGGTTACCCAGGAAGTCCAACTGTTGAATTCCTGTGGCAAAAGCACTGGAATATTAATCCCCTATTGCAGTGCTGGTGGATTCCTTTATGTGCCGACTCCTAGACAATTGATATATAGCAGAATAGCTTTGCAGGTTTCCAGATTTTGGAGGGTGACATGACACATTTAGAATGAACCCTGCAGAGGGTGTTTATTCCAGTTCACAGTAGCAGGTAGGGCTAGAGAAGGAATGAGTCTGTAACGTGCACAGCTGTAGGACTCTCTGGAGTCAGGTTAATAGCTTCAGTCCCTGAATACCCATTTCTTGAATCCACTTTCAGCTCATCTGCAAGAAATCTTGTTGCCACTGCAGCACCGAGGATTGTCCTGATCGGTGCTGCAGTTATCGACATCACTTTGCAGCTATATACAAAGACTCTGTGGGCCTCATTTCAGAAACCCCTCTTGTACAGCAGATAAAATGTTACCATTTTTAGAACAGTCACAGTTGAACAAAAGTCATATTAAAATGCTTTATAAACTACAATAGTAATTTATTTTTTTCTCTTGCTATTACTGTTTTGTTGAACTCCCTATTAACAGCGAGAAATTCACATTGCAACATGTTGGTGCATGACTCATCCTAGGATATGCCTTCTGTGGGGTTGTGGCCCTAGATGAGGCAGAGAGGTGTCTCATAAGTGGCTTTTATCAATAAATTACCTTAAAGGTAATATTCCTACACTTCACCAGTGCTTTTTTGTTTGTTTGTTCCATTTGCCCTCCACCTCTAATATTAAAGGAGATGCCAATGACAAATAATTTTGGGCAATACCCTGTTTCTGGTATTGCTTGGATGTCGATAATATTTCTCTGCAATGCAGCCTCAGGGATAGTCATATCCCCCACCCAGTGGCTTGCAAGGAATGCATCGGATAATGACAAACTGCAGTGCACTGTGCTCAGAGAGCTAATGAGGTGCTTTGTTCTTCAGCATCAGTACATATTTCATCTACACCTTTCATGTACAGAAGTGGAATTTTAGCTGACATTGTATGCATCTAAAAGGAAGTGAATTTCTGATGCAAGTGTAGGTACTAATATCCTAACCATAGTGATTTCATTATGTCCTCCAAACTCAGCATCACACTGTCCTTGGGGGAAATGGACATTTTGAATGTAAGGTAGGAAATTACCAAAGGGAATTGAGGATGCCCTTCTGAAAGGGTGTCATAAAGATGCTGTGACTTGTTAGAAGGAACAAGGGTGTGATACATGCTCAGACATGACTTTATAAGCCTTTCCTTGACACTAAGCATCTCTATTGAATGCTAAGGCTGAATTTCTACAAGGTGAATGTAACCATGTGATAAATGTGCAGGAAATATAATTTCCATCTTGTCCTCTTTTGCTTTTTCTATGTATTTAAAAAAAAAAATTCTCATTGTGCTACTTAAAAGGCTGGTATTTTCAGACCACAACTCTCGGTGGGAATGAATAGGGAAAATATGCATTCTGACTCTTAAGAAAATTATGTGTTTCCTAATACTATCAAAGTGGCAGGTCAGCTGTTGGAAAAGTTGAGCATTGCTGTCTGTGTAAAAGGATGCTGTTCTGAGTGCTATAAAATACACCAACTTGCTCAAGTTGTTTCTTCTATTGTATAGACTCTTACTGTGTGTTCATCACTGCTGTCTGATCATCCTGCAGTAGTAAATGAAGTGATACAGCTAATATCTGCCATGTGCTCTTTCACTGTTCTCTTTCAGGGAGAGAAATGTATGTGTCCCCCAGTGTTTTACTGGGGATTTTTTTTAACTGTGTATATATACAGGTTTGCACATGTTGCTATGCACTTGTGCTGAGAGGTCAAGATCTAAGAAACAGTGTAGTTTGTGACATTTCACAATCCAGCTGATTCTCAAGATAACTTTGCCTTCTGCTCAGCTCAGCCTATTGCATTGTGTTGCTTTTACCGGAAGAGCAGTTCTGTCTGCAGAGTACTTGAGCTCTGGAGCAATGCCAGGTAGTAGGTAGTGGCCCAATCTGAGGTTATTTTGACAATGATTTACAACCCCAAAGAAAAATCTCAACACTGTAAAGCTTTCTTCCTTTGCATGTCTGAGTGAAGCTGCAGCTCTGCTTCCCTCCAGATTGATACAAATTTCATGGCCTTATTTATTTACACTAGTGTACATCCTTATCGCCCCATCCCTTCCCTGTGTGAGTCACATGGTGGAAATGAAGGGTGCTGCCTGAAGTACAGATGCTCTGAAAGAAGAGTTGCCGCTACAGTTTCCTGCTACAACTGCAGGAAAAGTTTTAATGTTTCTTCTTACCCCCTGCACTGTTCATCTCCTCCTGCTCCTCTGTTGTGCTGCCATAGACAGCTCTCTGTTACCAGGAAGTAACTTAAATGCAGTGTTAATAACATGAGTAGCACCAGTGCTTGGACGTGAGTGGGAGACGGAATAAAGGATGGAGACTAGGGGGCCTTGTGCCTTCTGGTAAATCTCTGCACTGAAACCGAGCTGCAAAATTTGTTAGTTGCTTGCAAAATGTCTCCTGTGTCTGTCTGTTGCTGCCTGCCTGTATTATCAAGATCTTCTTTTGGAAATCAATGCTAATGCTTTCATAGAATCATAGAATAGTTTGGGTTGGAAGGGACCTTTAATAGCTTTCGGAGCAGTAGTTCAAGGTGATCTAGAATCCACATGTAGGCTATGATTTTGCTTCAGCTATGTTGCAGACACATTAGTGCAGATTAAATAGAAGAAGATAAAAGGCAAGTTCATGCAATCATATTAGCAGAACAATAGAGGTGAGAGTGATCAAAGGCAAATACACGGCTGGGTCACTTTGCTGGAGTACTCCTGACACATAGCTCTCTTCACTTGAGTTGCTCTTAGCAGTTTTCCAGGCTCTTTGGAGCAGGAGTGGGAAGCATGCCCAAGGAAGGTGTTTTGCCATTATACGTTAATTTTTATTTACTGCTCGACAGCTGAGAACCAAAGAGTAGAGCCTGTTCTTTGATACATGGCTGACTTATTACACACCTCTTTAAAGTCCTCTCATCAGCAGGAGTTACGCTTCAGCCAGTCCTGAGGTCTGAGATATTGAATGCCTCTTTGGTACGTGACAGGTCTTTTGAAGCTTTTGAAGCTACTAAAGCTGGAAGCACCATCAAACTTCCAAATTGTTTGTAGAGTGTATAATGGCCCATTAGAGAAAATAAGAAAGTTACAGTGAAACATCCAAGACCTACAATTGCTCCTTGTTGAACAAATGGTGTTACACTGCAGCACCTCGGTTTTCTCCCTGCAAAGACGGGGTCATTACCCTCATCTGTAGAATACTTTGAGGCTGACAGCTGAAGGGGACTGTGGAAGTGTTTGGATTAATTACTATTTATCATGGTGTTACTGTTATGGCTACCACTGCTATAATCTGATGTGGGTTCATTTATATAATTAAACAGTTCTATTGTCAACACAGATTTGAATTGCAGCTTAAACATGCTGGTATATTGAGACAACGTAGAAACTTCCTTGTGACTTGCTGTGGTGCAAACCCATTGCTGTCTTGGATTTTAGTGAGGATTACTTAGTGAAGCGATGTGCTCTAAATCTGAATAGCTGATCTGTTTGTTTTTTGAGGAGCACTGTCCTCTGGAAGTTTGGATGTACATACACTTAGATGTTTTCGTAACAGCTAAAATGAGTCTGGCTTAATGATGTGTTCCTATAGTCAAGACCAGACCAGCAGGTATAGAATAGACATTGGTAAAAACACTTGAAGGATGAAGTGCCAAATGTTATAACTCAAAAGGGAGGCTCAAGAGAGACCTTGGGGCTAAGAAGGAACTCACTGTTTATGCAGACATTTCCTTACAGAAACTGTGGAAGTCAGTAGCTTTTGCGAGAGGGAAAGGATTGATGGGCAAAGGTGAAATGGCACTGGTGAAAGCTGAACTACTGCTTGATTTATGGCAGCCACCCGCAGCACACTGAGCACCAAGGGCTGCTGAGGTATCATGCTGCTGGCGTTAGCCATGGAAAACGGTGGATGGTCTGGTTTTGAGCTAGACATCTTCTAGGTTTTCTAAACGCAACCCACAATGCTGTCATCTTGCTCTGTCCAGGGAGAGAGTTTGCTCCAGGAGAAATCTTGTATTGTTTTGCCTAAAGACTCTAATGCCCAAAGGGAGAAGAATGGACCCTCTTCTCATCCAAGATGTTTATTTTGTAGTAGATTGGTGTCCTGGTTTCGCCTGGGATAGAGTTAATTTTCTTCCTAGTAGCTGGTACAGTGCTGTGTTTTGGATTTAGGATGAGAACAATGTTGATAACACACCGATGTTTTCGTTGTTGCTAAGTGGTGCTTACGCTAGTCAAGGACTTTTCAGCTTCCCATGCTCTACCCACTGAGAAGGCTGGGGGTGCACAAGGAGCTGGGAGGGGGCACAACGGGGACAGCTGACCCAAACTGGCCAACGGGGCATTCCATACCATACGATGTCATGCTCAGTACATAAAATGGGGGAGAGCTGGCCAGGGGGGCCGCTGCTCGGGGACTGGCTGGGCATCAGTTGGTGGGTGGTGAGCAATTGCATTGTGCATCACTTGCTTTGTATATTCTTCTTCTTGTTATTACTATTAGTAGTAGTATTTTATTTTATTTCAATTATTAAACTGTTTTTATCTCAACCCACGAGTTTTCTCAATTTTACTCTTCTGATTCTCTCCCCCATCCCACCGGGGGGGGAGTGAGCGAGCGGCTGTGTGGTGCTCAGTTGCCAACTGGGGTTAAACCATGACAGTCGGTTTTGTGACAGTGAGAATGGGGGTTTTCCTTAATCTTGTTTTTTATTATTACTCTCCCTAGCTATGGTGTTTGGAGATGTTCATTAATCATGGCAGCGTTGTCATTTCAGATGGGTTTGGTGAGGCATCCAGCATGTTAGTGCCTGTGAGCTGGCTGCCTCCCGCTCCAGGCAGCCACAGCATCACACCAGTCTGGCATAGGAATAAATAGCTTTACCTTCCCCCATTTTAACAAATCTGCTGAGTGGGTCAGTCTGACTTCTTTCTTTCCTTGGCTTGCTTCCTTCCAGCTTTCACTCTGCCGTGCCTTTGAAATACACAAGAGATGGTATAATACCAGTTTTACAGAACAAAAAGAGAAAAGAAAGAGAAGTGAAATGACTTGTCCATGTTCAGGAAATAAGTAAGGCAAGAGACAGAAAACAAACTCCTTAATTCCCAGAGCCTGTCTGGTAGAGCCAGCACAATCCCCGCTGACAGCTCCTCTCTCTGCCTCTTACCATTTCTTTCCCATACACATTTGAAGAAAGTTTCAGGACTGCATGCTTCCTTCTGCACTGCTTGATCTGTTCTCTCCTGTAGTAGCCAAAGTGGTTTGAGATTCCCAGGTCCTTTTAGCTATAACTGCCTTTTTTTCTTTGTTTAGCTACAATTTAAATACCAGCCAAACTGTGTCAGAATTGTTGCTTGCCATGAGTACTTCTGACTACTGTCAGGTGCTTTCTTGTTTAGGCTAAGAGAGGTGCTTAAGAGCAAAGTCTAGTAATGCAATTTCCTTTCTCAGTAGATTTCATTCCCGCTCTTAACCCGTTCACCTCCTCAATAGCAGTATCTGGGAAGCCACACTTCCGGTTTAAGATTAAAGACACTTCAGAGATGACTTCCATAGCATTGGAAGATAACGAAAGAACTTTTGTTGCACAGGTTACCAAAAGTGTATTTAGCAAATATGCAAATATCCCTTTGCAAAAGAAACTCAATGTGGTCAGAAGTGATGAGGGGAGAAGGAGGAACAAGCCCTGAACTTAATTGTCCCTGGATGGCTTCCAGACCATGGATTGATCACTGGTATTGTGGAAGGGTTATTTGAAGGTGACAAATAGTACTATTTTTTGTCAATAATGTCCGGAAAATTAACTGTGTAAATTCTGTCAAGGTAGGTGTGGACTAGATTCACCAAATTCAGAACTTCAATCTGTATACGCACTCGTTCCACAGTTGCATACATTTTGAAGGGGGGGTGCCTGACACATCCCCATCTCAAATAAAATGCTACAGCATAACAATCAGAGCGTGCAGCAGTTAAGAAGACTGCAGGCTGGAGTGCAGCTATCATAACCTCAGAGCATGTCACTCTGAGCAGAAAATAGGTGCCTAAAGCTATAAAGTGTCTGATCAACCCTGGGGCTGTGCTGATGCACAAGTGGGTCTCTAAACGTTGCAGTGCAGCATTTTCCAGACACTCTTTTTAGCAATTTCTAGTCATCTGAACATGTTCATGAATTTTTACACTTGGATGTCGGCTACACAGTGGAGCAATACACTGATTTTATTAATTTAATCTTTTTTTAAAATTTTGGCTCGGTTAAATGTTCTCTTCTGCTTCAGAGTGTACTTGTATGAATTTGTGCACCTTTTTAATGCGTAAAAATGGCTTCATAGTTAAATGTTTTCCTTTCATGCCATTCTACTACTTCACTTGTCTTCCTTAGTGGTTCCTGTTCTGAGGGCAGGAAAGAAAGGGATGAATGAAGTTCCATTTTATGCTCAGTTAGTTATCCGAAACCATTTTGCTTTGTCTAACAGCTTCATGTTTTTCACTAGCAAGATCCCTCAATCATAATTTGATCTTTAGAGATGATTTCCAAGAAGTGCTTTACAGGCAACTTTTGCATGTTATTTGAGAGATTTCCCCATCAATCTTAACTGACATTCATAATCTGGGAAAGAAAATTGTGCAACTGAAGAGCTCTCTTTCACTTCTATGGTATAAATGTGACGTCATTCATTCTTTTAGTGTTTGTGGTGTGGTTTTTGTTGGCTTTTTTTTTTTTTTTAATCCTCTGCTGAAGTTTAGCAGAAGCAATATAAACAAGGTTTCTAGGTAATGCAGTTAAGTTCAGTGTTTTACTGCAGTGATTAAGATAGAGTGCTCTATCACGTCTGACTGTATCGCTCACTGATTTCCTTTCATTCCCAGATGTGAATTCTTATCATACCCTTTGCCTCTTCCACCCGCTGCAATTAGCTCTTCTAAAGTAAAGATAAAGTTTCTAGAATCAACCATATTCCGTTTCATGATTGTTCTAAAGAAAAATCAGAGTCTCTTTCATTGCATGTTTGGGGCACCTCAAATAAATAGCAGGTCAAATTACTAATCTATTAGCTCTTTGTCTGCCATGGTATGCGCAGTTAGTCATGAAATATTCATGCAATTCAGAAAAAAGCTTGGGGGGTGTGTGTGTGTGTGTGAAGGCAGCTCCTGAAATGAAACCACAGTATCATAAGGTCAATCAGCTTGCTGCTCTTAGATTCAAGCGCAGGTCAAGCCTTTCATCCTAGAAACTTTGCCCAAGAATTATTTACTTTCAGCTGTCAAGCTTGTTAAATGATTACCTAAGTCAATAGCGGGCATTTTCTTTATTCACTGGAAGATTTTTATAAATTACTTTTTTCCCTAAAGGATTACATTTTTACAGTACGTGGTTCTCTATATGTAAGCTTTTCACAGAAGTCCTAATCCGCTTCAAATTAAATCGATTGGCAACTCCTGTTGACTTCAGTCAGAACAGCATAGCGCCTGTCTGTCTTCGTGCATTTGAAGAAAGTCCATTCAGCAGTAGAAAGCACATTCAATGGCATGTAGTTATAAGATTACTGGGATTAAAAGAATATGAAGTTGTATATGCGCATAAATACTAAACTAGATGTACTCTAGTTGGGTTCCTACCCCATCTCCTCATCCAGCCCTGGAGAATGAACAAATGCATGATAAAAGAGGAGATAATCTAAATTTTAAATATAAAGAAAAATAAAAACCTATGTTAAACCTATGCTAATATTGTGTTCATTATTATAATATCAGAGTGCCTTCTTCTGCGTGCTAGTGACGTACATTTTTTTCTGTTCTTGTGCTCCCTCATCAGTTTGAAAAACGTCTAAGGGAAGGTTTCAGTTTGAGGGTGATTTTTCCTCTTTAAATGCATGTGTGTATTAGGGAAGGTGAGAAGAATCCAACTTGTAATCTGGAGCAAAAGGTGACAAGGTGGTGGCTCCAAGGTTGGTTGAAGGAAATTAATTTCACGGATTCAGGCTGATGCTTGTAGAAGCTTGCGTGTTTTTCCATTATGTCAGGTGAACAAGGTGTTGCCTGTCATCTTTATTTCAGCACCTCATTTATATTGATTAATCTGGTTCAAAGTTTTGGAAACTTTGGAGATTAACACCTGAGGCCCTGATTTTATATTTATTGGCCACTATGTTGTACTCTGAGGACATACACTGCAGTATCTTGTAGCACTTGCAGGTGTCTAAACACGTCTGGATTTGCAACACAGTCCAAGACAGGAATGACTTTCTAATTCAGGCTTGAGAGTCAGACTAATCAGAAACATTGACTGAGGATACATAAAATTGTGGAGTCATAGGGATGTTGGCTGGAAAGGACATGTAGTCCAGCATCCCTCTTGAGGCAGAACGATTGCCATCAGGTCAGCTCTAGTTTCATCTAGCTGCATCCTGAAAACCTCCAAGGATGACAATTTAACCTCTTCCACGTTCTCCAGGGTGACCTCCTGCTGGAGATTTTTCTTTCCCACCCCCAAATATCCAGCCTGAATTTCCCAAGCCTCAATTTCCAGTTGCAATTTGTTGTCCCATGTTACACTATTTGTTACTAAGGGAAGAGTTTAGCTCCATCATCTTCATAACTGCCCTTGAAATAGCTGTAGGCTGCTGTTAGAACCTCCTATTGCCTCTAGCTAAGCCTAGACTAAACACATTAGAAAGGACAAGATAATTTGTAGGCAAATTTTACTGTAGTAGAAAATATATCCTGTGGCACATGCCACATACACATATCACCAGTGGCTGTTGAAGCTGATGAATCGTGGTAGAATAGAAGCGTGATCCATAAAACATGAAATTTCCACTGGCTGCCAGCCAGTGTTTTTCTTGAACAATTTAATGCTCCACCCTGTAGCAGGATACCCTGCCCAGCAGCAGGGTCAGGAAGTGATACATGGATTTGTTTTTTGAATAAAAGCCTTCACTGGCATGAAAAGAAAATGTGTCTAAATCCAACAGCCTTTGTGCATCCTCCAGCGGAACTGACACATTCCCATAACCTGTTCCTTTTTAGTTAATGGTATGCGCAATCCTTTGGTCTAACACGCTGCCATTAGAGATGGAGGAGTCACGGGGAAATGGAGCTGGTGTTGGGTCCAGCTGCAGTGTTTTATTTCTGAAGAATCGTGTAGAGTTAAACACCTTCACATTACCCATTTCCAGATAGCACCTGCAGTGTTGCTGTGATGTTTATGGCAAAGTATAAAGTAGTTCAACAAAGTTTCCAAGACTCTGGCTAAAAAAGATTTGCCCCATAACTTATATCAAATCACCAAACCAGTGGGAATTTTTTGGCCTACCATAAATCCTAAGGAGGTAAATACATGAAGATTTAGATATTCCGAAGTGTTACATTTGTCTCAAATTACTGCATTGCATTAAAATGCTAGAGTGAACCCATTTGCAACATGTGCTGCTCTTAGGAAACTGATGCTGGTTGAAGAAACATTTTCTGGGATATTTAGATACTGCTTTTTTCACGGGAGGGGAATTGTCCATTTCTTGTGCCATCCCATTGACTATGACTTGCAGTAAAGCATTCATGATTTTGTAATATGGAAGTTAGGATTTTTAATGGGAAATACCCTTTTTGTTGCCAGGATGTGGAAAAAATACATGGTACACTTTGAAAAGATGATTTCATATGTAGTTATACAATCAGGATTTCCTTCAACAAAAGGCAGGTTTAGGAGATTGTAAAAGAGCCTGTTTTATATCTGTGTCGACTCATAAACTGAGGTGCCATTGACTTTAAAAGTGCTGTGCATGCTGTTTCTCTGCACGGTCTTCTGCCATGGTCAGGTGCTGTGCAGCCCGTTGAGGTCGAAATGCCAAATGCTGTTCTCAGTTGCACGTGCTACTGGATAATGGCTGCATCAGTCTCTGCCACTGGGGAGCTCGTGGGGACCTGCACGACAGTCCCCGTGGGAGCCTGTGGTGCTCACCTCCTTGCAGTGTGGGACGCTCCCTCCCAGTGTGCTGCCACTGGCACACCGAGCCCCAGGCCGTCGCGTGCTCTGCTGCACAGGGCTGGATAGATCCCTGTTGTAAAAGATTGCAGATCGACAACCTAATTATGTGGTTATGTCACACAGTGAGCTCTAAAACAAGGATTGTTTTGGATATTGTCTGACAAGCATATCCTGCAAAGCCAAAATGAGGTGCAGCCTTCTTTCCTGTGCTAGCTTTTATTCCACCTATAAGGAGGGCATCTCCACTTGTATTTCAGGTTCTGTTTAAATCATTTGGAGATACGCTGCTGTGGAATGCAGACTCCTTACTCCTGTCAGAGGCACTGGGAGAATTGCTGGTGCACCTGCATAGAAAATTTCTGCCTTTATTACCATAAAGAAATAGAAATGCACCGTGCATTGTCAGGGGTTTGGGTGTTAATTACGACATTTCTCAGTTGAATCTGGTACATGGTGACATATCTATAAGGAAGTATTAAACCTACAGATGAAGAGAGGACCACAGCTGATTAATGATTGTCATGATTCTTCTCATTTGTGGTTGGAATCTGGAAAGGGCACTAACTTGCACACTGGTAGAAAATTTATTTAATACTCTTACATTTCCCTTCCTTGTCTTAAGATGATTTTTCTCTGTGTGTCTGATTTTTAAGGGCTGAGAATAGTAAAATATTAAACTTGGGAATATAAAGGTCTATATTCAATGTTTGATGTTATTACAGAATATTTAGGAATTGGTCTTTGATCTGTTCTGTATTGTTCCAAAGGTCAGGTCTAAAATCAAAGCTCTGCACTGAATATGAGAGATCTGAATTCCTTTCCCACTTTTCTACTGATCTGCAGATTTCTGATATTGCTGAGATCTTTCCAGTTTTGCCATCTCTAAAGTACTAATAATGATACTGATTTCCTTGGCAAGGTATTTTGACGATAAAGAATGTAAAAAGTTATTAAGAGCTGGGATTTTATTTTCAGAGAAATATGACATTCAAATTATTTTTGTCACTGAATTAACATATTTTATTTGTAATTTTTGCAACTTTTCTTTCTCCTCTGAGGGAATAATTTTCATTGCCAGTTTTCAAAAGGTATTTCGTTTTAGTCATGAGAATACTTTTTTGGTTTTGTTTTTTTTAATGTGCTCCTGGTGGATTCTAGTCAGTACATGTCTCCCTGTACTTATGTTTTTATTTAAGGAATAACAATGAAGACAGCAGGTGTGGTGATTGATTCTGGTGATTGATTGACTAGTTAAGTGCTGATGTCTATAGGAGGAGTTAAGGCCATTTTTATAAAATTGAAAATGAAAGAAAATTATAAGGGGGTGGATTTTTGTTTAACGATTGAGACAGCTTTTGCTGTGTATTGTTAGAAAATGAATTTCCTGCACAGTAGCAATTAGATTTCTTGAATTATATTATCATTCTATTCAGTTTAATATTATAGTTGTCACTTACATAGTGAGCCTTCTGTATGCAGCTCTGATACACTGAGACTTGCTATTTGATACTGGGAACATGAAAGAAGTAATTTTCTACATCTGGATTTCCTTGCATGTCCAATAGTCTGCACAGTAAGTTTTCAGATCCAAATGATGGAACAGGCATGATCGCTAAATGGTAAAAGATGTCCTTTCTGCTGACTACCAGCGAGCAACACCAGCTCTCAGGAGGCACATTTTCCTTTTTGCTGCTTTGCTTCTACTTAGGAATTCCCATGTCCACACTGACTCATACTAGGAAATATCAGTAGTTTTATGGTTTTATTTGCTCAGATATGTTTGTGCATTAGTGTTTAATTTTTTACTTAGATTGTACACAAAATATAAAACAACATATCTCTCTAGCATGAAGACATAGTCAGAATAGGAAAAAAGGGCCATGAGACAGGGTATTACAAGGTAAATGATAGGGGAGGTTTAGCAAGTATCTAGTTAGTGCTGTGCTACCTGTGCCTTCTCTTAAAAACGTGTTTAACTACCTTTCCTTTAGGGGAGGCCTCAGATTTGTTGCAGTTGGGAGTTTTTTTGCAGCCTCTCAGCCATGTCATGCTACTGAAGGGAAATAGGTCAGTTCCCAAGGAGCTAGAGGGAAGAGGAACTGGTGCAGGCAGGTTGCCCAAAGGTTTTGGCTCAAAGCCAGACAGAGCTGCATGCTGCGACACAGACGAGTTTCCAGGATGGCCGGGATCAGCGAACTGAAACTACATTAGCGGGAATGGAAATGTTTTGGAAAGTGCTTTCCTAGAACAGAGCATGTCCAGTGCAGATGAAGAATGACAGTGCCACTTGGAAAATTATGAAGAACGAGTCCATTTAATTTGACCTGCAGATAGGACCAACCCAAGACCAGTACCATTCATAAATTGTAGCTGAGTATACAAACTGACAGTAAAATGATCCCCGGTTCCATTCTCCAGACTTTAAAAAAAAAAAAAAAAATCCCCACAAATATCAAAGCAAATTTGTGGTCTTTTTGCAATGTAGTAGTTTGGCAGAAGGCCATAAAAGAAGTGAAAATGAAGGTAAGGATGTACCCCGTGCGAATTAAGTTACAACACCTTCAGCAAGGTATGCAAGGTATGCGTATCCCCAGTCAGATTTGAAACAGACACTCTAGAGAGATGTGTGTGTGTGTTTATACTTATTTGTAAATGAAGCCGTCCTTTAACTTGACATGTTACTATTTCTGTCCACTTCAATGGAACAACGGCGTATTGTAGGATGTGCACGTTCAGGATTTAGACTGTTTCTGAGCTGCTTCCCTTGAAACAAGCAAACCAGTCTCCTTGTTTATTTGTTTTTTGCCAATATGCTACGCTTGCTCAGGGTAGTCAGCGGTATCAGAGCATCTGAAATGCTGGGCTCCTGACAATAGCTCACTTCCCAGCCAGCTCCAATTTAGGCAGGACTCTGGTGTGTTTCCTGTTATGGCAGTGCCTGGTTATTTCCTCTTTGTGCTTATGGTCTTGCATGCTTAATGAAATTATGCTCATTAGAGACTCCAAAATGCACACCAGTCTCTATCTGGTATTGTTTTGGATGATCCATGGAGTTTCTCTTGGGTTGGTACCCAGATCAAATTGTGCCAATTTCCACATGTCTGCAGTCGTACAAGGCTCTGCTGCCCCATGGGGCAAGAGCGCCCTAAAGACTGGTCTGTCCCCCAGCTCTGCAACAGGGGCTCTGCAGGGAAAACAGGGGCAAGGAGACCTGGTGGACAAGGGGACTTGCTGCCTGGCAAATGCCCGGGGGTCGCTCCTTCCTGTTTGTGCCGTGTGAAGTTGGAGGAGTATCTAAACTGCTGAAGGGAAGCCACAGCTGTGAGCTGATGGGGCTGTGCATGGCCACTGGCATGTGCGCTGGCAGGAAGGCTGGTCTGTCAGGGAGAGACACCTTTCCCCCAGCCTGTGCCAGGGGTCTGCTGGTGCTTTGCAGACACCTGCTTCAGGCACCCACTTGCCCTCCACAAGCTTAGCCTGGTTGGTTGCATCCTCATGCACCAGCCAGGTGGCTGGTGCTCAGAGGTGAAGACGACGGATGGGTTCAGCTGCAGCATGAGGGATTTCAGGCAAATCAGGCACTTAGTTTGAGGCTTGGCTTGGACATTAAAAGTAATGGTGTTTGCGCTTGAGGAAATAGGCTTCTTGGCTTCAAAGGCAGCTACTTAGTCACATTATCTGCAAAATGTTTTCTGTGTTTGTATGAAGAGCACGTGACTGCTTGGAAGGGGTGAAGTTGCAATATTTTTAATAGAGAGAGGGCTAGTGTATAAATAAAAGGAATAATTGAAAAGTCCATGGCTTGCCAAATCAAATCAGATTTTTTTTCAGCCGATGTCTAAGAGTTATTGGTAGATGTGCTATGCCTGATAGAGGGACGCTGTCCTCATGGACGTGAGGACTAGTGACCACAAATCAAAACAAGAGCAAAATGTCCTTCCATAAGTGTGGTGCAGAAACGGTTTTCAAATCAAAGGGCCATTTTGTTAAACCAGCTAGTCTGGACTTCATGTTCCACAGTAACTCCTTGTTTAGCAGCAAACGCTTTTTATGGTAAAATCATTGCTTCATTCATGACTCCTAGCCTTATATGAATAAACCCTTTCCATTTCACCTACTTGCCTTGCAGCAAAATCACTTCGTTTTAGGCTTTTTAAATAAATGTGGGTTGGAATGAGTGTTTGTTTAAATAATAAGGACCTCTGTTGCTCAACTGTTAAATAAAGATCAAGCTCCATTTGGCTGCAAAAACTTTTCAGATATTGCTTAGCAAAACATACCTTATTTTTATAAAGGCATCTGGTATTTCTGGACACAATATTCTTTGCTAACTCTAACTGCCAGTTTCTTTCAGTGGTGTTTTTATTGTCTTTCAAGACTTGCTAAGCTGCTGCCTTGCCTTGATTTACGTCAGTAATGAAAACCAGTGGTTTGGAACAAGGTATAATCAGTCAGTTTTTCATGCATCCCATGAATGAAATGATAGCCGTTGTCTATCTTAACTTATTCCCATCACATATTTTGGAAGCAGTAAGTCTCCCCAAGGGACTCTTTTTGAGCAGGTGTTGCCTTTTCAATTTTATCCTCGTTAACAATTAATCCTTTTTCACAGTTCTTTCTATAGGTAACAATAGGGTACATGTTTCTCCCTCTCACAGTTTTGTATATGTATGTCCAAGGAAGGAAAAAGGACACACTTCAGTTTTTAAATAGGTTGTATGTTCTGCTTTAGCTCATTGTAAACAAGGAGTAATCTCTTAAATTCTGCTCCTTGCATGCAAAGAGCAATGAAAACAAAAAGATTAAAATCACTTATTCTGTAGGATGGTGCTTAGTGATAGATCTTTGCAAGCAGAAGCATATTTCTTTTGGTAGTAACACTGGAGTTTCTTTTTTCCTTTGATCTTCATAAAAAATTAAGAACGCAGTCATGAATCAGTGTTGCATAAATGAAATTATATGGCGGTAAGTAACATTAAGGAAATTGTATTTCAATGTTTTTTCTACATGCTTGTGAAAATTAGACTCTAGCTCAGGTCCTTTTAAATTATTTTAGATGTTTGTATCATTCATATCTGGGAAGTACAGAAGTCCCACAAGACTTGTGTGTTTGTTTAGTTGCCTACACGTGAAACATTGCCAACTCCTGGCATTTGGAGTATGTGACTCAGGCTTTCAAATCACAAGGGTGGCTTAAAAATCTGTACATTTTAAGAGGCATTGTTTTGGTCACAGCCCTCATAAGCACCTCTTGAGAAATGTATACCAGATCAGTGCATTGCTGGGTCTGTTGTACACTCCTAGTCTTCCCAAGATTGCTCTTGCTCATTTTCCTATGTTTGAGGAGCGGCCTTTCAAAGGAGCTTCCTGAATCCGGCTCCACTTCATCAGTCCTTATGGGAGTGGATCTTCATGGTCTGGCTGCGTGTTACAAGATTGCCCAACGCCTTCCCCCTTGGCTCTGTGCCTCCTTGTGCCCTTCCTCTCTCAGAAGTCCCACCTTACTGTGCAGCCCTCTGGGGACACATGTGGGCTAAAGCACTTAGCACGGAGCCAAAACATTTGCAAAATCTGTTTTTTCCAGTTGTTACAAGAAACCGTGATAGACGGAAGCACTCTCATGCAATTCTCTATTTCAGTATCCTCAGCACTCTTGAGCTTTCTCAGGGCTAAGGTCAGAGTCTGCTCCTATGACTTGGGGTTTTTTTTCTGTGGGTACAATCTGAGTCATGAAGCAAGCCTGTGGACCTTACCTACTTTCTTGTTTAAACTTCCTTTAAATTAGCCCATGAGACTAATAGACTAAACTTCATGTGATAGCCATGTGCCCAGCATACTTATTAAATGGCTGAGATACTTCATCAGGACGCTGTCTGCTTAACTATCACTTACCTGGAATTCACACCAGAAAATTGTCAGTGGATTTACTAACTAACAGATGATCGATTTCAACTGACTGGCAAATCTTGGGGTACGTTTGTATAAACAACTTCAGTTGGGGTCAAGCCGGTATCATGCCTTACGTATCATGCCTCTACACACATCCACTACTCCTGTATGCTGTGAGTTAGACATCACTTGCAGGTAAGGAAATAAGTGAATTTAAACAGCTGCTAAAGATACTGTATTCTGAGTTCACTTTTTTGACTTCTCACTGGAAGTGCACAGAAGCATTTGGTTGGTACAATGACAACGGAGTAGTTTGGGAAGCTGATGGGCTGCCAGCTGAGCCCAGGGAGACTGAACCACACACATTCAGTGTGCACCATTTAGTGTATTAGCAGGCACATCATGAATAGTTGGAAAGGGAAAGCAAAATTGCCCAACAGTAAAGCTGCATCCCAGTACTGTCTGGTACCAACTGGAGGAAGTTCTATTATTAACACTATATGTTACATGTTATTGGCTACAAAAGTACACTTAAAAATGAGGTTAAAAATAAACTCATAGAAAATAAAAAGTATTAAGAACAATTTTAATGACCTTCCTAAAGACTTTCTTCTATGTAATTCTCCTTTCTTTCTTGGATCTTGCTGAAGTCCATGGTTTTCTTCTTGGGTTTTGTTTTTTTTTTTTTTTCCCTTTGAATAGGTGAAAACTGTCTTCAACATCTTTTCTTGTTTGTTGAAGTATTTTATCTTGAGAGTATTTACAAACTCATGATCAGCAAATTGCCAGGGTTTTCAATCAAGGACAAAACCTCCCACCAGCCAGTCTTTTCCGATAAAGAACTTTATCTGTACTTTAGCTTTCTCTTTTCCTGCTTAGATGACTCACTGCTCAGCTGAGTCATCTTCCAGCACGGCTGATTACCAAGCTTCATCTCGCATAGGACTCTACCCCTAAATCTCTTCACCAGCCATTTGGGCCACAAGGGCCAGGACTTGCTTTGACTACAAACTTTCAATTTCTTTCTCTGAAATTGTATTTTGCGTATGTTTTGTCACTTGAAATCTCATTCAGAGTTTGAAGTCTATTTTAATGTTTACATGAACATAAAAAAGCTGGCATTTTTCATAGCTGAAGCTGGAAACCAAGCGAAGTGGGAAGATAGCAACATATTTTCTCACCATTCCCATCTATTCTCCCCTCCAGTTGCAGGAATGAAGGCATGGGTGGGGAGAGGCAAACAAAACCTGGAACCATGGAAGATTTGCACACAACTGAACCTCTTCTTGTTTCTTGCAGCAATGCATCTTCCTTGCAACAAAGCTCTGGTCTTGGTTTGATGTCACTGTGAATTCTTGCTAATGGTATGTGCCAATATTGTAACATGACCGGATGGATTTTCTGTGGGTTCGACACCACAGAATCCTGTAGAGTCAGACAGCTTAGAAAAATGTACAACACCCTTAATTTGAAACAGTTCAATAGAAATCTGTGCTTTCTGTTCCTCTGCTTCCCCAGAAATCCATTCATCTTTTTGCTCTTTCGACAGACTTCAACAGTTTTGTACTCTACTTAAAAACAGTCACGGTTTGGTCTTTCGCTATTTGCGCTTCAGCTATTTCAGGACATGCCTTTACTTAGAAGTTCTTCACTTAGCCGCCTTATTCAAATAACTTTTCTTGTAGAGCTCCTTGTTTCTGGGTTTCTAACTTCAAGGCACATGTATATGTGACGGTGGCAAGTTGAATGTGATTTACCAATACCTTAATGTGCTTTGAAATATTTTGAAACCGTGTGTTGACAGTCTTTCCTATTGATGCAGTTAATAGGATCACAGTTCTACATAGAACTCATGTAATGATGTTGTATCTAGTAATTCTTTATAGTTTCAGAGGGCAGAAATCTTGTTCTTCTCTATAACTGTTGGGTGGGTTGTTTTGTTTTGAGTTTTTCTTCTATTTGCAGCATAACCTCCTGCCGAAAGACTGTTGAGCCTAAATCCTTTTGTAAAACAGAAGTTGACTTTCTATTTTAGAGAAACAGTCGCACAGAGGTTTTTCAGTTGCTGGAAGTAAAGGATGGTTTAATTATTCATCAAGACAGTAATTTGTCACTCAAGATCCTGTGTTTCTTGGCATCTGAGAGAAAACATATAGAGCACATTAAAGGATATATCCTTATTTTTTTTTCTCAACTAGGGCTGTGCAGAATTAAAACCAGATACTGGAAAGTCACGAAGAAAGATCTTGCCCTGATAAATGTTCACAAAGAGCAGTTACTAAGCTATGCTGGTTCCTGGGATGCAAACACCTTTGCATGTGGCCTCATCCCTGGGCAATGCACGGGTCAGTGAACACTTGTCTTTTGCTGGTATCTCGGACAACCTCACAGTGGAAAACCCTGTTGACTGTTAACAGTACTTCTGAGCCCAGGACGCTGCATGATTTCACGCTCTCAACTGGCTACTGAATCAGGTTGTACACAAAACGTTCAACTAGACATTGATGCGCTGTGAGTTAACTCCCTGCAGCGCTGGATGTCACAGCAGCTTTGGGGCTTGACGGGGCTCCTGGCACCTGAGCCTCTCTGATCTGGCTGCTCCTGAACACTTAGTAGTGGTGTTTGTGGATATGCCCTTGAAGTGCCACAACAAAAGCCTCTTGGAGAGAATGGGCAATATTGCAATATGATCAAGTTTAGCCACAAAACCCAAATGCACAAATACGTGTTATTAACGAAATAGATTCTAATGTCTCTAAAGTACCAAACCCTCTTTGGACAACCACTGCTTTTTTAGTGCATGGATTTTTGATGTGATAAATCCTGACAGCTCTTGCAGAGCCATTATAGCCTAGTACAAAACCAAATGCTTTTATTACAAAGCCTCATGGCACCAAAAGACTTGTGATGGGTTTCTATTAAATATGGTTGTGGCACATGTAGTTTGAAAATGACATTTCCTTTGAAACTGCTCTAGTGCATATATATAAGCCACTGTCCTAAATGGGATTATGCAGTCAAGATATTTTTTCCCCTTAGTAGTGCAGTCTGCATTCTATGAAAATAATAGTTGGTACTTAGTGCCCATCTTTTCAAAGTTTCTTTCAATTTTGAAACTTTTAAAGTATTCTAAGACGCTTTAGCATGCATTATACCTGTTTTAGGGTTAAGAAAGCTGAGGTACAAACTGAACGATTTGTCTGAGATCACAGAATATGTCAGTGATAAATCTAGGAAAAGAGTAATGGCGTTAAAACCTGTTGTTTCATAGCTTGCTTAATGCACGTTCTCCTGTGTTGCTGTGTCTAGAGGTTAAAGTGCAGAAAATGCTTGTTCAGTTCAGAGATGCAGGACTACAGAATCAGCATTTAAAACTAATGTGTATTTTCACAATTCTGATTTGTTTCTCTACTGATGTCAAGCCAAATTGCTCGGTTACTTTTTTGGGGGGAAGGAAGCGGGGGGAGTCTCGAGTAAAATGTTGTTGAGGTTAGTCAAAAGAGACAGGACTGAGGCTGTTTGGAAATAGGAAAACAGAAAAGTTGAAACAACTAATCCTTTTGTGCAGCATTGCAAACAGAGCCCCCATGAGCTGAGAGAGGATTGTGGGAGTGGGGGAAGGGAGGAGAGCAGCATTTCACAAAGCAGCTAACGCAGCAGTGTTTCAGCAGAAGGCGATTTTGGGGAGTAGCTGCATGATAAAGTGCTGTTTCACTAGCACCATAAAACAAAATACCTGCAAACTAGGTGTGTCCATCTGCAGATCACTGTTGTTGTCTGTACTACATGCCAGCTGCTTTCAATGCAGCACTTGGCAGGGGCTATATTCATTAGAAAGAATCAATGTCCTACAACAATCAAAACAGATTGATTCCCCCCGCCCCCTTGTTTTTTTAGGGATCTTTTACTTACTCTTAAATGTAGGTCACTGGTTTTGGCAAACTTGGACACGGTTTTTGTAACTTAAAAAAATCTGCACAGCTTGCTCACCAGGCTGCACCGAGTTCACTTGAGTGAACCGAGTGCACGGAGGAGTCGGGGGGGTCCAGCAGACTTGAGGAGGGGCAGGAGGGAGTCTGGTGGTGTGGGAAACCCGAGGGCAGCGTGGACAGCTTGCCTGCTGCTGAAGGCAACTTGCAGCAGCACTGTTCTCGCTTTTCCACTTGTGTCAAGGAATTGAGACGTTTCTGTTGTTTTACATACCTGACAGTTTGTGTTTGTGTGTTCAGCACAGAATGCTGCTGTGTTAGTGCTATGTTCAGATACACAGGTTTGCAGCAATAAATCTCCTTGTGCACGTATAGTCCTTGATGCTGACTTTATGCCTGAGATAAGCGCTATGCATGAGAATGGGAGCTGTCACTCTCTGAATTTCCTGGTCTTCATGTAATTAAATTATTGGTCGTGATATTGTATTAGCTGTGGCAGGCAAGCATAGCCTTGAATGCATAAGGATCTCTGGTCTGGTAACTGCATACTGTAGAGTGTGGGTCTCCAGGCTATCTATGCTGTCAGGATGTAGGTTTTTCTGGAGGTACAGTAGAGAAATGGGATTAGTAGGTTGGGATCGTGCCACTAAGCTGGTGCTGAAAAGACCACTTCTTGTTTTTCCCCCATCCCAAGAGAGTTATGCTTTTCTAATTTAAATCTTTCCTAATTTAAAATTAATTACTCGTATAGATTATTTTCTATCTTTTACATCAGACTTTAGCAAAAGAATACCATGGGTTTTTTTTTCTGTTAGAAGAGTGGTTTCATGCTCACACCACAAGAATGGGATACAAGTAGGGATGGGTAGGCATGTGCTGTCTATACATGTTACACTATACAGCTTTTCAGGAGCCCCGCTATCCCCCTGGAGGGGTGTTTAGCTGTAGCTGTGTCTGCTGCCAGTTTAGGCATACTTGTGAGCCCAGGACTATTTCAGCACAGTTCGCATAATTCTTGTAAAGCTCCAGAAGTCATGGTTTTGGGATGTTATCTGGCAAATAGCTTTTTACCAGAAACCATGACTACTAACCAGTAGCTTTCTGATACAAATTCAGAAAATATCTCCTTCCAAAAGACTTCTTGAAAACTCACGTCTTGAAATCTCATCCAAAAGATTGTGTGTTGCAGAAGAGTTTTATTACCCATTCCAAGATTATCAAACACGTTGGGCTCCGGGAGGTAACTTCTGTTCTTCACTTCAACTGCATGTTTATCTATAATATTCTTTTAGGGTCTGACATGAAAGGTGGGTTTCTGCTTTACAGAGCATATGTAATGTGTGAGGGCACAGCCACAGTAGGGATAGCCTTTGGCTATTAAAAAACAAAATATACTTAGAACGTTTGTTCGGCTCTGCTTGTATGCTGTATACAATAGCTTTTTTCAGTGTATATAACCTGAAGGGGCTTTCCTACATCATGCTGGCTACTGTTTTGATTTGGAAGGAATAGAAACAACAACATGCCTTCTAATTTCCTCTGCTCTGTTTTTTTTTTAATATAATTAGCTTACTAAGCAGTAAAAGACAGTCAAGGTCATTAGCAGCAACTCCATTCTTTGTCTTGACATGTTAACTACCCACTTTTCCTTCAAACTTCTCCTTAAAAATCCAGTTCATTTTTTAAGTTAAGCGACTATAGGAACACATTCAAATTTGTGTTTCTCTTCTTGGTTTCTGCATTGTGCTCCTTTTGAGTGCAGAGGGGCTCAGGTGGCAACTACGTCTGTGCAAGATATTATTCTCTCAGAGACCCGTGATACTGTTCCTTGTGCGTAGAGAGGAAAATACAGGGTAGGTTTTTGAAAGAGCTCAGAGGAATGGGAGTGATCAACTCCGAGAGTCTCATTGAATGAGGTAATGGCAATATATGAGACGCACCTGGAAATGAACACCTGTGTGATTTGACCCTCTGTTGTGTCAAACAGAATTTGTCAAACAAAGGTGAAACTAGTTCATAATTTATATGGAAGTGACCACCACTGGGCCCAGTATTAGCTACATGGTGATTCCATCACAGGAGTAAGCAGTTTTCTTCTACCTGATTTCCCTCCCTGATCCCTGCAACTGCACCCTACTTTTAGGGGAAAGGATTTTGTTTCCAAGCAGTTTTCTCTTTCTGCATATACTTTTCATTGCTTTTGCTTTCACAAGCAAAAAGCACCTGAAAGATTAGAGAAAAAGTACCAGTTAGGGCTTGCCAAATACTTCTTCCATTCTGTCACATTTTATGAACTGAGCTATCTACGTAACAGAATTAATTTTCATTATAAACACAGCAGTTGTGTTTATCTGGGAAATACTGTGGTTAAAAATGACTCATGTATACCTTACAGAAGTATTCCACAATAAACATTTATTTTGCATATAAGATAAATCCTAAAGGCAAGGTTTTTCAGCTCCACTTCAGTGTCTGGCTAGAATTTCAGACAGATTCTCTATTTCAAAATCAAAACAAACCATTTGAGGCCTCTACATTTTTAGAATACTTCTTTCTTGATAACAACCACCTTGTAATGGAGTCCCTGGACTCTTTGGCATCATCTATTCTGTGTAAGGTAGACATTAACACCTCAAAGTTGATTTATTTCCTTTCTTTTTTCAAATGAAATAATAGTAGAAACATTTGCATCTTTGATCTATATTACAAACATTTTCTGAAAAATGCCATATTTATGTAATTAAATGGAGGAGTTCCTTGGCATTGTATATAAGGGGACAAAAGGATATATTATATGCCTTTTCTTATTATTTTTAAGTACTCTGCATAGTGCTGTCTGTATGCTGTAAGTGAAAGGTTGCCTACTTGTTTCTTTTATAGAACTTAAGTGCAAGTACACTATGCAATTCCTCAGAAAAAGATATTAAAACCAAAAAAGTCCAAACTGAAAGCTTGGGCTGTGATGTTTTTTGAAACTGATCTAAATTGATGCATAACAGTATTACAGTTGTCACAAGTAAGGTCTGAACCTGGCTATCTTCATTACTCACCTCTGATAGAGAAATCCAGAGTGCCTATAGCTATGTATTTATGGATACCTTTTTTTTTCTTAGGGTTTAAGGCTTTTATTCTATGTTAGGTTTTATTCTATATTATGAAAGCATATATTGTCTTGCATTGAAAACTATGGTGACTGTTAATTTCCTGCTCTTATCTATGCAAAACACTGATTTTACAAGTAATGGTCATTTTGTAGGAAACACGGCTAGACTCTTAGTAACTATAATATTTTTTTTTTTTTCCCCATGACAAATATAGTGCAGATTTACAGCAGTGTTTTACTGACTGATAAAAGCAAATGTTTTCCTAGGAATTGTATCTTTTCCTGTCCTTGCAGCTGCTGTCCTTGTTCTTTAATCTCTTTTGACAAATTAAGGTAACACTTCAGCTTCATTAGACAAATTATATAATCTGCAAAGCTCCCTCCAGAGTTAGAACTGCATGCAGCTGTGCTGAACTTCTGCAGTACCTTTCACCTAGAACAAGGTCAAGGCTAGGATTTCTGCAAGAGCTTTAACATGATGCTTAAGAAGGCTTTTCCAAAAACTGTGATGGGAATCTCCCTAGGAATTGCAATGTGAGTGAGGAAGAGGCAGGCTGGAAATAATGTAAGTAGGTGTCCATACATGTGCTTACTTAGCTAATGGTTAAACAAAGAAAATTGATAATGAGTGATTTAGAAAGAAAGCATATAGATGTAATTTGCTGTTGACATTTAAGGCATAAATGCAGAAATAGTGACACTGTAACAGAAATCTGAAGGTCCTTTGACCAGATTTCCTTTAGTCTTTTCAAGTTGCCTCTTTGTCTTGCAAAAGCTGAGAGGAGCACTGCTGTTGTGAAGGAACTGCTGCTGAAGCTGAAGGACAGCGTTGCGTGGTGAGGGGAGGGGGCTGTTCTCTACCCTTGGCTGGGCAGTGTCTGGTTGATCTCTGCAGAGTTGCCTTGAGCACGAGGAGTGCAGCCCTTCCTTCCGCAGATCTAGTCGAGATGTTGGTGAATCTCTTGCAAGGAAAAGAGTAGGAGTGACTGACTATTCACCTCTTCCTAATGCATGTTGTGTGCAGCAATTGATGTGAGCTCCTAGTCCATAACGTGGACTCTTGCAATACCTTCTTGATATTACAAGTTAATTTTTCCCTGTGAATTATGTAGGGAGACATAACTGTGATTTTCCCCTCTGTCATACATCTTTTTTTATTATAACCGTTTTCATGTTTTAACTTTTTCCATCAAAAAATAAATACTTTACTGGAGCATCTGGATAAAACTGGTTTTCAGACTCCTCAGACATCGTCTAATTTTATTCCAGCAGTAGCAAGAGGAAATATTCTATCTTTCTTCATCTTCATAGATTTGCAGAATGCAGATATCAGGCAGATACATGATAATTAGTTTCAGTAGTCTGACTCCAACATTGCTGATAGTTTGGTACAATTAAGTCAGGGCTAATCTTAAAATAGGCCTAAATCCTGAATAAATATAGCAATAGGGTTGCAATGAGTAATTCCTGCTTTTCAAAAATAGTAATTGAATGGACAAATATTAAAAGCAAACCACATGGGGGCCCAGTACATCACTACATCTACTTAACAGGATCATTTTATATGGCTAGATTCAATTAAAAAGAAAAATACATTCAGTTTTCTCAGTGGAGAACGTGTACATACTTTATATTCAATGTAACTCATAGGATGTAATTTTAAGCATTCACTGTGGCAGTGATTTGAATTTTTTTTTTAACCCTCTGAAAAATTAATTTATTGCATTAATAAGGGCTCTGGAAGATCTGGCAAATCTTGCTGAGGCGGTTTGACATTTCTCTCTCTAGGTGTCTGCCCTCTTCTTTCTTTCCATTCTCTGGCTGGGCAGAAAGGAAATGCGTATTTCTGCCTCCCTTCTCTAGTCCTCAGGCTGCTGTGCTCGCTTAAGCTGCCGATGAAGGGCTGGGACAGTGGGGTTAGTGATGTTCAAAAGAGCAGCTGTTGCACAGCCCTCCAGAGCTCATCTGTCAACGTCCAGAAACTCGTAGGGAATATTTGCTTGTAATGACCTGTGTCTAAGAAATGGCACTTCGGTTAGATTTGAGTAAAGGAGATGGTAAGAAGATCCCCAAAATCTCTCATACAGAATTAGACTGTAGGTTATTTGTCTGATCTGGGTTGATGCTCTGCCCTAAACTGGAAACTTGTTTGCAAAGTTTCCGTATGATTACCCCATTCAGCTATAATGTATGAGTAGAGTGAGACCACGCTATTAAGTCATCCAGGACTGGAAATACTAAGGCACTGAGGAACTCTTTAACATGGTGGTATTGCTAGACTGCAGCTTTGTCTGGACTGTTTATTAGGATTGGATCAAGTGATACTATATTGCTAAAGTCAGAAGCTAGATGGTTGAGCAAAATTTCAAAGAAGGTTGTAACTTATGCAAGAAACTAACTTGTATACTCTGGTTTATTACCTTATTTTCTATCAGCATAGGAAAAACTGACCAGAAAAGTTCGCTGTAAATCTTAGCTTAAATTTTGTGCATGGTTTATAAAGGTCATTGTGCCCAAGGCTCCTTATTTTCCACTTAATCAACTACCACTTCCATGGCCCAGTTGCATTTCAGCAAACATCCCTTCAGTGTAATGTGACACACCCAGTGAATTTGCACAATGTGTGCTTGAAGGAAGCCCTGATCTTTTTACATCTGAGGACAATGATTCAAGTGTTTAAAATTATCTGAATGTTCTGCATATCAATTCAGCATTGTTGTAATGCCTGGGTCTTTCTAAATGTGAAATTAGTAGATTTAGGACCCAGAGCTCCCCTGGAGTGTCCCCATAGATAGATTGTAGGTCACAATAACATGAGACAACCTAATTACCATAGCCATTGAAGGGATTGAATGCACAGTAGGCACTGGATTATGAATGCTCAGTTCCAAGGAATCCATTCCCTAAATGCTTGCTGCTGGGTCCTTTGCAGGCATGTAGGGTTTTTTATCTGTTTAGCCACGAATTTGTTCTACAACCATTGTGACAATATTATTACTTAAAAGTATCTGCAAAGCTGTGAAAGATTCATCAGCAAATACAAAACGTATTTATGCAAATACATAATTATTTTTTTTCCTTTTCATGCTGAAACTGGGGGAGGGAAGCTGCTGATTCTAGTTTGGATTGTAATGCATATGACTCCTGTGTCCCTTTTACGTTCGTTTTTTTTTTTCCATATGACATTGCAGATGTGGGGATGGTCACAATCAGAAGCCCAGCAAAACTTGAGGAGCGCAGATTTTAACTCTATAGCTGAAGATTTTTTGTCGTCTTTTTTTTTTTTTTTCAGTAATGGTAGCCACAATGCTGTCTCCATCTCCAAGAAAACTGAGATCCTTCTTCAAGCTGGGGGACAGGCACCTTTCTGTCTTCAAAAAGGGTACCCAGGTTCAGTTAGAGGACTGGAGTTCAATATAGTTGCTCTCTAGAAATGTTGCTGTGTTCTGTGTTTATGGTCTATATTACTCATTTCTAAAACTGGACGTAGCAACCATCTTACTCTCCAGTGGTAACTGATGTTACAGTGCTCATTTTTCTCTTTATTTTAAAGTTTAAAAATTTAGAAACTCGTGGGCAGGTTCTGCATGGCACCAGGTCAGCTGGTCCATATCCTTTCTCCAATACAGTCCAGGCTTTGCTCTTGTCATAGCATGAGCTTGCATGTGAACACTTACATCTCAGCTTCAGAAGGATCAACGTAGCTTATGTCATCTGGGAAGGGGTTTAAGTGGAAGGAAAATAAAGCAGGTTTTGTGTGTACCACTAGAAAATCTTTTCCCATGTAGATGAGGCCCTAATGGGTTGAAGTGTAAGTAACTCTCCATCCGCAGTTGCCCCTGTAGCTCCCGGGACTGAGCTGGGCAGGGCTGGCAGTAAACTCTTTATGAAAAACTTGGTACCTTGAAAGCTTGCTAAATTTGTTCGGTTGCAGAAGTGACTGAGACAAGAAGTTTTGTTTCTGAGAAACTGAGAAACGCTAGTTTTGTTATGTCATCTACCACTTTGCCCCTTTCAAATACTCTGCTAAAATAGTTACACAGGGGCTGGTGTCAGTACCTGCATTTTCGTGGGTCACAAAATAGCAACAGCCCTGAACGACAGAATTTGGTTCCAAACATCACAGTTCAGGGTTGTGCCTGGGTTCCTTTCTACAGCAGGGCAAGGGCAGCCCACCTACAGTTACCAAATGGAAACTGTTTCCACTTTGTATTTAGTGCGCAGTTCAGGAGCAGAAGTTATGCCCAGAAGTTAAGTGAATCGGGGGTGTCACACTTCTGCTAGCTCCCCAAATACTTTTTATGGCAAAGCTTAGGGAATTTTAAGGGATGGCTTGCACCAACTCTAAAGGAATTGACCTAGGGAAAATATCTGTGGATTTTTTGTTGGTTTTTGTGTTTGTTTTTTTTTAAACATGATTTTGCTTTTAGAAAAACTCATCCTAGTAAATTAAAGAATGTACTCTTCAAGCAGTGAAAAGATTCCTTTCAGTGCTGGTTTTTTAAATAATAATCTGATTTATTAGTTAGTAGTATTTGAACTTCTAGTATTAGTCTTCATTTTGGTGAGGACACAGTCTTCAGTGTAGTGATTTTGCTACAGTAAGAATTTATTTATTTAAGAATACATCTCACAGATATAGTATAGTAACACTGTAGAGATGGTATATCTTCAATATATACAGGTGCTTAAATATGCAGACAGATACAAAGTACATTTTACAAAGTGCCTGAGTGTTTGGGTATCTAACTTTGATTTTAACTTTAGTTTGTTTTTCA
>NW_008824035.1:10388953-10390203 GCF_000699105.1 Pygoscelis adeliae | reverse complement strand
TCTTTCCCTGTTTCAATCCCAAAGAAAATCTCCAAAGAACGTATCTGCCTATTTAGACACATAACGATCCTTGAAAATACCATTTTTTCTAAGGACCCATCTTCACAAGGAAGTGGAGCTGTTGCTGATGATATGTT
Organism: Pygoscelis adeliae; assembly: GCF_000699105.1. Taxonomy (NCBI): domain Eukaryota; kingdom Metazoa; phylum Chordata; class Aves; order Sphenisciformes; family Spheniscidae; genus Pygoscelis; species Pygoscelis adeliae. The sequence goes on along the minus strand of NW_008824035.1, from coordinate 10,390,066 downwards.
TAACCGTGAGTCTCCTTGAACTGATTTTTAAATGTAGCTTCACAGGTTTTGGCAAGAGTACTAGAAATAGTTTTGTTCCATTACAAAAAGTTTCCCACACCAACTACACTTAATGTTTCACATCTGTGTGATAAAAATGCCAATCTCTCAAAGTAGGTCTTTAAAAAAAAAAAAAAAGTTTCAGGACTTCAAGGAGGATTTCTTTATTTCTGAGGCAGCTGAGCTACAGTAACATCTGGTCTGTAAGGCCGGAAGGATATGGGGGACAGGGAATGGAGTAGGAATATTTTCATCTTGAAGTCACCACTTCAGGCCCTGCTTGGGGCAGGCGGTGGTGCCCCCACATCAGCGGGTGAGGGCCTGAGCTGGGTTTCCGTGGACTCTGCAAAACAAGATGGGCCACCCCCTGCTCAGCCCCAGCCCATGAGACAAAGCTGTCATTATTTGATGGAGATTTAATGGCACATTATGAAATGAAAGTCGTGGAGGCCTGCATGGCTATAGTCTTTGCTTTCACTGCATGTTAACCACAGGGTGAGTAATTGAATGCTTATCCATGAGTGATTGTCTGCGCTGCCGCAAGCTCATTATCAGCATTAGCGTGCTGAAGTCACCCGAGACTCTGTAATGGTGCTGTATGTGGCCACCGCAAGAAGTGCTGCTGTCTTTGTCCTTGTCCCAGGATGCCAGCCAGCAGTTCCCGGTAGCTGTTAGAAAATCTCAATTTATAGAATTATTACAATTCCTTTCTCTGCTAGTAAAGCTGCATGCTAGAATCCAAGCTCTGCCAAGAAATTTGCATGCTTGCATGGCCAAGTGGCTGCCTGCTGGTCAGATGCTGTGGCTCTGTTATTTTATTTTATTTTAGTATGAGGGATGGGTGCAGCTGGATAAGCATAGCATACAGTGAGACTATAAAGAGCAGAGGAATAAAAAGCAGAGTATAGAATCATAGAATCATGGAATTATTAAGGTTGGAAAAGACCTCTAAGATCATCGAGTCCAACCGTCAACCCAACACCACCATGCCCACTAAACCATGTCCCTAAGCGCCTCATCTACCCGTCTTTTAAATACTTCCAGGGATGGTGACTCAACCACTTCCCTGGGCAG
>NW_008824035.1:10383865-10385898 GCF_000699105.1 Pygoscelis adeliae | reverse complement strand
TTTTTCTTAGCAGAGGCAGTCATAATGCGTGGGGCTGACTGCCTCACCCTAGGCAACCCCCTGGATGGACCTTCATCTACATCCTCATTTGCCTGGCCCTCAAGTTCCAGGGCCCCATATCTGTTCTGTAAGGGCAACTGGGAAGGTGAAGGAGGCTGGGCGGGGATTTGCCTGGCACCTCGACCAGGGACCTGTTTCCATTCTCCCCCATCACTTAGGTCCCCTCCTTCTGCCGGGTGGCAAGAGGGCAGGGGATCTTGTGGAGTACTTCAGGTGAAATCTCAGGTCCATGGAAAAGTGGTGCCTGGGGGCTTCATGGTGTATCATGACATCAGTAGGTACTTGGTTACTGCATTTTCTTTAGGGTTTTCCCTGAAGCTCCAAGGGCTGTATCTGCTTTGCCACATTGTACTAGCAAAGGTGTGTAAATGGGTGAGCACACCTAGTATCAACAGTGAAAACCAGTAGTGAGGACAAAATAAAGATGTGGTAAGGTAGGGCTGCCATGGGGAGAGGCAGCCTCTCTCTCCTCTGTGAGGATAGGTTGTGCATAAGGTGCCCTTGGGAGTTAAGAAAAACTTCTACTGATGTTTTCCATCATGTTCTTGATCTCTAAAAAACCCAGTCATATCTGCTAACGCACCACTCTTGGAGATCAGTGATTTCTGAGAAGAGATCAACTGATCTGCTTCTCTGAGCAGTTTCTCAAATGTCCCCATTGCGTCACCCCTCGATACCATGTTGGAGATCCTAGGACACAGTTCCTGTGACACAATTTTCCTGCCAGTGGCATTTGCATCCTTGTGGCCCGAGCCACTCCTTAAAGAGGCTATTCAGCTCTCCCAGAAGGACCCATAAACATATCCTGCTAAATGCAGTGGGGGGAGGAGGGAGCGACTTCACAGTTGGAACATGAATTGGAAATTCAAGATGTCCCCTTGTGCTGTCCAGGGGACCGCTGGCTGCTGAAAGTGGATTGATCAGCGTCAAAGGTGAATGACAGGATGGAGAAGACAAACCAACTTTTTTTACATCTTTACATCTTTATTTGGAGAGGAGGGGAAAACAAATGTTAGCAGCTATTTCAGGCAGTTTTTGGGGTTAAATGACAAAGCATTTTGGTATGCAGGAAACAACTGCTTCCCCTCTAGAGTTTTTGGGCACTTGAAAGGAAACAAGGCGACTCCAAACCTCTAAAGAGTGAAACAATTACAAAGACTGATTATTCTCCCTGTAAAGCTTTTTAAGAGTTTCTCTTGTATCAGATGGAACGATGATTCTTCTACATCCCGGTAATACCATTGTGTTTGGTTTGCAAGAGTTTACCTCCATGAGGCAGTGGAGTGCACTGGAGTTTTATAAAATTCATATCTGCTAACAAGACATTATATGTGGAATATTCCATGTAATTCAGTCCCCAAAATATCTAATAAGGTGGCAAAATAATAAAGAATATTTGTTGCGGAGTTTCATGAGGAGACTTGAAATTCTGCTTATGCTGCAGAAAACAGGGAAATGTCATCAGTTCTCAGAATGTAATTTTTCTGTTTTATAAACAATAGAGCCTTTTCCCCTAGATCCTTATTATGTTGAGGGGTTTGGTTATTTGTCTGTTGGTTTACAAGGACCCATGCCTTAGCTGTATGTTTAGTGCATATCTAATATGGTGTTTGTGGTTACGTGGAGGTTCTTGCAGACAGACTGCTGTGTCCATGCAAACCCTTCCTAACCTCAGAGGTGGTCTGTGCAAACTTAGGGAGGAGGTCTGTTGTCTTGTGCTTTGTAAGTCAACAGGTCAGGGACTTTGGTAATACATAAAGGGGGGGTCAGCAAGTGAATATGAAGTTGTATTTATTGAGTAGGACTGGAGGACAGACAGAGATGCAAAAACCTAAGGGGTGTGTTAGTGGGTAAGGTACTGCTGTGCAAGTGCAATTCCTTTCATGTGTTATACGATGGCTTGAACAGCAACAAAATTCACTTTGTTAAATCCTCAGACTGCCTAATCCTACATCTTGCTGTGGCTGTAACAC
>NW_008824035.1:10377367-10383803 GCF_000699105.1 Pygoscelis adeliae | reverse complement strand
GCTCCTGCATTGCAATCGAGGGTCGGATGGACAGCCAGAAATAGACCCATTTGGAGGCCGAGTTTGGACTTTTAAAGAAGTTGAAGCAGAGGCAGTTTCACTCCTGTATTTATTAATAGCTGGCTGGTGCTGTGCAGCACAGTTTGCCAGTGCAGCCCAGGGCCGGCAGGGATTGCCTGCGTGCCTTTCAGCCCAGGGCCGGCAGGGATTGCCTGCCTGCCTTTCCCACCTGTCGGTGCGGCAGCTGTGGGGTCCTGGCCAGAGCGCCCAATTCCTGCGGGTTCCCCCTCCCCAGCTGGCGTAGCTGGGGGGGGGTCAGAGAGGAGCAGTTCCTCTGTTCAGAAGACTGCTGTCACCTCTTAGCCACAAGCAGGGCCCCCAGAAATGGGGAGGGGGAATTGAGAAATAGCAGCTCTTAATTGGCTTTGATTTTTCAGGCATCAAGGCTGCTCGGTCTTGTTTGCACTGCTCCCCTTTTCCCTTATCCCCTGCTCCCCCCCCTGACTTTGCAGACCATGAAGTCGACCTTTGAACCGGTTCCTGTCCCACTGCCCTCCTCCTGCCTCCCGGTACTCAGGGTACGTGGTGAACAGCCATGATGCCGAGAGCCGGAGAGGTGCCTCCCTCATGTCTTGTGCTGGGACTGGAGCAGAGCATCAGGCATTTTGTTTTTCACATGCATTGCTCTTGTTTGGGTGGAAAGGCATGCACTGGGCACCCTGACCCAAAGGCACAGCATGGGGAAGGCCAACAACATGCTGTTGGTATGTGCTGATGGCGCTGGGGTGAACACTGAGAGAAACGTGGTGCTGCCTGAGGAGCACTTTTATCCAGGGAACTTCTGTACCTGCAGCAATGTGGAGCAGGTGCCTGCTCTCCTCCTGGATCCAGCCCACTTGGGGGTGAGAGGTGTCGAGCAGCTGCAGGAGGGTCCCCAGCCTGTCTGCCACCCCGGAGAGGCATAGATAAGGAGGAAACCTTCACTTACACTAGTGAAAGAAGTGAAAAAAACCCAGTAATTACAAAAGTGAAAGAGGGGAAAAGCAAGAGCTGGCAGTCCCCTTTGGGAAGGGGTGTTTGTGTGCGAGGATGCAGGGCAGCTGCGGGGAAGAGGTTTCTCATGTGAGATGGGGCATGGATTGGTCGAGGCTGTAAATAGGAGGGGTGAAAACACCTGAAAACCCTGTTGTGTTCCCACTTTGCTATGAGAAAAGGACAGTGTGGGAACCTCCCACTGCCTGCGATTAGGGCGTGATGGCTGTAAATGGATGCTGACTAAGAAGCACAGAGGAGGAACGGCTGCATGTTATCTCCCCTCTCGCTTCTCCACTGAGTGCCAACGGGCGTCATAACTTTGTTTTTCACCCATCCTGCTTAATTTATTTCACGGGTTTTCTTAGCCAAGCCTGGAGAGCGTTCCTTTCTCAAGCATGCTTATGCAGAGAAGGTCTGAGGTGGTCTATACTTGTTGTTCCTGGACTGGGGGGCTGTTGGTGTGTTTTGTTTAACTCACATTTGCAATTTTCAGTGTTTTAAATATTAAGAGTCTAAGAATAAACAATGAAAATTAGCTCCAGTGTGTTAAAATTAGCTTCTGGAGCAGAAAAAAGATATATAATCTAAACAAATTTTTAACCCAGCAAATACCTAAAACTTCCTGAGGAATCCCTCTGCTGTGATCAGGGAATCTGGGCCTGCCACTCTGATGTTTCTGAGATTAAAATGCAGAATAAGATTAAAATAAATATTCCAGACTTTCTCCATATGTCCTAAGGACAATTTTAAAAAGTCTTTTCATGCTGCTACTTGAGCCGTTCAGTAACAAAGTCCCTGTGTACTGTTTTAGGAATGGCATAGTCCCACTTCTTTGCCAGAGATTATCTTTGTCAGATGCTTCCAGCCAAATTTTTTGTGTACTCCATACCGTTGTGCAGGCCAGATAAGAAATCATCCCATTCAGCCTCAGGAATGGCAGGAAATAAGTGACAAAGAAAAAAAAAAAGTTCTGTTGAAAACCATAAAAAGGGTTTTGGGTCTGGGATCCTGGGTGTCTCCTGGTATGCTGGGATCCTGGGTGTCTCCTGGTATGTATTGCTGAGATCTGAGAGCTGTGACAAAGTCCAATAAATAATTTCAGTTTATTTTTCCTTACTTTTCTAGCACAGAATAGATATGTTCTTGAACAATACTGTAGCATAGCAACTTCTCATTCAAACTGAAAATTATAGGGAAAGTGGCTTGAAAATTGTACCGTAATGGATTTCTTTTCAAAGTAAACTGTAGAGCTCTCCTCTTCAAATGGTGCTTTGGTGAAATTTCCTTCAGGTTTGCTCTTCTCTGCATTTCATTTACTTAGTTTCTTTTTAAGTTAGATCACTGAAATGCCATATCCATTACAAGAGTACTGCACATTCTTCACATATTTTCATTCAAAACCTGCCACTATTTCTATAAAACAGATGGGGGTGAGCTCATAATAATACTGAAACAAATCTTTCTGTTAATTCTTCTCATGGATTATATGATGTGGCTTAGAAATGAGATGCATCATGACAGCTCATTTGTTTCTGCTCTGCATATGAAATTCAGAACTTACAAAAGTGCCTAAAAGCTAACTTCACAGGATAGCTCTAGGTCTGCAATATTTCTGTGTGTATCACCCTGAAATTGGGTCTTTGGTTTCATCTTTTTGTGTAGACTTGTCCAAGGTTAAATAGAAGATGAAAACAATATTAGGCTATACGTAAAGATGGTTAAACTTGCCAAGTACCTGCAACTACCACCTAAAAAGCTGAATTATCAGAATAGTGAGGAGGAAAGGAGGACAAGATACAAAAGAAAACTGTCGTGGTTTAACCTCAGTCAGCAATTGAGCACCACAGGGGAGAGAATTGGATGAGTAGAAGTGAGAAAAACTCGTGGGTTGAGATAAAAACAGTTTAATAATTGAAATAAAATAATAATAATAATGATGTAATAATAATAATAATAATATAGAAAGCAAATGATGCACAATACAATTGCTCACCACCCGCCGACCGATGCCCAGCCAGTCCCCGAGCAGCGGCCCCGCTGTCCAGCTTCCCCCAGTTTATGTAGCATGACATCATATGGTATGGAATGTCCCTTTGGCCAGTTGGGGTCAGCTGTCCTGGCTGTGCCCCCTCCCAGCTTCTTGTGCACCCCCAGCCTTCTCAGTTGGCAGAGCATGGGAAGCTGAAAAGTCCTTGGCTAGTGTAAGCACTACCTAGCAACAACTAAAACATCGGTGCGTTATCAATTTTGTTCTCATCCTAAATCCAAAACACAGCCCTGTACCAGCTACTAGGAAGAAAATTAACTCTATCCCTGCCGAAACCAGGACAAAAACATACCCTCCCAGAAAGAACAGGACTGTGGATGCAAAACTGTCCATGCATTTTAATATGTCCATAAGCAAAGCTCTGGTATGTCAAATACAATACAAAGAAGAGACTACTGCTGCTTGCTGGAAAACAAAGTAGGGTTTGTTCCTCTTTTGAGTAAGTTGTGTTTGTGTGGTTCGTGACAGGGCACATTATTTGGGGGAGGGAAAAAAATCTTTCTCGGTGTGTTGCAGCCTCCTTTGCTGGAAGAAGGCTGAAACAGAGGGGGTGGCTTCAACAGTGCCACCAGCGTCACCAAGCAGGTAAACCAAAAGCTTCTACCTGCTGTACCTCCTAGTTGAAATGTCCCAGGGTTTAATGCACATTATGGTGCATTTGCACCAGAGGTGCTGGGCTGGACACTGGGTACAACTTTTTTAGTTCCCTTCTAGTCTCTATCTCATCACCCCTGCTGAGGGGGAGGGTATTATACAGTATTTGGGCTAGTAAGAGTGCCGCATGGACAGATTCACTGCTCTTGATCTAACCTAGCTATCCCAGCACAATCCTGCAGTGGGCAGGAAAGACGTATTTGTGTAGGTAAATGTCTGCCACAGTTTGTCATTGAAATATGCAAGCATCAGACTAAAGTTGATCCAGTATGACTAAAATTTTATCATAGCTTAACACTAGATTAATTTTTATTGTTACTGTTGCTAAATAATGGTGGTCATATATAGATCTGAGCCCTACAGGCTAAAATCAGTTTGAATTAACATTTTGATTATTTCACTACACTTGTATTTTTAAGAAGCTTCTAGGGTTTGTTAAGCAATGGTGTAACAGGTTGACCTTTCATGATGGATTTGAGGATGGATTCCAGGGAAGAAATCATGCCTTCATTGGAAAGCTAACTCAAGGAAGTGGAAAGCTTCAGTCTAGGGGTCAGTTTTTGACTTCCTAACCTGTGAGGGAAAACTTAATATAATTTTACACATTTTGTTTCGGAAATAACTTGTAAAATACTCCTGGGAGACTTGCATTTGGATAGTTATAGCCTAAAAGGCAAAACCAGAAATGAACACAAACTTAACAAATTGCAGGAGTTGCTCATGTGCAGGCTGATCGCAGGCAATGGCTTTCAAGATAAGGCTTTAGGGCATGTTAGAAAAAGACAATGTATCACTTCAAAAATCTCCTCAAAGGAATCGTTCACTACAACTGAATGCTTCTCAAGTTGAAACAAAGGACCTAATTTCTTATTTCTGTTGCTTATATAAAAGCTGAAATCATATTTAGCCCTAATTCACAGCAATTAAAATAGTGTGCACTTTATACTTTGCAATTCAGTTTTATCACACTTGAAAACTTTGTTCTAATATTTGCCTTGCAGAATTATAAAAAGGTTTTATCTGTTATAGCTCTTGTTCTAGCCGCAGGTGAAATAATGCCCCTTAGACTAAGAGTGAGGATGAGATGTAATTTCTGAAAAGGTTCTTATTTTACAGGGGTGTTCACAGTATTTCTGTGTGTTCAGGATAGAAAAGTAAGGAAACAACAAACTGAGATCACTTACTTTTCACAGTAGAAGTTTTTTGTGTAATGTATGACTTCCTAGCTTTGCCTTCCAAGTGCAAGATAGATACTTTTAAAAGCTCTTCAAATGCATTGATGTGACTTTCAAATGAAGTTGTGGAAACCAAAGGACAATCACACAGACACTATTCTAGAGAGATCAGCTGATGAATAAAAATGCAAAAATGTTGTACTCCTGTAAATCCAAAATCAGTCAGGCAACAGAAGTCAGTAGTGTCAAATTAGAGAGACAGAAGAATGAATGGGGTTCTGATCAAGGAGTTGTTCTATAGTGGATAAGTATAGGCAACTGTTTTAGTCGTAAAATAATGTGCCATCACTAATAGGTTAACATTTGAGGGGGTTTTATTGTAATGCCTGTTTGGAATGACAGTCATTATGATATAATTCTATACTACGTTTTCAGAGGCATAAGTATCTGCAGGTTCAACAGGGCAGCGGAGAACCGGGCATCTTTCATCCTTAGTTGATAGGCATATACGGTTCCTGCACTCTTCTGCTCTGAGAAGGAGCCTGCATAGTTCAAATATCAAAGGGCCAGTGCTCTGCACTGTTCAGAGGAGGTCATTCTGAGCCTCACTTGTGTCTAAAGAGTAATGATGGGTATTAAGAAAATAAAGATAAATATACATATGTGGGTGGGCAAAAGAAAGATAGTGGCATAAACCAAAGTCCCCACTGAAAAGGCTTTAAAGCCCTAATTTCTGGTTTCCTGCTCATCACCCTGGACACAGGCTGTGTCCTACAGTTGCAGAGGGGCAGTTACACAACCAGAACCAGAAAAGGTGACAACAGAGTGGCAGTGTTGTGCTGGCTGGGGTGTCCACATGTGACAACGAGCACCCGCTTTGCATGGCTTCGCACCAGATACTTGTGTTTGGGGAAAGAGCAGGGGGAGGGAAGGGAGATGCAACCGTATGTTTTCTGTGTTAATATGTGTACCACTCAAAAGATATGATGGACGCTGGGCAGAAGTTGAGATTGTGTCTGCATCATTCAGCATGTCAAACTATTTCTCTGAAAAGGGCATTTTGGACTATGTTGTCCAGAAGTCAGGCATTGTCGGGCATCCACAGGCCTTGTCTGAGAGCTCTGCAGATCTCATTTTGAACATGTTTGTTTTAAATAAGAAAGTGAGTAAATTCCTATATTTAGCAGCTGACAAGGCCCTCTGTTTGCCATGTATTTATTCATATGCCTAATTATATTCCAGTGATTACTTCCTTTACAATTATTGGAAGTACTCATGTAATAAAGTTAGCATATGTGCATCTTCAAGAGTAGGGCTTAAATATCACTAAATTGTTTATTTCTCTTCCCAACTGTTCCCTCATTATTCAGGATAAATAATATGAATGAGTAGAAAAAAATAAAGTAGTAAAGAAATTAAGTTTTATAACAAGAATCACACCAGTTACTGCTTTATAGAGGAGGAAAAGGAAGGGGGGGGAGGAGGAGGAGGGAAACTTAGCTGCTGATCCAAAAACTTATAACCG
>NW_008824035.1:10374374-10377341 GCF_000699105.1 Pygoscelis adeliae | reverse complement strand
TTCCAAATGTGCATTTTCTGATTTTGTCAAATGCAAATCTTGAAACAGGTTTTAGAAAAACAGGGTGGTTGTATTTTCCCTTTAAAGGAAAGAGATCTTTTTTTTAGAAGTTCTAGAACTGCAGTTTTGAGGAAAATAAATTATTTTCTGCAACTAGTGCAAAAAACCCGCTTTTTAAAGTACTTTCTGTTGCCTTTGTCCTAGCTCATCTTTCTTGTTATTCCTTAGAAACAAGGATCCTCTCTGTTTAGATGCACTTTTACTTCCACTAGTAGTTTGTGGAAAAATCTTCAGTTTTTCTACAGTTAAAAACTACATTTCTGAGCTACAGATTTTAAAATAAAGTTATTTTTTATACCTTTGGACAATGAACTTCCATTCTGCATAATGTATTTTTGAGTGCTGTAACGTTTAAAAGGGTCAAATATGCAGTATGTGGAAAAGCAGTAAGTTGCAAGTGGAACTGTGCTGCTTAAAGTACAGATTCATTCTGTCGGATGCAGTTTCTGAAAGTTATAGATTATGATGAAATGCTGTGTTGGAAATTATGGATTAGAATGAGAAATATGTTGTGTAGATAACAACACAGTGGAACTTCAACGGTTAAGTGCCGTCCTTTTTGGTGCAAAGGAAATACCTGCCTACTCTTAGAAAGAGCACAGAGCCCTATGTGCTTACGTAGAGATTAAGAATCTGTGTTGAGAACCCCCTTCTGTTGTGGTGACAGAGGTTGATCCATTGGAAGGTTATTGCTCAACCAGGAGTCTGCAGTCATCTACACAGTTTGTAAGTATGATAATATGGAACTGCCAAGAATTTTATAGCTATGAATGTGCATTCATATAAATAACACCTGAGGTTATGTCTCTCTAATGAAGGCATGTGGAGACAAGGCGCACAAATATTTAGGTGTTGGCTTACTGTAGTCATGCAGCTTCTTTAACACAAAAGAGGCACAGGTCCTTTCATAAAATATTTCAGAAGTGCTTTTCTTCTGAGGTGCTGTGCGAATAAGAAAAAAACAAGTCAGAGCACAGGGGTAGCCTGAGTTCTCATCATGAAATAGGAGATGAGAAGACAGTAGAACTGAGCTATGAAAAACTATGGAGAATTCAGAAAATTGGCGCTGCTTGAAAAATGACTCCTTTTTACTGATGTCATTGCTGGAAGATGAGCAGGGGCCCAAGGAAATTAAAGTGATTTTCATGGATTCCTGCTTTCTAAGAGGATTTTGATGCTGCCCGTTGAATTGTAACGATGAGGCAGTTGCTACCGGCAGCCTGCTTCAAAAGAGTAGGTGCATTTGGCATTATTTGTACTAGGGAGAGTTACAGTCTTGCTGGTAATTTGGGGATGAGGGGAGGAGGAGGTATTTGTAACCTTCTGAAGGGCAGACATGACATCTGGGTTCATGATGCTTCTTCAGTTCCTAAGGTCACAACTTGATAAGACTGGGGATAAGGAACAGATAGCAGCCTGCCGTTTTTAGGCTCTGGTTTGGCAATTACACATGTTCCAACAGCACATAAGTGCATAATTATGAGCATGGAAGTAAAGATTCTCTGTGCATGTGTTCATCCTGTTTGCTCAGTGCATCATCAGCTGATTCAGTATTTTCTTAATTGTGAGTTTTATATGGATTTACTGTTCTTGAGATTTGAAGGAGTGCATGTATGAAATTGCTGAACTCCCCGAAAATGGAGTTTTAACTGTCATTTATCATCATGGTGCCACAGGAATAAAGGGGAGCATGTTTGAGAACAGTTTGAAATAGGGTGCTTGGTAGAATTATAGAAACTAAGCTGACTTCTAAGCCAGGAACGTGATAGGAATTGTAATGAGAACAGTATTAGCAGATACATGGAAAATATAGAGTTTGCAAAGGGACATCACGCCTCTTGGTATTCTTTCAAGCGGGCAACGAGCCTGTAGATAAAAAGATGAGTCAGTTGTCACAACCTCCTTGGATTTTTCAAGTTGCTTTGAGCCCTTGAGAACTTAAACTGGTATGCAATAAAGAGAAGATCCTTATGTAGATTAAGAGCTGAAGAAAAGGAAGAAAATGGGAGGAATACATATTTTTCCCAGAAAGAGATCCCAGAGGGATGTATGCTGTTTGCCATGTTTAAAGACCTAAGAAGGGATGTGAGTATTAGGGAGATAGTGTTTGCTGCCTCTATAAAATTATTTGCGAGTCAAAACCAAGGCTGGCTCTAAAGAAAAGTTTTGCTATATAAATGACTGAGAAATAAAATAGCGAGACCAAGGTCCATACTGTACAAAGCAATATGCTTGAACTAAAAAATAGACTCTGAATTAATTTGTTCCATTCAGGATCTTGGTCTTCCTGTAGTAAGTTCGCTGTCATCTCAGTGTTTAGTAGCAGTCAAAAAGGGAATTAAAAAATTAGGAATTACGAATGGAATACCGTACAAAACAGCATGTAATTATGCTACTGCTGTAAGACCATCTCTTTGCTGCATCTTGAATGTTGTGTCGTGTTCTGACAATTCTGTCTCAAAAGGCATGTATTGAAATGATAAAAGTATGAAGAATGCCCAAAGTGTTTAGAAACATATGATGATTTCTATTTGAGATATGAATTGGACAAGGAGTCTTCTGTGTGAAAACAGATGATTGAAGTGGGGTATGACAGAAGTTTATAAAATCATGAATAAGATGACTAAGGAATGTTCATTCACTTATGATTGTATAATACAGTGGGCACACAGTGAAGTTACTGGGTAGGGGAGTTTGAAGCAGAAAGTCCCTTTTCACACAGTGCACAATTTAATTGCATATCTTGTTTCCACAGTTGCTGTAGAGCCCAATAATATAATTATAAATATAAATTAAATTACATAAATTAGAAACTGGCAATAAATACAGTGGTCTGAATGAACCCATAGACAAACGAAGTCCATAATCTGCAGGGTACCAGCAGGAAAGACTAAGAGAAGGAGCATT
>NW_008824035.1:10363731-10374362 GCF_000699105.1 Pygoscelis adeliae | reverse complement strand
AGGTGACTACTACTGACAACTGTTATGCAGGATATTGAGCTACCTGAACTTTTTTCTGAGTCTGTATGTCTGTTATTTCATAAAATTAAAATTATCATTTTATAATTGTTGGGGAAGGAGGGGAGTTGCAGTGGCTGAAACTCTGCCAGGGTCCTATTGAGACTTTTCCTCAGTATTGCTCTATTGAGAAAAGTGAATATTTGCCCTGTCCCTTCAATAAATCACAGCTCTAACTTCGAACTTCAGAGATTTCAAGATTTGGAGAAGGCCAAGAGTCCGCCTGTGTGTCCCTGAAACATTGCGGTGCCTCCTGCCGTTGCACCTCTGGAGCTGTGTTGCCAATGAAGCTGTGTTGCTATTAATGAGACCTTTCCAGCTGTGGCTACCTCTTGGATCCCTCCATGCTGGGAAAATCGCTGCAGAGGGTGACTTGTGGTAAAGGTAATGCAGTCTCTCTCTTTTGGGGGTTAATCAAGAAACATTCTCTTAGCTTCTTCACAGGCCATGCCCCCTCTCTCAATGGATCTTGATCTTTGGGATAAAAATAAAGAATGGTGCAACAGAGATTGCTAACATCTTCCCTCTCTTGTGATTGATTGTGGAGGATGTGTGTGGGCATATGTTCTAGTCTTGATTTAGTAATCACAGGAAAAAATCATACTGCAGCTTTGTTGAAACTTGTCTTGCAAGATACTAAAGCTGCTGTTGACTTACTAATAATAATGAAAAAAGAAAGAAAGATCTGGCTAAGTATTAACCTCATGCTAACCGGAGTAAAACATTCCTTGTACTGAGAATTGAAAGTCTTGAGTTTCATGATGCCAGAATAAGAAAGAGGCTCGATACCTAGATTTCCCCCCTCCACCCCCCTGTCTCAGGGTGCCTTTAAAGTAAAAATTTACAGATGTGGTTGTCTTATTTTGTCCAAGAGGCTATTTGTTAGACTAAGTTTTTTTTTTTTTCTCCCCCCCCCCCCCCCCCAGCCCTGCAAAGTGTCATTGCAAAAAATTATTCTTCTATTGCTATTACAAATGATTAGGAAGAAATCAAATGCCTTTTCAAAGGAGTGTTGCACTTGTTCTACAATGGAGTCTTACTAGAGATGTTTATTTCTGTTGAATGTATTCACATTCAGTTTTATGTCCTGCTGATACAACTCCTAGCTTATGCTAGTCTGCCAAAATAGTGCTTCCAGTCTTCAGGTGTTTCTGCTCCATTACCTCGATGTTATTACATCACTATATTATTATGATGATGATATTGCAAACAGCTCTCCAGCAACTATTCCATAATGCCACTGACGTAGCCCAGTCTGGTTACATTTTGGAGCTCTGGAGCTCTGAGTCACATTGTTTGGACTTAGGGCTTTTATAGTGTTTGAAAATACTTCTCTTGCAAGTGCCCTGTTATGAGCATTACAGTGTGGGTCTATGCAAGGCCAAGGTGTACACATTCTGCAGGAATAAAGATTATTCAGATGTTCCAGAAAGGATGAGGAAGTGTTGGATAAAGAAAAATGTCAGGAAATGTGGCAAGAGCTGTGGCAGCTTTGTCAGAGCTGCTGTTTCTCTGTAGAGCGCAGTCCCATCCCGCCTGGGGCACACCAGCAACATTCAGATGACACTGTGTTCCCATGCCCCTTAGGTAAAGGCATCTTTGGCCAGCAAAGCAAGGAAAAGCTTCTGAGGGATTCACAGAGGGCAGGTCTGTGGTAGGGTGAAGATACCTAACATAACTTCATGACCTGGCTTGAGGTACTGGAACGCAGGCTCACCGCGGCATCTGTAAAGATACATATATGTTGCCATGGTTAGACTGTTTTTAGGTACCCAAGTTATTTCAGTACCTTGTGTGATGTTATCCACAAAAGATGAAAGATCTCAGGTACTTTACAAATCAAGTGTGTGTTAAAATAACTCTCCCAGTGGACTGTGGCATGCCACTTTCTTTTCTCCTTTGTACCTCAAATAGCAACAGACTACATGTAGACAGGGAGCAGGACACTGTCCTTGAAAGTAGCAGATCACCTTATGATTACCTACGTGCAGCAAGAATTACAGAATAACAGAATGAATCCACTGAAACTATGCAGCATTCCCTATCATAAACTTTAGCAAAAAGCTGCCGTTCAAATGGAAGTAAATCACAAATGTGTCTTCTATTACAATGAAAACAAAATTGGGATAAGGCTACGCACCCAGCAATACTAAGCATGTACAACAAATTTATCGAGAAGTAGAACTGCTGCTAAGCAATGTGGCAACTTGATATTAAGACTACGTAATGCTATAGGACTATTATTTCAAAGGTACTTCAAATTTTATTATCTACAATAGAGTATTTTTATGTTCCTACTTCACCACAATGTTTTGGCTTCTAGATAGGGCCAGTCTGTTACCTACACATCTAGGGAAGCCTTCTTAATTGATTTAAATATTAATTTCTGTGCTTTATCCATACTTGTGCTTCCACATGCAGGTTATGGTTAAAGGTTATGCATATCTGCAAATTGACTACCTCCTGTAATAGCTGCTTTTTCTGACACCAAACAGATTGTTGGGTGATGCAAACTTTCCCCATAAGATTGATACCCTGATTCTTCCCTCTCAAGGCAGCTGTCATTTTGGCATCTTGAGGCTGAAATAAACTTGGCGTGCAGCCTCAGGAACACAGGATCCAAAGGGCTTGCAGTCACTGCTGACAGGCACAGGCTTGTACCATGACCTGATCCCACTGCGTGGTGATTGCCCTGCCATGTGCAGTTGGTCAGCAAGTGCTTGTAACATCTGTTGATTGTTGTTTATTGTCTGCAGAACACTCATCTGCTCAGATTTCTTTTCTAGCTGCTGCACACCTGGTGGATCTGGTAGTTGTGCTTCCACAAATACAGACAAATCAGTTCCTTCTCCCAACAATGGTCAGTCAGCTCCAGGGGTGACAGTAAAGGACTTGAAAACTGGCATGTTGAAGGTTGGAGTGGAACAGAGAGAACTCCTGGAATCTTTAAATATTATGTGAAAATGAAGTGATGAAGTGGAACAGAAGGAATTTTTTGACACTGAACACTTATTCTCTGATAAGTAGAGCTGCAACCCACACTGTACTGCAAAAATTCCCAGACACGGAGAGTCAGAAAGCATCATAAGGGCTATTAGTGCTTACCTACAGTGAAGCATGCTTTTTACTAACACAGTGTGTTACTCAAAGGATGGGGACTGTCAGCCAAATGTGCATATGTTCTGGTATAGCTGTGCAAAAGCGAACTTGTGAATTTTCAGATTTAGATGGGCCTTTTATAACAAGGCAGAGGAGGAGGGAGAATCCAGAAACCAGATCTGGCTGTGGGTTCTGCTGCAGCTTTCCTCTGTGATACTGGGGGCACTCTTTTGCCCTTAAGTAGACCATCAATCTTTTCCACTTGGAAATGGAGATTATAGTATGCTATACCTCACAGGGGAAGAATGAAAAAGCTTTGAGAGAGTCCTTTATGTTCTGCATGGAAAACATATCATTACTGTAGAATAACTGCATTTTATTTGATTAATGTTAAGAACAGATCCACAGTAAAACGGGTCAGCGTATCTTCATTTGCACTCAAGAAGCAGATAATCATGCCTTGATCTAACTGCCAGTTAGATTGCTGAATTGCTTAAAAGTGGACCTTGATCCTTGGAGATGCTCATTGACTTTAGAAAAAGTTGAGTAATAGGAACTGATGCATGCATTTTACTCAATGTGGTCAGAAACTCACAGAAGTTTACTTGCTTCTGTGCTGGAAAACATTCTATTTGTCTGGTATGTACTAAAAACATACACCCACAAGTAAAGAAAGCAATAAGTGTGCCGTGCAAGAAATGATAGGACAGGTACAGCCCTAGTGAAAACTGAGAACATCTCTCCCTGACTGTATCATCTTACCTTCCTCAGTTGTTCGTGTTCCCAGATGTATGGAATGAGCTCGGATAGATTTGGGGTGTTCTCTTTGAGACTGCTGGTGTGAGACATACGTAAATAAAGAAGGCAGAGAACTCCCAGCACACCTACACAGGGCCTGTTAATTGCAGTTGAAGAAAATATATGTAGTTGTTATAATGTGTATTTTAGAATAGTTCCTCTTATCACATAAAATAAGACTGGGCTTGTTTAAATGTGAATACCATTCAAAAGTTCAAAACCTGAATTTTAGAACTCTCAGAAATAAAATTTCTCCTGACAGAATTAATCTGGAGAGAATGACCAAGCAAATGATGGTTTATCTTATCACTAAATAAACATTAGAGTAGTTACAGCGTATAGAAATGTGGAAATGTTTGTGCCATAAATCTTTTACCAAAACCAAATTATTTTAAACAAATAATTGTTTAAAACTCGGTGCATTAAATCTTGATTGCCTGCAAGGCACAAGCCATTTCACCTTTTCCTAGAAAGTGCACTTGAAATTTAGATGTATAGAAAGATGGGGAAAAAATAGAGAGAAAACTGAATACACAATGAATACGAAATTCAAAACTGCATTTGAAACCTTTCCAATACAATATAAAAATTTGCACTTTCATAATTAATGAATGACTTTTCCTTCCTTGTCCCAGATTTTAGTTGTTTGCAACAAATGAACAAAAGAACAAATCACTTGAAGTCAGCGAAGCCAACACAGCAGCTTCCATAAAACCCTTTGCCAAACTGATTAGATTTGCAATTCACTCACTAAGCCTGCCTGGTCATGGCAGCATCATGCAATGAACCTTTTCATTGAATAAAACTGGAATTGCAGAGGAACTAATTTTTTTTGTATGAATACTTCTGTAGTGCTTGTTTAAACATGAAATTGTTCCTGATTAACTCATGTGTGAGCAGTCTTATTCTGGAATAAAAAAAAATCTTCTTCCTGTTAAGCTTGATGTAGTTGTTTAATAATTAAACAGAAGCAGTTAATTGGAAAATACTGCATATGTAGACAATCCTCAGTCTTTTTCCTTTGGTGGATGTAAATGGTCAGTGGTTGGATAAAGAAGTGGTATTTTTAAAAATTCTTCCTTGGATAACAGATTTTCTTAATTTGTTGGACTAAATGAGAAAGTGAAAGTATCTGATAGTTTTTGCATGTAAAATAGCAGTACAGGTAGATTGGCATGAAGATAGAAAATCTTTGTTTCTGTATAATAACTTACAGAGCTCCAGAAAGTGAAGGTTGTATTGCTCAGTAGGGTGCTTATGGGAACTACAGTGTGTCCTCAGCCTCCACGTAGCTGCCTTTCACATCCAGGCAAAGCAGGGAGGGAGAACAACCTGATTTTCATTCAGACAGTAGCTCAAATCCTGCGTGGACTGGGCCTTTACAGACTTTATTTAGGACTTTTTTTACAGCCTTTGCATAATTAACATTTCCATCATTGTCAGTGAGCACGTTAGCAAGTGAGACTTAATATAACAGAAGATTGGATTTGTTCATTATGGATTGATTTAAAAGACTAAGATTAATTAAAACTATATATTGTCCAGAAAAGAAATATTTTTAAATGGTGATCCAAACGAAGTAAAAAAGATGACTGTGGTGCTCAGTTCTACCTTGTCCAATTTGTTCTTCAGAAATCAGGATGTTAATCTAAAGAGAAAAGTGAATATGTTAGATTTATTTTTATTTAAAAAAGAAAAGAGAAAATACTTCTATTAGCAAAGAAAAAGTAAAGAAAGTAGAGAAAGCATCTTTCTGAGGCTGGTAGCTTTAGACCTTAACCAGAGAAGCAGCCTCTGCTGGCTTTGTCTGCAGTGGTCTGGAAGCCACATTTAAACATATCTTGAACACAGGTCTTGTTGAATTGGTGGCAGACACAGTTTGGTTGGCACATGTGAATGAGGTGGCTGTAGTACCAAAATTGTAAAATTATTATAGACAGTGACTATCAAAAAACTTAAATCTATTAAAAAAAAATATAGTCAGATTTCTTTGCGTGGTTCTTGTCAGTCACTGGAAACCTCTGTGCAAGCTAACTGGGCTTTACCTCCTCCATGGAAGCCAAACAGCCAGCTGGCGGCCCTCACAGCTGGGTCTGATCCAGGACCTGATGGGGGGAGCAGGTGTAACAAGTGTGGTAATGACCAAGCAGCTGCTTCCACTAGTTTGCTGCAAGGGGAGTTGGGGGTCTCAGCTACGCTGTGCTGTTACAATAAGCCAGATAGTGACCTAAAGAGCAGATTCCTCAAGTGACTGTAATTCCCGGTCTTGTGCTTTGCAGACTCTGTTCCAGGGCCAGGTCCTGTGTGTCCAGCACCCAGTGCAGCTCTTGGAGGTAAGCGCTGTCAAGGTTTTGTGGAGTTGTGCTTTGGGTGGTGGCCAAAGACTCTTTAGTCAGAGTCTGTATGAGCTAGGAGAAGTGTTTTGTCCTGAACAATGACTATTTTTGGCTCTTGATGGAGTTAAAATGTGTCCCATAAAGGTTCATCTTGCTTCCTGAGTTCCTGGGGAGAATCTCCAGGGAGATTCTATGAATATCTTGCTCGTAAACCTTCTCTCTTCCTCCCCCGCTTGCTGCCAGCACCTACCCAAGAAATACCTTGCTTACTTTTTTAATCTCCTCTGCTAGCCTATGAGCAATAGTTGGCTGCTTTGGCCCAAATTTGCTGCAAGATGCACGTATAGACAGACATTGAGGGAGAGTTGGCTAGAATTGCCCAAAAGTTTGCATCTGGTATCAGGTTATGTCGCTCTGCCCTGGTGAACAACGTACAAGACAAGTAAGGTTTCACATGAAGGACAGTGTTGTAGATCAAGGAGCATGCATGGTATGATGGGTCTGGGACGCAGTCAGTGCTACAAGTTTCACCCGTGGTGATGTAGGAGATTTGGGGATATATCTGCCTGGCTGAGAGCACCACAAAATGGGGCTGCAAAGGGGCCTATGATGTGTATGATGATGTTTAAGCTTAGGCTGCCCTTCCTGGGGGGGAATCTTGCATAGTGGTGTATGTAACTAGTGAATTAGAATACAGGCATACATTCAAAATGACTGCAGTTTTATGCCTTAGTTATCAGTAATTTTGAAGGAACATCCTTAACTCCTTCCACAGCAATCCAAACTATGGGTGTTTAGTTCCCATTTGTCAACAGCATTTCTCTGATCTCTAGCCTAGCTCATAAAATGCCTCCAAGTATGTTTACAAAGATGTTTACTCTCCAAACAGTTCAGGCTGGTTATTCTGAAACCACTTAAGGAATGTACCTGACAACTTGGGTGGAAAAATATTCTCTCGGTGTAAGACTTAAAGAACTGCTGTATAACACTGGTCGCAGTGTTCCCCAAAATTCTGAGTCTAGACTGAAATATTTCTTTCAACTCATATTTTTGTTTGTTGTAATACTTTGCATATTATGTAGAAGCATTAAGTTAAAGCCACGACACTAAATGTTAAAAACTCAGATTTAAAGACTTTAAACCCAGAATATGATGTTGAATTCTAAACAATTTGTCTACAGAGGTAAAATATTTTTACTTTGCAAGCCATTAAAGAATGGCAGAATGATGTCTATAGTTGTTTTAGACATCAAAGAGAAAAAGAAAAGTTATAAGAACATAGCAACATCTTCATCTGGAACTGTAGTTAATCTGATTTAAATATAACAACAAGTAAAAAAGCTGCATCTTAGGACTCTTTCTGAAAAGATAGTAAAGAGAGACTGAGACATTCTTCATTCGGTTATAAATAATATAAATACGATGAGTGTCAGTTCTGTATAATTCAGAATACCAAGTGTGTAAATATAACTATTTTAGCGCTCTGGTTTCTAGACTGTTCAGAGCAAAATATTTTGCTTACATGGTATTGCGCAGTTTGCCTTCCTTACCACTGCAAGCACCTTTATCTCCTGTGCTGCTGTTTGCTAGTCCTAATGTCATTGTTAAGAGAGAACCAAGGACAGCCATCAAGGATATACTAGCAAAAAGAGTCTGATAGCCTACCTGCATAACAGTTCAACTGTTTATTGTAGTTGTTGAGATGCATCCATTCAATAAATGTAAATAATTTGGAGAACATGCAGTTCTAAAAAATGGTATGTGTATTGTGTTCAGGAGAAACCAACCAGAATGTTGATCCAGGCTACTAACGCTTAAAACTAGTTTATGTTTCTGAACTGAAACAACTGTATAGCTTTAGAACTTGCACAGTGAACCAAATCTTTTTGGCCTGTATAATTTTTTCATCTGGAATTATATCAATTATAAAATCAAGCCCTTTTTTTAATGAAATGGGAAGGGGATGTTTACATATTTTGGCTTTTCAGGACCATTTGATGTGTTGCATGCATTAGAGCTGCACAGCTGAGTACCCACAAGTTGTGTATTTCTTTGCGTAGTACATTTTGTTCATATAAATGATAAAAGTTCAGAAATGTAAAGCATTGTGCCTTGCCTTCTTTCTAGGGAAAGCCTAAAATGTCTTGCCAAGCTCTAGCTTTTCCATCCCAGCTCTTCTGTTTTCCAGAAATTATTTTTTTTTCCTTTGTAATTAACTACACGGTTGTATGGAGGAGGAAAGTATTGCTGGCACTAAGGCTTGCTCAATATGCAGACACAGCAGGCGAATACCTTGTAGCCCTTTGGCGGAGTACCAACACACCATTAATAAGCAGACAGCTTGAAAACTGGGCAATAGCAGAGCATTTGTTAGAAAAAAGAGAGACAGCTTTGATCTGGCCATTGCCTTTCTTAGAATTGCCCCGTTATTATGCATAGCAGAGTGCTCACGTTTAATTGGTCATCACACCTAATCTTGGTCCCCCTTTATACACAGGGATGGTACAAAAGAGGAATTCCTGAAGTACATGTTAGTTATAGATAACCCACAGCGTGTTTGTTTTGGAGGAAGAGCAAAGGAAGGAAACTGACTTTTAAATTTTTTTTTTCTCTCCTTGTCTGGAGCAAATGAAAATAGTGCAAAATGATGAGAGACCATCCAAGGTAACCCTAAGCTGTTCGTGTGCAGTTCTGCTCCACCCTGTATAGAGTCGATTTTTGTTGTTCCTGCTGTGGCCACTTGAGACAGGTTTTAATATAACTATGTCTTGAAATCCTTGTTACTGCATCTGGAGATGAGAAAACTCTGTCTCCCCTCAGCAACCTCTGTGGATAACAACAAGCAGGTACAACATGCCCAGGCACTGCTCGTTGGAGGGAGGGAGGGAGGGAGGGAGAAGTCAGATGCACCTAACATGCCGGTATCATTCAGATGGCTCTGGATGAAAGTATTTCTGTGACTCCTTACACAAGTTATTAGGTTCAAGCATTACTTAAAAAGTAACTATAGTTACTATGAGAGTATTATGAGCATGCAAGTTTAAATGGTCCCGAAGGGTAAACTGCTAAGACTTTGGTACAGACCTCAACGCTATTTTAAGAGACTTGTTTTTAAATCTTTACTAATTACTGTGAAATACGTGGATTGTAGTAAGCCTACTTTCTTGTAATTAGTCTGGGACCCTTCCCTCTTACAGTTCTTTAGTGCAACCATAGGGCAGTGTTTATGCCAGTAGAGTTTTCTGCAGTGGCAGTGACTGTGAAGTGATTGAACACTGGATTAAGACTTTGAATGAGTTGGGCATGAAGAGCAAGCAGGGAAGGACTCTCTTAGCAATAAATATCTGGGAGCCTAATTTAACAAAATGTTTTGTTTCCACATTAGATGCACATTTCTGGTGTGTTCTCTCCTCTCTTTTGATCAAGGGTGTTTTGGACTTGAGCCAAAGACTTGTCTTTACATGGAGTTATCCTAGAATAATTACTCTGGGAAAAGTAGCCTGGATTAACTCCATGGGAGCAGAATATTGTTCCAGAAGGAGTTATTTGGAGTATAAACATATTTGAGTGCTCTGTCTCGATTGCTCTTTTCTCACTTTTTCTGGAATCTCTTGTGTGAGAAGAGAAGCTTCTCTCTTCGTATCTTGGATATGGGTAGAAAAGAGGAACAGAGTATTGTCATGCTGCTTGGCACTCGTGGTTTTAAAACCTTGCATCCACTCCCTAAACTGGGGCACTAAACCAAGACTCTGTTACAAACAGACCAAAACCTCTCTCTTGGGTGGATGAAGTGCGTTAAGGTATGCTTGCAAATACCTTTTTGGAGTTGCGTGAGATAAAGTGATCTGGGATCCAAACTCACATATTGTTTTCACACAATTAACAGGTAGGGGTAAGAAATTCTCAGATCTGTTCAGAGACAGGAGATGCTGGAGGAAGGAGGTTTAAAGACGACTTGTACGTAGTCTTGAGTCTCTGTCCTCATGTGCTGTCTGAAGAGTCTGGAAAACTTTTTTTTTTCTTTTTCTCATGGATGTGGTGTTTGGGGAATACAGACTGAATACGAGAAGCACCTGTGTACTGGGTCATGCTGTCCATAGCTCTGTATCGACCTTAGAGCGTTTCAGAAAGGTGTTACGCACGTGGTCAGTACCTTGACGTGCCGCTGAGCATCACCCAGAGCGCTACCAGCTCTTACCGCCCCCCGTGCCCCGTGGGGGGGTCTGCCATTCCTACCGCCGGTGCCCGCGGGCTGCGGCCCGGCCCCCCCCTGCGGCCGTGCCCCGCTCCCCGCCACGGCTTTATTCTCCGTTGTGAAGAGCAGACACCCGGGGTTGGGGG
>NW_008824035.1:10361134-10362722 GCF_000699105.1 Pygoscelis adeliae | reverse complement strand
TGCCTGTCCAGGCTCTCGGGTTTGTTCTCCCTGTTCTCCCTACTGGCCTCGGGTAACGCAGGGGCTGCCGTTCAAGACGGAACCTGCCCGGGAGCGCAGGTGGGAGGTGGTACAAGGAAGACGGGAAAAGTGAATCAATGTTGGGGGCATATGGGTGAAAGCTAGGAACTTATTCTGGCAAATTCGGAAAGCAAAGTAAGGCTCCTTTGTACATCTTCAGGATCCTCGTCTCTTCGTGACCATATCTGAGCAGTGCCTGACCCCACCCTATCCAGTAGTGCTGGATGGAGTGTGTCTTGTGTAAGGTATTGTTATTAAATAAATGTCCCGTCCCCAAATACTTAGTTTTAATTCAAGGGAGGACAAGCCCATGATCTATATAGAATTAATGGGAGAAGGAAGCTGGAAAGAAATCGTATGTTTCATAAAGTTAGCTGGTAAACTTACTTAAAAGTCCTGTGGGCCCATTTTGCTCATGCTTGCTTTCAGTGTGATTTCATAAAAATTACAGTGTGTAAAGGAGTATAAATCACAAATACACATGTTCCGTCTTCCATCTAGTAGACAAAATGACCCATGGTATCCTGAAGAATGAAATACAAATCTGTGAGCTCCTTTTCAGAGGCCTTTATCTTAATTCTTGATAGGATTACTCTTGCATTGGTCTTGTTTTAGTTCTGCTAAAAAAGCAGTGCCTAAAGCTTGTTAGTTTCCTATTGTATTGTCAGTACTGGTAGAATGAGTGTGTCAGAATATGCAGACAGAAAGCCAATTACTGAGAAGTCAGTAGAAACACAAGGGCGGTCACAGTATTCAAGGTAGTCTGTAATAATTTGGCTGAACTGCTTCAGAGATTATTAGCATGAAAGTTCTGTATTGTATGTATAGTAAGTGTTTCCTCAGGCAATCCAAATCTGGGGGCAGAGCAGAGCCAGATGCTATCTGCCTTGACATGGCTTTCTGAATTCAGGCTTTCATGAAAAGCAAGGGTCTCTAATAGAGACTAAACCAGACTAGGGAAATGGCGTTTTACGGTGATTTGCACTTCTGAGTGCGAGATGTCTTGGCCATTTTTAAAATCTATTCATGAGTTTTAGCTTAAAGAATTTGCTACCCTGTGTAGCTGCTAGGTAATACTCTTAGATCAAAACCTTTTACATCACACAGGCATGTTATAGTCACTTTGAGCATCATTTTTATGTCTGTAAGAATAGTGGTGTGTGGCTGTAAGAGAACAAGACATTAAACATGCCAAACTGTAACTGTATTTCATAGGGACAGAGGTGTGTTTAGCTCGCTTTGTGTAAGTTCTGTCTCATGAAACAGATGGGAGTTTTGGTGGGGAAACTTGAAGAGAAGCCTCCCATGTTAGGCTGCATATTTATATCGGATAAAAACGAGCAACGTTGAACTAATACCGAACAATTTGTGTGGCCTGTTCCATGGAAATCACGTGCAGTTTCTGAATAGCTTGACTCTTTATAGGTGGAACAAATGGTGTCTGCTGTCCGGATACTCGGTGAAGGTGGAAAGTTATGGGAATGGAGGTCACACTGAGGTCTCCTACTGAGAAACAAGTATGCCCAAT
>NW_008824035.1:10359525-10361114 GCF_000699105.1 Pygoscelis adeliae | reverse complement strand
AGCAGGAATTTTAGTAGTTTGTTCTCAGGGGTGCAATACCTCTGCATTCACAACTGCATTTTGGTCTGTGTCTTATCTCTACTGCAGAAGTGGTTTTATGTGCAGCTATCTCCTAGTAGATAGAAGTATTTATTTTACCTCTTCTTCTCAAACGGATGATAACTTCAAAGCTCAGTTACAGTTTGAGTGTGAACACTGTTAAGTAGTTGCCAAAAATACACAAACCCCATTTCATCATTGAAACTTAATTAAAAGTCGCACTTGGGTTCTCATCTGGCAGGGACCCCCATTCAAAAAAAACCCTGCCAACCTGAGCACCCCTCTGCCCCTGCAATTTTACAAAATTAGAAATGGGTTGTAACAGATGTGCAAGATCAGTCAGTCCTTGGAAAAACAAGCAAACGAGAGAAGATGAAATACATTAATTCTATTCAAGGGCTGTTTTAGCCTGTAGCTTGGAGCAAGGCTTGGTAAAACAAACTAAATGATGTGTAATTTTTCTCTTGCCTCACTTAAGTGGTTCTTAAGTGAAATGTTTCCCTCTTCCTCACACCGGATAATTCAGTGTTAAACATCATGAAAATCCTCTAAAGGTGAGGGTGGAGAATGTCTAGAAAGTGTGACAAATAAAGGTACAGCTGAAATAGCCTTTAATTAAACATGATATTTGCTTTTGATCACCTTTTTTCTTAGTCACAGGATACTATGGATTACGTATTAGCTTTGAATGGCAGTCTTTTCATTTATTAGTGTTAGCTACTAATGCCATGTTTGCTAATGAGGAATTCCTTAACTCTCAACCGTATGGGTAGATGACTGTTCAAGAACTGCTTTGACTTCTATTGTAAATGGTAGAGTATAAGACTATGGACTAGTAACAGGATTTCATTTTTCTTTGTGAATATCTTTGGGTGAGAAAAGTTGGAAAGTTTTTCAGTTGGAGAGGAGAAAAACTTTATGAATTCACAGTGACTGAAAGTGGGTGAAAGCTAATGGCATGTGGGTGTGAAAAACATCTGAACGCAATCTTAACATGCATCAGGGGAGCATTAACGTTGAAGGTCCTCAGGGCAGCCTGCCTGGATTTCTGTGTACGGTTCTGGTTCATTATCAAGCACGGTGAATCAGGTAGCAGAAAAGGCTAATGGAGCTCTAAGAGAGCTGGGCTTGTTGCCCTGTATAAGATTGTTCTCTTTTTAACCTGTCAATACGACAAAAATAAGGGAGTTCTGGTTCTGCGAGGGTGTGGTGGCACAACAGCAGTGTGTTTCGTCTGTGAACTGAAAGAAGGTTTGTAACTTGGAGGGGCCTGAGACTTGGGGACAGCATAGCTATAGGAGTAATGTGGTTAAAGTTTTAAATAGTCCTGTGATGGAGAATGCGAGTGTATCTAGCATCTGTAAATGGGGTCTACACTCGCTATATATAGATTAGCTACTATATATTATAAATATGTTGCTATTATAATAAATATTATTACTAGTGACTCACTATATATAGTGAATGTAGTCACATATGTGTAATTTTATGTGTATAGAATATATACATACATGCAGTATGTATATGTACGTATCATTTAAGATGTTCAG
>NW_008824035.1:10313798-10359513 GCF_000699105.1 Pygoscelis adeliae | reverse complement strand
GTCCTTTTTGGTTGTAATTCACAATGATTTAAGCAAGTATCTTGGATTAGAACACAAGCCCCAAGAATACCTAAATTTGTGTATAACTTTACTTGCAAGTAATTCTGATATTATTTTCAGTAGAGGTATGGAGCTGAATTCACGTAGGCTTCTTGTTACTGTTTAAGGCAAAAAAGGATGAGATTGAAATAATCAACATTCAAGATTTTCTCATCAGCTGAAAAGCTGTGTGGTTGAAAGCTGTGGGTAGGCACTTTATGTCAAGACTGCACTGACCATTAGCAGCCATAAAGTCCTAAAAATTGCACTATCTTACTGAAATTTTTACTTGTGACAGGTTTTGCTGATACTGCATATCTCTACTGTGAGCTGTTATATCAATACATAACAAAGTCGCCTTTGGTCAGCAGGGCTGCTGACATTGCTGTACTGCTGCAGTGCATTCTCAGTGGCATTTAGCCAGTGCTTCTGTGTTGACTGAGGGCTTGTGCTCAGAGACACTTTGCTCCAGCAACAAAAGAGCTGAATTATGCTGATCTGCAGTGGAAAATGACAATTTCTGCTTGCAGAGGTGCTGTAGTGTAATTCCAGCTTCAGGTGGACTGAATTAATAACAGTGCATATTTACATCTTCAGGTTTTAAATGCTTTAATAATGCTGGTCTTTAGTGCTTCTGTCAATTAAAAAAAAGGATTTATTATTAATTTGCCTTGTTTTTTTTTTTTCTTTGAAGACTGTGTCCTTACTGTCTCATTGAACTTAGTATTTTTTTTTTCTTGAGTGTGTCTCTGTTTTTGTCTATGCAAGCTATTCTTGGATAACCTGCTTAGCATGCTTGATTGCTTTCTTAATTAGTGATAGTAGAGGAGTTTGTCTATGTTCGAGATAGATGTCCTGTGGCAAAGGTCAGGATCAAATGAAGTTGGAAAGGAGGAGGGAGGAGTAGTTTAAGAGTTTCCCTGTAGTGGTAAGGAAAAGATTTTTAGAAAGAAGATCTGTCATACTGATATTATGAGTGAAAGAAGCGAGAAGATAAATTTACATTGTGTAAGGGGGAAGAATGTGGAATTGCTATAGGAGGTTGAGTCAAACTGCAGAAGGCAAGCTTTTTCCCAGTGCTAAATTTGAGTTTTGCTGTGGGATATCTGTGGCAGAGACACAGCTGACAGGTTTACAGGTCAGGTATACAAAAGGTTGGAAACTCTATCTTATAATTGTCACTATCTGACTCCCATTCTTGCAGGTGGAAAAGAAGTCAACATCTTTATTTTTGTGGGGTTTTTTGTTTGTTTGTTTTTTGTTTTTCTCAAAGGAACTGGAAAGAATAGTGCACTCAGTCCTGCAGAACTTTACTAAGGCAAGAAGGGTGAAACTGAGCATTGAGCTGATACACACTAGGAAGTTGCACTACTGTAACCACTTCGTCAATGTAGAAAAAGAGCAGACCCTACAAGGCACTAGTGAAGTCACAGGTCATACAGCAGAAATGTGCTTCTACCAGGACAGTTTAGTCCAGGTGGCTCTAAAAAGGCTGTGTCAGGAAAGATATGCTACAGTACAGTCCTCTGCTATTAGCTCTGTGAGTTCGCAGGTTCAACTTCACTGCAGCGTTAACTGGTGTGACAGACGTTCATAGCGTGAAGCTAGCCTTCTCGCACGGTAAGTGGCAAACCTCTTATGCCAGTCCTCCATCCCCTTGAGAAACTTGTTTTTCAAGAGGTCATATACTTTTCAGGTAATGTTTTTTTCTATGGTTACCTGTAAGTGCATAAGAATCTTAAGTAGACCTGTGGTAGATGTGTTATTTTTCTTATGCTGGTGTTATTAAGAATTAACAAAATTCATTGCTGTACTAGTGGGAGCCTTCCATGAGTAAGGACTGCAGCATATGCCTTTTGTCAGCAGTGATGATAAATGGCCTTGTGTGCAGACTCCAGCTTTGAGAAACAGCCTAGGCTATCAGCTTCAATTACAGCTCATAAAATTATTATGCTCTTACTGGAAGATGCTTGTACCTGATACAACTCCTTGGTTTCATAGCTTTTTGTTTTTACCTATGCTGAACCTAATCGATGAATCAGTTTCTAATGTAAGAGGTACCATGTCTTTGGTGGGGTTGCTAGAGCATAACATTTACGGGGTAGAGGTGATGACAGGTTTAGAAGCATTTTGGCTTATGCTTTCTTATTTTTAAATGTCTCAATAGATGTGAATGGAAATTTGTGGAGGCACAAATTCCTCTCTCTTCAGGCTCTGTGTTTGGAAAGAGAAGGGTGTTCTGTAAGCTGTTACTCTGTGTAAAACACGGACCTGCCAAGCCATTCCAAGAGCATTAAAGTATAAGTGATGGCTCAATTAACCAAAATTGCTTTAAGTTCCTCTGGTCCAAGTCTGTTGTACTCATCCCTTTCTAAAAGGATGGAATTTATATCAGGTAGTTCTTATTAAATAATATTGGGATATAAATCAACCATGATGAACACAGCGTATGCTAGCCCAGCGAGCTCTATTGCGGCCAAAGTATTAGACACGTCTCGGAAAACAGATCAAAAACTTAATCTTTTATCCTCTAAAACTAGCAAGGTTAAAATAGTGTAACTGGAACAAAACAACACAATGCAGGCAAGGACAGACCTTGATCTCAGGAAGGAGGAGAAAGGCTTTTCTGTTACTAAAGTGAAAGAAGACTAATGAACTGCACAATATATGAGTTAAGGACAAAGGAAAAGCATTCTCCTTGTCAAGTTCTTGTGTTCTTGAGCAGGGGCTGTGGGTCCTGACAACTCTGCTTAATGATGCCCAAAGGCTGGGCAGAAAAGTGTTGGGGGGAGGACTCACAGCTGGAAAGACCAGCAGCTATTCTCTTGCTTTTCAAACTCAGCTGATGTAGACACACAGAGATGGGCAAAGTAGACCAAATGTCTGTGTGCATGTCTGACATAAAGCCTTCAGTGAAACTGTCCGTGAGGTATTCCATTGTGAAAAGGAGTTGTAGTCCTTAACAGTGTTTGCTCTAAATACTGGGGGGGAGAAGTCATCCTATACCCTCTTAGTCTGACGTATATGTCAGTTTGAGAACTGTAGTGGTAAGTTGGATGGGCTAAAATATGTTTGAACAGCATAACCACTTACCATCTAAAACCTGAGGTGGGAGTGAGCTGGAGAAGCATTTTTTTTCTGCAGTTCCCTTCATGCAATGAGAGGTGGGGTGCTGGGGCGCTGACGGGTGTGTGTGCATGCTCTGCCGCGGTTCTCAGCTGCGTGGGCTGGAGCTGAGCAAAGAATCGAGGCGCTCTGTGGTGCTGGCGTCCTGAAAGCTTCAGCTGGCAGACAGCTGCTTGAAGCTCATTGGTGTCCCTATCTTACGGACTGACTGCCACAAGAAACTTTATGGTGCTCTTTTGACTTAAAATGTGGTCCTGTCAGCTACAGAAGGGTAGAAAGTGAGGGAGATAGAGAGAATATTGATCAAGATGCAGGGGTTTAGAGTGAACCATTTAAGTATCTGAAGAATGTAGCATGCACAGCGCAAGGCCTGCTTTCTGTGTGCTGCTCTGTTCTGAAGCAACAGGATTTGGGACAGACGTTCCAGGAGTCCTTCTGCAACAGGGACATTAAAGGGGGCACTATATCATTAAATTATCTGTGAGCTGGAATCTTAAAATTTAGCATTTTTATTTGAGGACATAGTTTTCCTTTGGTTTCTGTTTTCATGTCTTGAGAGCAGCAAAGAGCTTTCAAACAGATGTGCACAGAGGTGAGATGTATTGGTAGTGTTGGGCACAGAGGCGCAGCTGTAGCATATCTTCCAATAATAATTCTGACACAATTTGTGTATCAATTTCACTCTTGTGCTGGCTACCTTGGTCGTGAATAAGACTCTTTAAACTGGCATATATTTTTAAGAATAAACCATAAGGCAGCCCTACCATCAGGTATGGATCCGTCTTCATCCAGATGTGGAGTTGTAGGTACTGCATTGTCTACTCTTAAAAATACCGTTCATCTGTGTAGAGAGTCCTAATTCATCTGTTTTTTTGTTACGGTCTAGTAGAAAAATGTCTTGTACTGTGGCAGGAAATAATAAATAGTCTGTGTTATATCTTCTTCAGAAATACTGGCTAACCCCATCAGTCTGCACCTGGACTATTTGATGGATCCAATCTGTAACTGTACGAGACAAATGTAAATCTTTGTAGTATGACTATCAAATTAAGTATTTTTATTTAATTAAACAATTTTTATTTAAGTTTCTGAGAAGTCTTTTTACTGTTGACTGCCCTTTAATAAATACTCTGCAGTTGTATAGGCTCTTTCATCCAAAAATCTCAATGTAATTTATAGTGATGTTATTTCTTTAACTGTAAAATAGGAATGAAGAGGAGCACAAAATCACTGTTGCGGTGCTAAGATGAGTGCAATTTCCTCTGTAGTATGTGTTACTAATGCTGCTAAAGTTAATTTGTAAATAACAAAGAAAAACTTATGCAGAAACAGGACAGGTAGGTTGTCTTCTCATAAACGTTTTTTCTTAAAGGATAACAAGCAGAGAAGAATGGTTTACTGATCTAATTTGTTGCTGTCTGGATTCTCCACAAAATAAAACAGAACATTTCCCAAATTACTCTATTGGTTGCCTGGCATGTTACAGCAGTAAATTGTTCACCAGTCAGCGTGGGCCATTCTTTTCTCCTCTGTTAAACTCTACCCAAAACCCTTTCCACGTGTGCCAGAGCAATTGTCAGTTTTGTGAGGAATGCAATTTGGTAAGTTTTCATAGGAGATACCTCATTAATTTCAGAAGAACTGCTGTTTAAAATCAGTTGTTGTTTAAATGTTTCAGAACCAGCCTGGGGCTGGATGAATCATTCTAGCCATAACTATAAAAATGCCATGTTTTGGGAGCATATTCTGCGGAAAGAACAAGGCTGAGATTAGGCTGAGATTGGGCAAATGGCTATTTAAAAACAAGTAAGCAAAAATCCATATTATTGAATGAGCAGATGGTGGTCTGTACTGTGAAATGTTAGCTAGGAAATTAATACCTCAGAGTCGTATTTAGCAAGGGTAGGTACAGTAAGAGGCACAGGAATATTTGAAGAAAGTAGTATACAAAATGGTCTGGAAAACATTGAATAATTCATTTATTAGCACTGGATATTGTTGAGTGAGATAGATGTAAGCAAGTTGCTGCTTTGAAATAATGGCAGAAGAATATAGCCTAGAAAAGCAAACGTGAACGTGGGGGAAAAAAAAAAAAAGTCTTCACTTCCATTTTTAAGGGAATTATCCAGTATATTAAAAATAAGTGAACTGAACCATAGGTTAATAAAGCTTCCTTCACAACTTTAGCATCAAATGTACTGTATTCTTGGTAAGATGCACTTCCCTTGGGCTTAAGGTATCGAGAGCATCACGTGTTCTAAGGCTATTTTGAGAATTCCTGAACTATTGCTTTGAAAAAGAGAATTGCAGTTATGTTGTTTTAGAACAGGCCAGATGTATTCTGCTATGCAGTACTTGAGATTAGATTTTGTATCAAAATGATAGTAAAAGGTAAAAAGTACTGGTTCTTGCATTGTGATTTTTGGAGCGTTTGCTAGTATGGACTCACTGGTTTTGGCTCTGTTGGAGCGTTGGCTGTTTTTCTCGTTTCCTCTTACAGAACTGCATCTAAAAATATGTCATTTCCTAATATTGATTTCCTTTAAGCAGTTGTACTGCTTACTGTGTGTGAGGATGTTTTGACTGTGTTTGGAAGCGAGAAGGTCTGCAGGATCAAGAACAGAAGCGAGAGGGGTTCATGGGATGCTCCCTGTCTAGATGCTGTCTATAGCATAAAAATGTGCTCAGGTCCCCCCGGGGTAACACGTATGGACCCTGCACTGGATTTCACTGTCAGCTAGTGAGCTTCTAGGTTACTTTTCAGCTGTATTCTTCTTTGCGTTTATTTTCTATTTTCAAGGAGTTTGGAGATCTTTGGGAAACAAGGAACAGCAAATAGGAATGATCAGCGTTGTTGTTAATGGAGTTTGCTGATAGTGTCCGTAGGAATGGCAGGCTTTCTTACAGAGACTGAGCGTCGTTTCCTTTCTAGTGAAGATGACAAGGCAGTTTTTCAAATGGAGCTAAATGTGCTTAGCTTCTGCCTGCTTCAGCTGGCATTGATACCCTCCTCAAAAGTAGGTCTATAAAATATATCTTTAAAAAACAAAGCAAAACAAGATTGCAAATATGCTGGGAACTACTCACCCCTGTAAGGCCCGAGGTTGTTTGCTCAGCAGCACATGCGTGGGTCAAAGGTCTGAGGGAAATGCATGTTTATCCTCAAAGTGCTCAGAAGTGGCAACCAGCTGTTGCTGATAGCAAGCACATTATCATCGTTTGTAGCTGAATTTTCCGTGTCCCTCTTTTCTCATAGCTCTTTTCACATTACTCTTGTATGGGAATTGAAAAGATTGGTTAGCCTTGCACTTCGTCATCGGTGCTGCTGAAGCTGCAGAGCGGTTAGATCCGCTGGCTCTTAGACCTTAGCCGCGTCTAGCAGAGTGTGTGAAAAGAGATCATGGCTCATATTTAATTAACCATGTTTGTTTAGTGTGAAACAAACCTTAAGTGAAAATCACGTTATTTTCTTGGCCAAAGATGCTAAAATAAATTTGGTATATTTTTTTCTTCTATAGCCAACTCTTGTAGCTGCTACTAAAAACACGGCATAATTGTGCAAGTCCTTCTAAGCTTTTCATCCACTCGACTTATTTTTCTGCTAGAGAAATGTTTGATAGTTACGTAGTGTGGCCCCAGAATATTGCTTGAAGAGGTAGGTTTGTCCTCTCTTCTAAGCCAAGCTATATTCCTGCATATAGTGGAAGAATACTTTGTTGTTGTCAGGTCAGATCCAGTCGTAGTAATAGCTGCAATACTGTTTGCACAACTTTCAGCCTACAGGAACACAGGGTGTTAAAAATACTTGAAAACAAATAATTAATTCCAGGTTCTGCTCAAGTGAGAATGTGGGGAGTGGTGAAAGATGGAAAAAAAAGTATGTGTGAGGGGAGGCATGTGAAAATTAAGCATGTGTGCGTGTGGAGGGGGAGCAGTATATAGCGGAAGAGAATGCAGTGGGTTTCTTGGCATAGTCTCAAATATAAGTTATTTTGCGAACAGAAAAATCTTGTTCTTGGGTTTTGCAAGCTGGTTGAAATTCTCAGAGTTTGTACATTCCTACTCATAGTAAAATATAATTGCTGCTTCTTCCACAAATATGTATACAGAGAAGTTTCTTGTGAATATATGATTTATTTCTGTTGATCTGTTTGATCAGTGTTTCAGTATCTGCATGGAACATAAAAAAAGGCTCCTTAAGTGTCCCAACTGCACAGGCACTTGTACGACTTGGTTCTCCTATGAAAATACCTTATTGGAGTGACGTTCTTCCGAGTGATTTGAATGCCTGTGTTTTCAGTTAATTTGAAGGAGTGGGGGGGGGCGACTGTGTCAATACATGTACCCAGTGACACATCTGCTTTTGTGATTAAGTTCATGGCTTGAAGAAAAGCCTTACTCAAACTGTGGATCCTGTTACATGCATTTAACCCAGGGCTATGATGGTTTTAAGACTGAAGGCATAAATTGAAATCTGTGCTTTAGAGTTGCTGTTGAAGTGTGTGTTTGCTGGCTGTGTACTTGTTCTCCGAAATGTTTATTAGGGATTACGTATTGGGAAGGTACATGCCTTTTCTATACATGCAGAGCTTTTTAGCCTGCTCCCGCAGGGTACCTCTCTGGTGCCCATGGGCTCATGTTGGTAGCTGGGAGGGCACAGCTTAGCTCAGAGTGCCAGTGTTGGTCTGGTGTGGGTGAGCTTCCCACTGGGGCTCTGGTTGGTATGTTTTAGCTGAATGGGATGAACTTCTTTGGCAGATTCACTGTCTCAACAAAGGTTGCGTAATACTGTTTCTGTGGTTGTGTATCTAGTGCAAGAGGTTTCTACCAGTCTTGTTTTTCCCCCGACAATTCAGAGGGGGAAGGTGGTAAGTCTGGAAGAGGAGGAGCAGCGTGGGTCTCATAAATTGTATGTACAGGTGAAGGAACCACAGCTTGGGTTAGCTTGGGGAGTAGCTGCTCTTCAAATACCGCAGGGCTGTGGGATTAGTAGCTGTAGCATGTTACATTGCCCATTGATTCTCATGTGAAATGTCTGTCCCTCTTACTGTACTCCTTTCATGCCTTTTAATGGTTTAATTATGGTCATAAATGAAACTGATGTACTTCATTCAGTGAAGGAAATAGAGGAATGACATTTCAACCCAAATATTTGTTCTGCACTGTATTAAAACTCCTGCAGGTTTATTTAAAATGGCTTTTGGCATGTTGATGAACAGTATGTGCCTGTTATGGTTGTTACCTCTCTAACAAGCAGTGCCTTCAAATACTGACTGGGAGCACTGCGCTTTTAGATTGCTTTTTTTTTTGGGGGGGGGGGAAGTCTGAGCAACTGTTTCCATATTTTGATTACTTCCATGTTCGTTTTCTAAAACATGTACCTAGCAGATGATGTGATACTCCTTTCATTTTTCATGAAGTTCAAATGGAGATGGCATGTGTGGGCGGGGTACAAAGACAAGCCCTGCAAATACAGAGAAGTTTAAATCTGAATTCAGAGGTTTTCTATGGCATCAATGGCCAGCCGCCCAGGTGCAAAAGACAGTAATGCCCAATTTCCATCATGCACTTGCTCACTCGAGCCTGTAGAGTGAGCATGTCCACAGAACACTGATCACAGCACTAACTCACTGCTTTATATAGTAGTGGCAGCAGCTGCTTCTTTACCGGCCTGTTTTGCTGCAGGAGCTGGGGCAGCGCTGAGCGAGGAGATGGGTCAGGGCCCTGGTGCGTGGGGGCTGTTGGCATGAGAGTGAGATTGCAGTGTGGGGGCAGCAGGGACGGACAGTTCACTCTTTCTGTGCTTGCAGGTAGCTGGGGACTGCTGGGTCACCCCTGCTTTATTGCAGCCACCCTTGCTCGCTTGTCCTGCTGCTGTCGGGACCTGCGCCTTAGTGCACCGTCGCTGCCTGCAGTGGAGGGTAGCTGGGTTGTGCCCAGCTGACTGTGGTGGGACTCTCATGGTTTCAATGAGCCTAATGCAGGCTGTGGGGCAGGGGCTGGGCTGGAAGTGCTAGGGCCTCGGCTCCTGAGTTTGTTTCTTGAAATGGTGCACCTGTCACTTCTTGAGTTAAACCCCATGTTGTTATAAGAGGATTTTATGCAGTAACAGGCACTGCCGTGTTAGAAAATCCGAGTGAAAATCCCTTTAACATTATTTCTTCCATCAGGTTATCACAGATTAATTATAAAACTGTCTAATACATGTTTTACAGTATCACTTCATGCTCAGGTCTGTTCCTGGCGTGGGTGGTGTTCTTTCTTTTAAATCTGAAGGAATGTATAGCTTGTAAGGGAGAAATTAAAACTGTGAGTATTATACAGGTTTCACTTGCTATTTGACAATATGAAAAATGTGAGGCATCTCCTGGCTAAAGTTGGAAAGTGGTGTCTGAAATGGAAAACTGTATTTTGAAACATGATTTTGGAGCAGACTGTACCGTTTCTTGTAAGAAAAACGCTTTCTACCAATGAAAATGAGATCTGCAAAACCTATTTCAAATCCATACAGGCTGGGCTCTGGACTGTGAGGGGAAAGGGTTTATTTTTCCATGTGACTTTCAGAAAGTCAATCCTAAGTGGCCTTTCCAGAACAACAGGTATCTTTGTAGTTCCAGTTTTGCTTTGTAGTAGCTTGCCCTAGTCCTTATGCTGCTTTTGGCTTCTTTTCCCAGTCTCTATCATAATCCGCTTCCTAAAAAAGGCTGAACGAATAAAATGAAAATGGCAATCCTTCAAGTGCCAAGCCTCCAGGCAACAGAGATTAATGATGTACTTGGCCATGGCTTTGCACT
This sequence comes from Pygoscelis adeliae, assembly GCF_000699105.1. Lineage (NCBI taxonomy): Eukaryota > Metazoa > Chordata > Aves > Sphenisciformes > Spheniscidae > Pygoscelis > Pygoscelis adeliae. The sequence goes on along the minus strand of NW_008824035.1, from coordinate 10,349,554 downwards.
GGTAGTTGGAAAATGTAACTGTGGAGTAGCAGATTAGGAGAATCATTAGTCACTTAAAATAGCTGTTAATAACAGGCTGGCAGTGATGGGTATCTCTGTAAAAAGTGTCACAAACAAATTCCCTGCTGACATAGTTACTGGTTGTATTTTGCTGGGAGAGGGTTTTTTTTTTGGAGAAGCCCAGTCCCATGGTTCAGCTCCAGTACCCGTTAGCAGCCTGAGTGTATGGAGGGATGATCTCTCTGCTAATTAAGTCCATGGTGCTCCTGTCCTGTGACTTGTTTCTGTTGTGAGAAGCCGAATCCAGGCACAAAGCAGAGATGGTGCCACCAATATTCAATCATGACATCTGTCCCATTGAACAACTGTAGTTGTATTGAGATATTGTGGGGGTTAAGATGTTTCCATTCTCCCCTTTGTCAAGTTTAAAAACTGTTGAGACCAAACCAGTGCAGAGGACTGAAAATACAGCTCCAACGGAGGGCTCTAGATGTCCACATTGAGATCAGGGGTCTCTGCCTGGAGGTTTTAAACATTTGCTAGACAACTAGGGACTGTGACTGGTGATTTGGTAGTAAAATTTAATCTAAATATGAGTTAGTGGTAGTTACTCTAATTTCTTCATTTTGTTCAATCCAGTGAAATTCTTTGCAAGCAAGTACTGGGATTGTGAGAGGAAAAGGATGCAGGAGTCTGTTCTGTCTAGGCAGGGATGGAAGAAGTTTCATGGCATTTAGCTTCATCACCTTCCAAATTTGACCCCCTTGTGTGTATGGAGTCTTTCTGAAAACACAATGAAGTGCAAAGCGGCAGCAGCATTGTTATCTGAGAACAGCAACCTTAAATTGGACATTTGTGCTCAATGAAGGTTGCAAAATTGGAAATTACTTACACCACTGACTATTTCATTCTGCCTATATGTGGAAATGGCTAATGGTTTGTTACCCAGGAAACACTTTCAGTGATTTCTACTCTAGTCTGTTAAAGCTCAGAGTTGGCACTATTGATGTGTTGCTGTTGCTTTTAAAGAAAGGATGGCAAAGACGTGGTGCCTTGTTTGGGGTAGAAGATACCATGAAAAAGGAAAGAATTTAAGGAATGAAAAAAGCTTTGGGATGTAGCAGAGTATCTGAGCACAGTGCAGACTGTGGTATTTTTTGTATTTGTTTAAATCAAAATGTAATTTACTCAATGGAAGCCTCTGATGAACAGGATTTGCTTTCAAAAATGTTGAAGATACTCTCCCTCCTTTGACTTGATTTCCTTTGAGGAAGTGTTTATTCCAAAATAGAACTGTGATGAATTGCTGATAATTTTTCTTCTCTGAAGTATGTTGTGAAAATTGTATGTTGTCCTTAGACAGTTCCAGGCTATAAGCGAGGAGAAGAATTTCACTGTGGAGTGAGGGAATACTTCCAGGAGCTTGGAGGTTTTCTGGATTTCTTTTGATACGGTTTTCTCATCTTAATTGCAGCTTTCCTTTTGGAAGCGACCAGGGTAGTTTCATGAGCAATACTGGAGTGAGTTCAGATAGCTGTGAGCAGAAACTGCTCCCAGTTCTCCCTGTTGTTTTCATTAGCTGAGAAGGAGCCACAGCCGCCTACTAAACTTCTCAACAATTACCAACGAAAGCAGGGAGGGTTTTAAAATCTGCACCCTACTCCTTAATATTCTGTAATATCTGTTACAGTGGGAAGCTATTTCTGGTGTACTTTGCTTTGGATTTTAGTAACTCTTCCGGGCTGCTTTTGATTAAGTTACAGCCTTTCTTCTTGGTGTTCACCCGACTGTTATTGCCGAATACTGGTCAACAGCAGTCGACAAACAGGCCTGGTGCCTGCCTGACTGTTGGAAGTGAGTTCCCACCTCCTTTCACTTCTTGGAAACGTGTGGGTTTATAAAGCATGTTTTCTACACAGAGTTATCCAAAGGTCTGGTCCAGATCCAGATCAAGTCAGTAAGATATCTTGATGCCTTTTCTGAGGCTTGAGTAGCGCTCAGCATAACTGATGAAATGGAGTTTTTCTTGCCTCAGCTGTTTTGTTCAGGTGTAATGTAATATCACAGTGAGGGAGGGTGGCTGTAGCTGTGCCCTAGGGTTATGCGGGGGGATGTGGTGCTACGCTGGTCCCTCTCTTGAGAGGGGGGGCTCGTGGCCGTCCCTGTTGCATGTTGCGGCTGCACCTTGCACACGCAGGTACAGCCGGGGTCACCAGCATCTGTGCAACGCAGGCACCATCCACCTGAGCCAAAACTGCATCTCAGTGAGGTTAATTAGTTAAACTGGCATTACATGCCAATCCTGGGGCTCTAATCCTATAGGATTATCTCAAGTTTGGCCATGAATCCAGGGTTGTAAGGGAGTAAATCTGTGCCTGGAAGCCAGCAGATGCTCATAATAGGCAGTGGGACTTCAGTCATTATTGCGTATCTCCAAGAAGTAATTAAGAGAAAGCAATAATTAATTCTAACGAATAGAGCAACAGGACTGATTTATTTGGTTTGAAATTAGAATTTTAGTTTGAAATCGGAAAGCGAATGTTTTAATTATGGGCTATAACTGGAGCTAAAAGAGCATTGTAGCTTTGTGCCAGGGTATGAGAGAATTCTGATTTTTTCCCAACATTGTCAATTGATAGACACTTCTTTTAATCCACAGAAATGTAATGTAGTGAACTACTAATAGAAGATAATTTAACACCTGTGCAGTCTGATTGGCTTAGGGAAAACCTAATCAGTTTATAGTATATATTAAGGCAAGATGAATGGGGAAAATCAGGATTCAAGTATTACGAAGCATCTGATTCTGCAATTTACATGAGGAATAGTAATATTTTTTTTGTCTGACTTTTAGCTCATATGGTAAACATTTAGATACTAAGTCATCATAAAAAGCTAAGGCTCCAACAGGAACTGATGCTCAGACGTGTTTATGTTCAGTATACTGTGTGGCTGAGCTTCTGTTCTCTGCATATCTGCCATGGGATAGAAAATCAGTAAAATGTCTGCATGTTGGAGTCTCTGGGGTTTTCATCTCTGACTCTGCAGTCTTGACATTGGGGCTTTATTTTGGTATCTAAATATGGATTCTGGAGCCTGACTTAGAGGGTTCAGGCCTGAATTGAAAGTAGTGACTGTAGCCCTCTACACCTTCAGGGAGAAGTCCCAATGAGTAAAATGAATCATACTGTGATCAGGGGTGGAGAGAAATGAAGAACTTATTTTTGTCAGTCTTTGTTGCAGAGGAAGTTCTTTGTGTTTCATCTGCCAATATAAGGAGATAGCGATAGTTAGGAGAGCACCTCCTCGCCCCCCCTTACCTCTTTCCTTTTGCAGAAAGAGGTTTTGCTTGCCACTGAGAAAGCTAAAATGGAACATGCATAGCTGCAGAAAAACCTAACCCATTTTTGGCATAATGAGCTCAAACTTGATTAAAATTTTTCTGTTAAAACACAGCTGAGTAAGTAGCCATACAGTAATGACTGGAATGTGTCCTCAGTCTGGAAAGACTCTGTTGAGCACGTAGCACAGCTCAGTGTACCAGCCGATTCATTTGGACTGCTGCAGCCATGCTGAAATTCACACTGGTGCATGGTGCACGTCCTACTTCCTTAGTTCCGTGCACACTTTTATTTTTAAACAAAGTAATTTGGCTTCTATAATAGAATTCTGATTTTTCAAATGTACCTCTTGAGCAGTAGGCAAGGTGAACAGCAGCTCTGTTGATCACAAGTCACAATGTGCTTGACAAGGGATTTTTATGTTTTGCTTGATTTATCCAGCCAAAGATTAGAGATGCACGTGACTTTCTTACATTCCTAATAATGTTGATAACCCTCATAACGTTTATAATCCTCATCATCTTTAGTGACCTGTCTTGCAGAACCTGGAAGCATAGGTTTAGTCTTCTCTGCTGTGGTCTTTGGGGCAGATAAGTAGTGAAGAAGTACAAAGGAGTTATGCCGCTTTTTAATGGGTCTTTGGCTGCTACTTGAAAGTACATTTCAGGATTTACCATAGTATCTACCTGAACTGATCTAATCCTTTGCAAGCGCCTGCTCATAGTGTGTGCTACTGTTGAACTGTGTTGTGAATAAGGACTTGCAGTGATGTACCTAACAGGATTCAAGATATTTTGTGTTTGATGAGCCTTGAAGACTAGGGACAGGATTCCTGACAAAAGTTCTTTGAACTCTGGAGGGTTTTAAATAAGTCTGCTTTGAAATACTTTGTTTACAGTGCAGAATAACTTATGCAAAATTAGGGGAAAATAACTTACGCAAGATTTGAACGGGGTATGGGTACTGGGAAAAATCTAAGGTCGCCTGTTTCCTTTGAGATCATGTTAGATTGACACTTTAAAAAATTTTTTTTTAAGAAGGCTGAACAATTGCATTTTTCATCTATTGATCTCAACAGGTGTCTGTTTGAGATGCCACTGAATGTTTGGGGCATCTTACGTCAGGTGGCACATCTTTCCACTGTACCTTCTGTTGGCTATGCGGTTTATTACCTGATGCCTCAGTAGGTCTTCCCTCTGGCTGAATTGTCATCAAGATCATGGTCACATCATGGTATGTTGTAAAAGGTATCATTTAGCTAGGGAGAGGATGTAGTCTAGTTATCCCACAGAAAAGAACAGGGTTGTAGTTCTCTTGATCTAGGACCACTGTGCTGTCAGTAGTATGCAGATGGGTGAATTAAACCAAATTAAGTATTTCAATTCCAGAAGCTTTTAGTTGTGTTCACAATGTTGAAACAAAAGGTTTCTGATCAAATTTCTGTAAGTGAAATTCAATACATCATAACCCCCCCCAAATCTTTGAATGAAAAAGTAGAAATAATAAAAATTTCTATAAGTTAGGAAATCGGTACCTCTACTTTCTTAAATTTATGGTTGTTAATGTTAAAAAAAAAAAAAAAAAATCTCATCTGTCTTTCCCTGGGGGATAACAGAACTGAGGAGAAAATTTATCTATTCCCACGTTAGGAATAGCTCAGAAACAGATGCTTTGCAAAAGAATTACTCTAAGAGATTACAGTTAAATGCACTGTTACCAAAATTAGAAAATGCAGTTATTAATGGCCTTTCTAAAAGCATGGTTGTTTAGATTACAAACTCTTGTGATGACTGCTACGTTTCTGAAAAAGATCTTTGAAAAAGATGCCAGACATATGTAGGGGGAAAAGAAGGAAACACTTTAAACCAAAACCCACCCACGCTGTGTGTCCTGATTTTATATGTGTATCAGTCAAAAGCAAATATTTTACCTGAAGGTTTCACCATTCAGGGGTTACCTTCATGAGGGCAAATTATGGATTGTGGGAGAATTTATTTCTGTAAAAGTGGTGAAAAACTTGGCTGTTTCACAATACAGATGTAATTTTGTGTTTAAAAAAAAGTGTTTTCTCATAATACGTTTCATCTTGTGTCTCATTACTTTAGTGACATTGAATAAACGTTTTCTTAATAGCAAAAATTATGTATTGATCTTAACTGATCCAGTCTTAACTGTTAGATATGAATAAAAGTGAGTCTTGTTTTAGTGAGAAAAGCATTCTGAGGGACAGCAGTGTACTTTGTCCCACTGCCACTGTAAAGCATGCAAAAAAGCTCTTCTCTCGAGCAAAACTATAGCTGAAGCTTTAAAGAGGGTCCGAGTTTCTCTTTCAGCCTTGTGGATCCAACTATAGTCTCAGCTTTGCCCTCCTTGACACTGTAATGTCAGGGATCTCTTCTCTCAAGTGTTTTGTACCAGGGTCAGGAAACACGTGGAGTCTGGTTCAGCATCCATCCATCCATCGTACCTGCTGTGTTGCACCTATCCACACACTGTTCTCTCGTCCTTGTTTTTTCAGCTGAGCATGATGTTTCTTGTTTCTTCCACAAACTATTGCATACTGGTTGTTATTAGTTTCAGTTTAGCCGCTTGAGAGGCAGCTGTGCTTTGTGTGTGTGTGACACTTCAAAGAAACACAGGCAATGTAAGAATTTTTTTGGCTGCAAACCCTTATTTTGCAAGTAAATGTGTCTACTGGTGATTTTGTGATAATACGGGGGCCAGTTGATTCAGGAAAAAAATTTGCTTTATTCAGTTTTGAAAATAAGAACCTTCACATTTGGTTCCCAGAACGGTGTTTAAGGAGAGCTCATTAGAGTGGCCTTTTTATAGGAGAAAGAAGTCCTTTGTGGGAATGGCCTGTTCTTGATGAGAGATTTGTTGGAGAAAAACATTTTCAGCTTCAAGATGGAGTATCTGGCCAAAGGAGTGGAGAGGGGGAGCGCATGTTTGCACAGAGCCTGGAGTAGTTCAGTGAACACTTGCTTGGGCCAGGAGGGATCTTGCTTTGCTTCATGGGTCGGAGATATTAAGGTGCCCGTAAATTCAGCCGAACAGTGGCACAGGACTGGTGTAAAACTAGAAGACAGCCTGAAAGCACTTGTTATTCACTGTTTTGGGGGTTTGTGGTCATTTTAGTAACAATACTTTTCCCATCCATTCCAACAATGACTCCCTGATAGAAGGATGGTTTTTGCAAAACTGCCAGACACCTACTTCTTTTTTTATTTTTATCATCTGCTCGGTGAACATTGCAACAATTGTAGCACTAATAACAATACATTTACTGGTTTGCAGGTCCAATAATTGCAGAACTACTGCTGCCTTACAGCCCCTCCCCCCCTTTTTTTTTTTAAGGAACAGTGCCATGATGTAGCTTTTCATCCAGCTTCAAATGTTTGCATGTCAAACCTCAGGCAACGTGGTGAAAACACTTCCTGATTCTGTTGCCTTCCTCTTTTCTAATATTTTCTCTACAGATGCCTTGAAATTATTTCTCTTCCCCTGCGGTTGGAGCTCCTCGGGAAAAGGCCTTTCCATCCCAACAAGCCAACAGAACAGGAGGGTTGTACAGCTGTGACATCGCATCTCCAAATACACGCTGCACACGTGTCGTATTCGATGAGGAGAGTAAGTTCTTCAGCGCTTTTGTTTTGGATTGAAACAGTTGTCTGATTTTTTCTTACTCGATGTGGTCCCTTCCAGAGGCAGTGTATCAGACAGTTGCTTGTATGGATTTATACATAACTTTTTTTGCATCGGAATAAGTTGTAGCTTAATTGCTAAGATAGCATGGGATGCTTAAATCTTGGTAATGTGGATGTTCTTACTCTTGCGTAAATTCATGTGACATGAAGTAATACGCTAGAAGTGTTTAATAAAATGGATGTTGTCAGTGATAAAATGTACAGACACTGCCACCTGCAGACTGTCTCATGTACTGTATGAAGTGCCTGTCCTGACAGGGACTTTAAGAAAAAGAAAAAAAAGTAGTTAACTGTTAATATTTGAAGCTGTATTATGATACTCTGCAGCTGACCCAAAGATGGAGAGTAAAGAAGACCAATGGATGGGCGTAACTGTCCAAAGTCAGGGGCCAGGAGGAAATGTGGTGGTAAGTCTAAAGGATTAACTTATAAAAACATTTTGGGTCTATGGTAAATGTTCTGAATGGTCTGCGTTTCTATGCATATTTCTGAAAGGTAACTTTCCTATGTTTACTGCTGCGATTTCTTGTAAGGCCAGACTTAAATGTCTCCCTAGCAACGTAAGACACTTGAGATTGTAAAAGCTTTAAATTATTTTTCTAACTATTTTTAGCCTTTCTTTATAACCTTCGTAACAATCTAGGATGGACAGTTCATTTTCAGGGTGTCCCCTTTTTTTTTTTTGTGATATACACGCTGTTTCTTTTAAATACCACTGGCTACAGAAATAGGGAAAAATAGTGTGATAAGGTTGTAAAAGTAGCAGGCTGTCGTCAGCCTGTTTTCCAAGATGATCAGCCTCACTTTAACTTTCATCAGGGACTTTGGCTGAGTTGCTCCTATGAATTGATGTGGCCGTTGCACTGCAGTAAGACTACTAGCTATTCTTTATTTTATACAATACAGAGAGAAAAAGCTTTCAGGAGTTATCAGAGAATGTTACTTTTTTAGCTCTCAAGTTAAATAAACCTCTCGTGGTGCTGCAGGATACCAGCTACATCATAAAATGGGTGTGCAGAAGCTTCACCATCTAATTATATTCTTGCAGGCTAATGTCACTGCTTCCAAAACTGGAGGCAGGTGACTTTAGGGTGTGAATCTGGAGTTATTTAAGGATATAGAGGCAGTAATGACTTGCTTCAGTCCGCCTCAGAACTCAAAGGGGGGAAGAGCAGACGGAAAGAGTCCTGCTCATTGAATAATTAATCATCAACTAATGCTGTATTGTCTTTTCTGAGAAGGAACTTTTCTTTGCAAGTGATAAGTGGGAAATGCACTTATTAGATGAGGCATGAGCAGCCCGAAGGTCACTGTGCAGCAGGGCAGTACAGCAGTGCTCTAAGTGTGGAGCAGCTGGGTGTTTGCTTAATGTTTAAGCCTTGATAGGAACCATAGAAAAGGTATGTCAGCTGAGAAACCTGGCTTGCTTGTGCTCTCTACACACGTACTACATCTGGTTCTGCAAAAACCACTGCTGGTAAAGGGGTTTGATTGTTCCACCTCTTTTTACAGTGGTTTGGTGGTTATACCACTTAACCCAGTGGCTATTCACCCTTTGTGTTAAATATTTGATTAGAATTCTGTTCCCAGGTGAACAGTCTAAAGGGTTAAGGAACAGGTTGTGCTCAGTGCTGCTGCTCTGTCCCAGTGACAGTCCAATGTAGGAAGTAGGAACAACTTCCCTCCCCTTCCCGTCACTGGAAAAGCTTTCAGCCTCTGCTTTGTGGCACTTTTCTGGAAGGGGTGAGTTCTACCATCAGGTAGATGGTAGCTGAACCAGCTTCTCATGTCCTGCACAAGCATGTGAATCGCCTAACTCTGACAGCTGTGGGGAAACACAGCCAGTTCTTTCTTTATGAGAGAGAGGGTGGTTCTCTGCTCACTTCTTGTGAGGATTAGGTATCAGGGAAGGCTTTAGGGCTAAAAACCCTAAATCCTGGAGAAGAGGGATTTAACCACATGGCCTTCCTTGACCATGAAGCTGGTTGCTCTGACTTGTATCCATAGATGCCCAGCCTTTCCCATATGTTGCCCATAGGGAACAGTGGACTCTCTCTGCATTGCAACACGGGTGTGTCTACAAGGTGACTGACTTACAGCGTCGCTAGCATGAAGTATTGCTAAAGGAGACCAGCCTTCTTTCATGACTTGCATACAAACATACAGAAAGCATCACTTACTATTTCTTTTATCTTGCAGACGTGTGCACATCGCTATGAGAAAAGGCAGTATGTAAACACAGTGCAGGAAACCCGGGATATCATTGGAAGGTGCTATGTGCTGAGCCAGGATCTCACTATTAAGGATGATATGGATAATGGAGTATGGAGTTTTTGTGATGGTCGTTTAAGAGGCCATGAGAAGTTTGGCTCCTGTCAGCAAGGTGTTGCTGCTACTTTTACTAGAGACTATCATTACATTGTGTTTGGTGCCCCAGGCACTTACAATTGGAAAGGTATGACCTGGCTTCCTTCCTGCCTACCCTTCCCATTGCCTCTGAGATTGCTCACAAGGGTTGCATCCCAAGTTCTAATTTTTTTTTTTCCAAGGGGGGAGGGGATAATAGGGATCGAATGATATTACCCTGTTTTCACAAAATGCTATGCTCCTGTATCAAAAGTATTTACTGAAGTTCCTTTAAATATCTTTGAGGGACTACTTGTGAATGGATAATGGAACTTTGCACATATGTACAGCAAATTTTTCCCTTATTAGTCTTAATCTTACGGTGGGATTGAGTGCTTGCTTTGAGACTTCCATACTGGAACAAACTACCAAATTATTTTAAGGTTATTTGACCAACTTTTTTCCTGCATTTGAGCAAATGTTAGATAGCTGCAGTGAGATCTTTGTTTATATCCTGCAGTATTCTCCACTCTATTCTTTGTGAAGTCTGTGGAAAGTAGTACTTCCCAAATTAGATACTGGAGGATTGCAGGAAGATAACTGAACAAAGCAATACTACATGTATTCGTATCTAAATCCATGGATACCCATGTAAAATTCCATGGATAATCTGTCTGACTAAGAGCCAAGTACTCTATATCATCTAGGAGATATTCCAAAACTTACGGGAAAAAAAACATAGATTTTCTCCGTTAGTTCCTGTTGAGAAGCATCTAAATGGCCTGCTCTGTCTCTTTTTCTTAAAGTGATTTTTCCCGTCGCACTTCATTACACCAACAGCTGTAAATAGTTCCCTCTTTAGAACATCTGATCCTCAAACCATTACATTTTTTCCCCTCGTACACCTGTGCCTGCTATATGAACCATGCAGAATCTTTGCGTTAAGCTCTGGCACAAGGTGTACTTTAGTGAAAACTTAATCTTCCACGTATCTGTCAACAAAATCTGACCAAGCTGAAACAGCATATTGAGTTCAGACACTGTTTTACTTTAATTGCAGAGAAGTGCTATGACAGTATATCAGCCATAAGAGTACTCTTTTGTATCATGGAAAAACATGTTTGTGCTTGCCAAAATGTTAAATATGCCTGTTGATAAAAGGGAAGCACACATTTTATTGAACAATAGCTCTTTTCCCCTTAAATAATGTTTTCTAAATATATCACCGGTGTTTGTCATAGCTGAACAGTAATTTTTTTTTTTTTTTTTTGTATTCCTGTGTACTTACCTCCCTTTTAAGAGAGGCTTTGTGAGGTTAAGAACTGTGGGATGAGGGTGGTTCCTGACCGAGTTGGTCCCATGTTTTTGTTGAGAATTTTCTTAGTATCCCATGTTTTCCAGATCATTGCTGTAGAGCAGCGTGAGATTCTGGCATACGGATAGAACTTAGAAATTCATTGCCTTTTGCAAATGCTTTCACCCAGTGCAGTATTCCGTGTTTGTCCCATTTAAACAAGCAGTCACACTCTCGTTCGTCGTAATTAATGTTAGTTGGGAACCATTTATCTGTTATTTTTCTCCCTTACCATTCATTTGCTTTTATTTTATCATTTCATTTCTTCAGGGGTGGTTCGCGCAGAGCAAAAGAATCAGACATTTTATGATCTGGGTATCTTTGATGATGGGCCTTACGAAGTTGGTGATGAGAGCCGCCAAGATAAGAATCTAGTTCCTGTTCCAGCTAACAGTTACTTAGGTAGGATTAAGTACATATGGTAAATCTCTTTAGGCTTCTTAAACATTTGTGATCCCAGCCTGGTACAATGATACGAGATGGGAGCAGAAAATCCTTCATTTGTGGACCCTGTAACGTGTTAACCATTTTGGATAATTCACATCTCCCTCCATGTTTATGGGCCAGTTTTAAGTGTAAGATGATACTCTGCTGAGGTACCTAGAGGAGCTGCGAATGTAATGAGAGGTTTAAGAGCTGTGATGAGGACCTACGGATTCTCAGGGAGCGATTGTAATTGCTCCAGGTTAAGTACAGGGTATGGATCCGTAGTCGTTAGTCACAAGGTCTCTGCCATGTAGTATCAGGTTTACCACGATGTGAGTTTCTGGATGTAACTGTAAAGGCTGCAGTTTCTCTATCCTGGTAGGTCAAGTGCAATTTTTTTATTCTTCAAGTTTTTAAAACTCCAGTGGCCTTTTTACAGGCCTTTAAAATACCATAATATGAGTAGTAGTGTTTGTATTTTAAGAGTGTGTGTGTGTATGTTGCAGGAGGTGAGTCTCTTGCCCTTTGTGCACGCACGAAAGCAGAAATATGTGCTTAGGCCAGTGGATGTTACTGTACGTCAGTGAGATACGTTGGTGCAGAGAAAAGGCTACGCTGCATTTTTGGGAGGGCCTCAAGTGTAAAGTGTAAAGAACCTCTCTGTTCTAGTGCAGATTTCTGTGGTGTATTGATCCACTGCTTTTGGCATATGCAGCAAATACAATTTCGGTAACTTGAAACTGGAATTTCTGTGTGAGTGGTGGAAAGCTGAACAGATGAGAAGGGCGTTGCTAATACAAAAAGTAAAAGCCAAGAAAAGAGCCAACTTAGAGCTACGTATCTGTTAGAAGAAATAGAACATAAACTTCCGTTTAAAATCAGCAGTTATTACTAGGTGTAAAAAAAAAAATAAAAATAGAAAATATATATATCCTAAGAGCTTACGTTAGAAAGACAAGCCGATAGCCTCTTCTGGTGAAATAAGAATTGGTAAGGTGAGGAGTGCTGTGGAGGTGTCTTTTGCTGTGAACAGAGCAATACTGACTTTTTGCAGTTTCCTAACAAATGCATTTATCTCCTAAACGTAAATGCTGCCTTTGATTTGTCGCAATCACAACCACTTCCAAGCAAGCCTGCTGTTCACTGGCATTGCTGTTCCCTCTGTTTAGACAGTAAATAAACATGGTTATAGCTGCTTTGCTTAACTACTATCTTTTTTCTCTTCAATCTTTCACTCGTGTTTACAGGTCTTCTATTTTTGACAGCTGTATCTGATACTCATCCAGATCAGTTTGTATACAAAACATTGCCTCCCGGCATACAGGTGGACAAATCGGTGGATGTAATGATGAATAGCTACTTAGGTTTGTGACCACCCGAGGTGGCAGCATCTGGTCAGACATAATCTCCAGACCTTTGACATGACCCTCTCCCCTCCATCCCCCCCCATCTCAAATACATCGCAAGTAAAAAGCACGTAAAAACAGGGATTCAGATGAAGAGCAGCTTGCAGCGTAACACAGCTTCAGAGAAACACTGATTTGTCATGCATTTCGCCAAACCCTCTCATCCCTCCCCCAGATGGGACTCCCTGAATTTTTCTGAAACTGTCTCATTGCGAATTGCTGTAATTGAGAATTGTCATAGTGGTGGTGAAGTCTTTCGGAAGGGAGATGTCTCTCTGCTGGCTAGTATCTTTCTTCCTTGCAACATGCGTAATTTTCTACTTTGGCCTTTATTGGCTACGTTGGTATATGCGGTATATTCTTTTCACTCAGTTTTTCATGTTTTTTAAAATGCATTGACTTTTATAAAGAACACATAAGACTAAATTGGTTTGACCACGTCCTTTAGGGTTGCATTAAATAAAAATTGCCAGTTTCACCATTACTGTGTAAGGTGATTCTCAAATACCGTACGCATCATTCATCGCCAGTACTGTGCTCGTGCAGTACATTTTGCATGTTTGCAATGGAATGATACCGACTTGCCCTTAGGAAGTTTTACAGTGGTTTTGCCAGAGGTGAAATACTCGAGCTATATTCAAGTGGTGTAGGGTGTAGTCATTTCTAAGCTGGTATGTTTAAAAATGATTTATTTGGTGTCTGTGAAAAGCAGATCTGAGCGAGCAATGAAATAATACGTTTTGTGGGGGAAATACTTAAATGTAATGTATGGAGGAGTGTACACTTGTAAACGTGCATTCGCCGGTCCAAATAGAAAGGGAGAATTCCCTATATATCATACTCCGGTTTAGACAAAACTTCTATTCAATATACCACTTTAATATAGTAGGGGAATTTATTTTTCCTATTAATGATACGAGCCGTTTGTTTGTTTGTTTATATTTCGTTCTTTTCTCTGTTAAAGGTTTCTCTTTGGACTCTGGTAAAGGAATTGTCTCCCAAGATGAGATGACTTTTGTGTCTGGTGCCCCAAGAGCCAACCACAGCGGAGCAGTTGTTTTACTGAAAAAAGAGAAAAATCAGAGAGCGCTTTCCCTCGAGCACATGTTTGAAGGAGAAGGGCTGGCCTCCTCTTTTGGCTACGATGTTGCTGTTGTGGATCTCAACAATGACGGGTATGGCCTTGGTTAACTCCTCCTGCCTGTATAATGAAGGATGGCAATCTGGTTTGTTTCTGCTTTGGTTTTTCACGTCAGAAGTACAAGGAGTTGCCAAACCCCATCTTTCATGTTTCGCTGGAGGAAATGGCGACCATCTCGGAGAACCAGTCAGGACACCGTCTACATTTCTAATTCTAGAAGAGAGTTTATTTAAATTTAAATAATTAGCATAAACAAAGAAGAAACAAATCTCATAGGGAAGTGGTGGAGTCACCATCCCTGGGGGTATTTAAAAGACGTGTGGAGGTGGTGCTCAGGGACAGGGTTTAGTGGTGGACTTGGCAGTGCTAGGTTAACAGCTGGGCTCGATGATCTTAAAGGTCCTTTCCAACCTAAACGATTCTGTGACTCTATACCCAAAGCAGGCCCTGGAAGATCCTTGTATGCCACAAAGGGAACATAATCAGCTTGTAGTATCAGTGGAGCTGTTGTTGCTCCATCAGTTTAATGTACTTTTTAGCCGTCGTTGAGCAGCTCTTTGGCTAGCTGACCTTGAGACCACAGTCTGATCAGTTATTTTTCACAGTTCTTCTGTAAAAGCACTGTGTTTTTTTTTTTTTTTCTTTAATTCTAAGATGGCAAGACATTGTTGTTGGAGCCCCGCAATATTTTGACAGAAGTGGAGATATCGGTGGTGCTGTGTACATCTACATTAACTGGCAAGGCAAATGGGAAGGAGTAAAACCTATTCGCTTAAATGGAACCACTGACTCCATGTTTGGTCTTGCAGTTGAAAACGTTGGGGACATTAATCAGGATGGATACCCAGGTGAGTGAAAAATGATTACAGTAAAAATGGATGTGACTTTTTTGGCAGTGCCAGAGTTGGAACATCTTACCCTTATCATGATTGCCAGCTGCAGAAAGAGTAAGAATGATTTTAGATGTTGCAACTTATTTCCAACAGATATTGCAGTAGGGGCTCCATATGATGGCTTTGGCAAAGTGTACATTTATCACGGATCCACGAATGGAATAAATACAAAGCCAGCACAGGTAATGAAATAACCTTTGCTATATATAATTAGTCTTGCACGAAATTAGAGGAATGGCAGGGCTATCCATCTTCTCCCTTTCCACTATTGTTAGTGGGGTGGTGGGTATGCAGAAAGTCACAGGACCCTTCAAAGATTGCACTGCCGACCAGAAAGGTTAGAATTCTTGATTTTAATACACATTTTTCTTTCTGGGGCAGTCCTTTGGCACCAGTAATATGTAGAGAAGGAGAAAGGTGTGTAGATGTGCAAGCTTTGGTTTTTTGAAAGGAATTTGGGGATTTGAAAATAACTCGTTTCTTCATTTTCTCTTTCACTACTACTACTTCATGTTCTTTTTTGATAAAAAAATGTTTATGCCTTTTTCTTTTTTTCTGGAGGACCACTGTGTTCAGTCTGCAAGGTGAGAATGGAACTCGATTACACTTCCTAGAATACTGTTGGAATACTTTTCTAGAATACTTTTTCAGTTTCAAGTGCCTATACTGCATAAATACTATAAATAAAAATAAACTAGGCAACATTTCCATGCAAAACAGTCATTTCTGGTACTCACTGCTATTGCAAAGTAACTTTTCTTGGAAGAAAAGCAAATCATCTTGGCGCTTCAGTGTCATTTACCTGAACACGGTGGTCCTATTTCCTTCTCTCTCTTCTCTTTTCTTTTTCCTGGCCATAAGACAATGATGTTCACTTGTTACTTTTACAGCTTTTAAATGTCTGAATTCCCTCAATCTGTTTGCTCTTTAGATTCTTGATGGTGAAAAAACAGGCACCAGTTTCTTTGGTTACTCTATTGCTGGGAACATGGACCTGGATAAAAATTCCTACCCTGATGTTGCTGTCGGTTCCCTTTCAGATTCTGTATCTGTGTTCAGGTATTGCATACAGAACTGTAACTACATACACCAAGGTTTTGGTTTTAGTTTTTTTAAAAACAAACTGCTTAGAAGTAACAAAAGCTGTTTGGCCTGGAGTGTATTTTTCCTTCTAGAAGTTGGAAATTCGGGGGGGAGGGGAATCCATAAAGTGGTTTGTTGCTCTATCCCCCTCTTCTCGTTGAGAAGCTGCCTTCCTGTCGATACACAGGGTAAGGGGGTGAATGTGGACAGTCACTGTGGAGTGCTGATGTGTGAGGTGTATCTGTACCCTAGCTTTGCCCTGCGGTAACTTACCTGGATGCCCGTGTCCTTTGATGGAATTAAGGGTGATAAGTAATTCTTTTGCCTTAAGAAAGGAGGCGTTAACCGATACATTTGCTAGAGCTTTTGTTTGCTGCTGTTACGTGAATCTAATTGTGCTTTATTGAAGATAGGGCAAAACCAAACCAAACCCCGCTTTTGTAGCTGAGGATCCAAAAGCAGTGAGGCATACAGCCTTGCTGAGGTTGCAGTGGGGTCCATGAAACAGCTGTGAGGAAGCCCTGCAGATAGGATCCTTTTGGATTTCTGTAGCGCATGCCTTAATTAGGGATGAGGTCACTGTCTTTTGCAGACCTCTGCTTTTTTCCAGTTTAATGTCCCGTTAAGTTGAATCACTAGTAATGAGCAGGAAGAGGACGGTCTCCTCATCGCAGCTGTGAATGCTGCATCAAGTTCAGGGCTGGTGGTTGCTGTCAGGTCCCAAAGGAGGAGGAACAGAAACTCCAAAACTGGTTATCTCAATTTTGGGGGTGAAAACAACTCTACCTTTCAGGCAGAATGACCTTTCCTACAATTTTTTGATGGTCCCATCTCTAAGGTGTATAGTATCTGTGTACGTAACTGGAATGTTCTTAAATACACTAAAACAGCACCCAACAAAAGCAACTCGTGTTGCTTGTGGAAGAGAACAGAGTAGGTGGAGTGGAAGTTGGTTAGATTATTAAGTGTTCTGCTTACTCAAAAGCAGCTTTAATCGTTTGCTGATAAGGGCGATACAAAAACTTTTACAAAGGTGAGAATGAAAACCTTTATGGTGATGAACAGTGAAAGGGGTGGCCCAGTTAAAAGAAATTTGCTAGAAAAGGAGGAGGTAGCTTTCTGGCCATTTTAAACAACCCTTAGATGCTCCGAGGAGAGCGGGATCAGCTCATTCATTTGTTCATGTGAACTGCCTTTTCTTGTCCCTTCCAAAAAGGAAGAGAAAGGACGAGTTGTCAGGCTGAATTATGGTTACAGCCTACAGGCAGGGGAGTCAGGAAATGAAAACATCGCTTCCCACAGCCACCCAGGCTCCGCATTAAAGCTGCTGTGAACATTAATCTGAATGAACTTTAGTACCTACAGTTGTTCACTGAATTACCGCTGGGGTGGGAACCATCACTTTCAATTTTCTGTTTTTTATATGTATGTAAAACGAAAACCACAACATCACACTAATGTACCCTGCTCCTCTGTCAGGCATTTAATACAACTGTAGTTGTTTTCTGTGACTTGCTTTGCTTAGATTTAAGTAGTTTTATTTTGTTTCTAACCATTGTCAAAGCCGAACTCTGTGTTTTTTGGGGTGTCTTTGTTGCAAATCAGTGCAGGCATGGAGGGCATCTGGGATTCACATGAATTATTTAATTAAGCTTAACAAACTTTTCCTTCTTTTTTTACCCCTTCTTTTCATTCCCCATTTTTCCCCCAAATGAAGATCTCGGCCTGTGATAAGCATTAGAAGAAGCATTACAGTACAGCCTGACAGAATTGATCTAAAGAAAAAGAACCCTGAGGACCCTAGTGAAATATGGTAAATTTAAAAAAAAAATATTGTATCGGAAGCCTTGGTGTATTGAGTTTTCTGTTGTCAAAATCCGTTCAGTCAGTGATGATGTTAAAGTGAAGGGATATGACAGTCATGCAGGTTAAGCAAATGTGATCATTTTGACTTCCTGAATTTGCTATGACTACTGTGCTAAAGGCAAGGTGCGGAATATGTTCTGTTCGTGACGTCCATTTTTGAAAATGAATGTCACTTTGCCACACTTAGAAGTGTCTTAACTTGAACAGCTTTCTCATGAGTAGAGATGTAAGAGCAAATACCAGAAAATATTTTTTCTAATTGCTTATTAACCATGTTTTCTTGCTTTGTAATTCAGTTTCGTAAGCAGCAAACTACTGTTCTAGCATGAAAACCAGAGTCGTAAGACTGATAATATCAGTCAACGGACTATTAAAACTTTTCAGTCTGTTGGACCATGCCTTATTAAAGTTAATATTAATTTCTTGGCACTTGTTACAGGATGGATGTGAAAGCATGTTTTCAATATACTGCAAACCCCAGTGATTTAAATCCAAGAATAAGTAAGTTTTGAAGATAAAGATTTTTGATCTGTTCATCACGCGGTTTGTTTTTCGTTTTTGTTTTTTCTTTAGAGCCTGTCATGGAAGAATAGTACTCAAATTATAGTGACTCATCTCAGACTGTGACTGTCAAATTTAAAGTGTGACTCAATACTAAGGTCAATCAGCTATTGCACTATCTGTATTCAGAGTAACATGTAATTAGAGTCGTGCTGGTGTGTTAGGAAGTTCTGTGGATGACAGACTGAACTGAAGCTTTCTAGGTAATATAACTGCCAGTGAGCAAATGGCTACCATACAGACCAAAAACGTTTTGCCTCTCTAGGTTACTGCTGCTTTAGAAAATAGTTTTGAAAGCCCATTTTATATATCATTAGTAAGCGTTATTTCTTATTGGAGACGTACCCTATAAAACAGTGTTCTGTATTCACGAAAATGGTTTTGTGGAAATCAGTAACTGAAATGAAAAACCTTTGTATTAATAGGAGCTTGGAAGACTGTGCCATAAATACAGTTAAAAATGTAAAGCATTAGTTTCTCATGTCGCCTGTCTCCCTCTTCTTCCTCGTTACAATGCTGCTGTTACTACACCTCAGAAAACTCTGCAGGATTTTGAGAGGAAATGAGAAGAATTTTAAGCCCAAACCTCCTTCTCCTCCTGTGTTGTCTTGAGTTTCTCAGTTACTTGCAAAATACATAGGATGTGCTTGAATAAGGTGCTGGTCCTTCAATAGGTCAAGTGCTTCCAGCTCTCGGAGGCAGCTCACGTGTGTCCATCTGCATGCTCCCGAGGCTTGGCGCGCTGGGTGCCGTTCCCAGCCTTGCAACGTTGAATTAGCTGAGATGATTAAAAGATGCGTGGAGTTCACATCTATCAAAACGTGCCTCAGCATACAACTAGAAAGCTCTAGTCACGCTTTTGCTTTCAGTGTTAAAATTAACAGTGTACCTTGACTTCAAAATCCTGTTGGCTGCTTAGGTGCTATCTGGGACAAAACAGGAATCAAGGACAGCAGAGTCAAGAGTATTTACAAAGTTTTGTATCTCAGCCCTCTACTGGCTCACAGCAGCAATTGCAGCTCCTCCAGCCAGCTCTGCATGCTGGTAAAGTAACGGGGTACTTCTGGAACAAAAGGATTTGGTTTAGACGTTTCCTTTAGATACGTGCACAGGGTACCTGGCCCTCAACTGGAGAGGGACAAAACTGACAGACGGAGAAAGTTTTGTAAATAACTGAAAACAGTTTGTGAAGCCCAGCACTGGCTGAAACAGTCTTCTAGAATAACGTTGTAAGATTGTATGTAGAGAAATGAAAGTTCTTTTAATAAGGCAAGGGTTCTTTTTCATAGTGACCTACTTTATTTCTTCATACAGAGATCAACTATACATTTGAAGCAGAAAACGAGAGGAGGCAGTTAGGCCTGCCGTCTAGGGTACGGTTTAAAGACCACCTGTCTGATCAGTTTACTGCAAGTACAACCCTAAGGGGGCAGAACTCAGAAGAGTGTGTGACAACCAAGCTTGTACTGCAGGTAAGGCAGAGTATTTCATTTTTATTTCATTTAGATCCATTTCAAACAAAAGCATGCGCTTTTTTCCAACCTCACGGTACCTTTGATTTATAACTTAAGTCACATGCAACATAAAGCCTCAAAACTAGAAAACAACCATAGTTAAGTAGTACCTTACTATTCCCTGCACACATGCTGCTTCCTCCTGTTGCCTTTCTTACAAAGTATGAATAAAAGTTGTAGCCACTGCAGTATGCTCTGGAGGTGAATAGAACTGATTTAGAAGAACAGAGAGGGAGTAACTGCCAAAAATAGAGAGCTGTTTCCAAGAGTAGTCATTGTTACAGAGTTTAACGCTGTGACTGGCTAGGAAGAGAATTTTAACCCACGGGTTTCGGAGGGGATGAATGGGCAGGGCAAGAAAGCTTGGTATGTGCTCTCTGACTTGGCTGCTACACTGGCCCTTAAAGGAGGCATTGCTCCAGAAGCTGAACAAATTCTCTATCTGTGGCTCAGCAGTAATGAGCCAGCCTCCAAGGTTGCTTTTGACCACAGCAAATTAAAGAGCTTGAACTTAGGCAAGGGGGAGGAAGTGTTATTTTACTGTTGTAGTGTGAATTTCAGTTGCCTGGGTTACCATCTGTTGTTCCTAGGAATTCTTAACGGTGAGAGAAATCATCAGATTGGGAGGCCAGAGGAAAAAAAAAAAAGACAGTAGGGCTAGGCTCCTTGTGTTCTTGCACTTTTTTAGAAAATGCTGGGTTTCTACATAGTGAATAGTTTTAATACTGCGAAACGTAGCAGAAAAGATTTTGGTTTACTGCTTGTTCTGAAATGTATATCAAAAGCTAGTCTTTGTGTTGTTTTTTCTTCTCTACACTGTACACTAACTATGCCATTTAAAATATTTTAACAGGAAAAAATTAAAGATAAGCTGCGCCCCATTCCAATATCAGTCAGTGTTAAAATTGCTGGCCTGGAGTCTAGCTCACCATCCACAAGAAAAGAGAGAGCACTTCCGGATCTTATACCAATTCTAAATTCAAATGAATCTGAAACAAAGACCACAAAAGTAAGCCTTTGATATCACATTTTCCCATAAATCTGCACTTCGATAAATCACTGAATTTTAAAGACTGTAGAAAGCTAAATTATGGCCAAAGGAAATAACTGGGGTGGCACTGGACTTGTAACTACTGGCTTATATTTTATATTTTGTTATGAACTTGTTACAACATGTTATGACCTAGATCCTGTGTTTCTTTTGCAACAAAAGTGAAGCTGGTATAGCTGCTAGGTTTTTTTTCTCTCCCCGACGAGTTTAGGAGGAAATGCACTTTTGATTAAAAATGGAAATCCTTTGTCTCCTGCTGTGAACACTTGTCCCACATCACAGAATACTGTACAGTTTAATTCTTCCGTGGTTAGGATGCTCTAACAGCATTAGAGCTCTGCAGCAGTGACGTAAAAGAGAGGGAATATCTCCGGTAAAAGATCTCGTTTCCTCAATGCTCATTGAAGAATCACCCTTAAGGACGTTTTTCCTCATTAGAAGTGTACCTCTCACTTAGAATTATCTAACTCTGCCTTTTGGTCACATTTAAAGTTTTAAATTATCAGCATCAAGGGCTATGTCTCACGAAGAAAAACTCTTGACAGGCAAGAAGTAAGAGTCAGGTTAAAATCCTACTCTGTCCAGGAAAGTGTCTGTGAGTTCCCTGTTAGATGCTTTATGCTGTGCACAGCAGAAATCTTGTTTTAAGCTACTATCATCTGGCATACAGTAAAAGTGCTTTGGTTTTATTTAGGTGGAGTTCTTAAAAGAAGGATGTGGAGAAGACAATGAATGTCACAGCAATCTGAAACTTCAGTACCGGTTTTGCACTAGAGAAGGAAACGAAGACAGGTTTACTTATTTACCGATGTAAGCCTTGATTAATGCTTTGCTAAAATTCAAATTATTAACAAGTGCTTAAAAGAACTTCTAGGAGACGGTTTTGGGAGATAGAGCAGCTTTGTTCTGTTAGGCTGACAAACACGGCCCTGTGTAGTAGTACTGATCTGACAGGGTGCGGAAGGTGGGGGAGCGGGGATGAGCTTTAGAAGAGTGGTACAGACTCAAATGGATACAAAGTGGCCACAGCTGTGCAGGCGTGGGCTAAAAGTTAGGCAAAAAAGGTTTCTAACTCCTGGAGAAATGAGATTCTAAACCAGTCCTGCAGTAGTTTGTGTGTGCCACTGTTAACAACTCTTTTTGAGATAAAATTTGATTGTGAGTATGACAACATGATATACTATAGTCTAGTAGCCTAAGACAAGCAGTTACAGAGAAGTGAACAGAGAAATCACTTCAGTGTAACACGCGCCTAACACCCCACTGCATCCCTCCTCCCTGGAGGGCCAGTGACATTAGAAAGGAGGTGTAAAATAAAACAAACAAAAGGAAGTATGTTTACTTACTGTCGACAGTCACGTCACCTTTAGCAGCGAGTGCCACAATCCGACTCAGAAACCAAAAGCACATATACTTTACAAGAAAAAAGCAGGTCAGTCGATTCATTCAGAGAAAATTCATCACTATTAAACATGAGCCAGATGCAAAGTGCTGGTTCAGAAATACTATAAACTCTTGATTACTTGAGGGGTGTATCAGTCTGATCTATCCTGTTAACTGCTGGCCACTTTCACAGAGAAAATACTGGTCTGGGAGAAAAACCTACGACCATTCATGTGTTTATGGTCTTACAGTAATTCTTCCTTAACAGAGGGAATTATATTTGGGTAAACCATAGTAAGAAGCAAACTTTCATACACATTTGTTTTCCTAATGCACACAACCCTGTATACTCTGTTTCTGTAGTGAAAATGGCATGCCAGTGCTTGTTCTGAAAGATCAGAAAGATATTGCCCTGGAAGTAACAGTGACAAACAATCCATCTGATGCAAAAAATCCACAAAAAGATGGTGAAGATGCATATGAAGCCAAACTAATTGCAACTTTTCCAGACAGTCTGACGTATTCTGCATTCAGGGAGATGAGGGGTTATCCTGTAAGTATTTTTAAGAGAAAAGATACTCCAACTTTTAAATAGTTTCAGCATATTTTTACTTTTAAATGTATTCTGTTTAATCAGGAAAAACAGCTAACGTGTGGTGCTAACCAAAATGGTTCTCAAGCAGAGTGTGAACTTGGAAATCCTTTCAAAAGAAATTCCAACGTAAGTTGCGCCTATTTTACTCAATTTATAAAATCTGATTCCTGACTGTAGTCGTCCAAAGTTTCTGTGTGTCGTAACTGTAAATTTGATTTGGATCTGTCTTTTTAACTCTAGAACTTGATGGTGTGTTTCTGTAATACTGCATGTTATTCATATATTTTATAAAATGTTTACGTGTTTCATGGATGTTCTTTCTTGTCTAGGTAACCTTTTATCTGATCTTGAGTACCACTAAAGTTAATGTTGATACAACAGACTTGGACATTAATCTCAAGTTGGAAACGTAAGTTTTCTTTGTGAGCGCGCTATGTTTTTATATACAGTTGTAAACATTTTGAATTAATTTGTTCGATTCACAAAAGCAATTTAATAGTAAAATGAAAACTGCTACATTTGTAAAAAAGCATTGTTTCCTTTTCATTGTAGAACAAGCACTCAAGTTAATTCGACTCCAATTACAGCTAGTGCTAAAGTGGTTCTTGAATTGCTTTTATCACTCACGGGGTAAGTGTTGATAGCCTAACAAATGGGGGGGGCTGGGGACAACAGTTTTGCTGCAGACTTTATTAAAATCTGATTATTCTCCTTCCCTACCCCCACCTGAACAGAGTTGCTAAGCCTTCTCAGGTATATTTTGGAGGTAGCATCGTTGGTGAGAGTGCTATGAAATCTGAAGATCATATTGGAAACCTCATAGAGTATGAATTCAGAGTGAGTAATTTAGATCAATGCCAACAGCTGCTTTTAATCAAATGAACGGCTTCTCTCTTTATGCATATGAATACTTGGAAAAGTTGCTGGACTTAAAATCGGCTTTTCTTGTCCCAAAATCCCAACTTCCTGATCAGAACATGCAGTCTGACTGCAGACTAGAGCTTCTTTAGGCCTTGATGTTTTACGATCATATTTTGAGGAAGTGGCCTGAGGCTGGCTGTACATGTGTTTTTCAGAGCAGTTCATGCACATCCAGTTGTACAGCATAAAACCCCGTGCAGGCAGGGAACACTTAAACCCAGAACCCTGACCGTGGCATGCCCAGGTGTTAGCTGGTGCACGCAGACAGCAAGTACGTGTACTTACTGCATGCAGGATCGAGCAGGCGCAAGACAACGCTGCGGGAGCCACTTTGAATGTGTGGGTCACTCTTTTGGTCTTCTGCCTAATTAATAAATCAAGGAGAAGGCTAAGAGAGACGATTTTGGTTTGTAAAATCTCGGTTTATCAGCAAGAGCGTTGCTTTTTCTACATCATTAATGCAAGCCCCACTGTCTTTGTACATAGTAGTTTGTCAGGGTTAAAGTCCATCTCTGTCAATCCTTTAATGCCTTCTGTACCTGCATGCATTAAAGTAGAAGCAGTTAGAGTATCTGTTTTAGAACTTGCTATCATGAACAGTAATGCTAAGAAAGCAAAAAATAGGTTGGGAAACAACTTTGAGACTTACAAAAGCAAGAGCTGGTTATCTTTCTGTGTCAGAGTTCCTCATAAACTTGCCATTTGCTTCAGTTATGTAACTGAATGATTTGTTAACTCTAAACTGGAGTGGTTGTTGTTTCACATGAAGGTAGATTTCTAAAAATCAACAGCTTAAAGTTCTTGTTAAGCAATTTTAATCCTTGTATGTTTAAACTCTGTATTTACTTGCTATCCAAGTGTGCTAGTTTCAGTATATGCTTTGTCTTTATACTGTTTCGAGTCTTTCACCTGCTTTTAAATTTACTGTTAGCTGCATG
This sequence comes from Pygoscelis adeliae, assembly GCF_000699105.1. Lineage (NCBI taxonomy): Eukaryota > Metazoa > Chordata > Aves > Sphenisciformes > Spheniscidae > Pygoscelis > Pygoscelis adeliae. The sequence continues at coordinate 10,325,028 of NW_008824035.1, read as the reverse complement.
CTTAAGACTTGCCCAAGTCAGTCGTACTTTCAATCGAGAAGAAAAATCCCTTTAAAAAGTATTCCACAGTTTAAAGAATGTTTGTTTTAACAGGTAACTAACTTGGGCAGACCACTGAAAACATTTGGTACCGCTTCCCTGGACATCCAATGGCCGAAAGAAATTAGTAATGGCAAATGGCTGCTTTATTTGATGAAAATAGATTCCAAAGGCTTGGAAAAAGTCTCTTGTCAACCTGAGAATGAAATCAACAGTTTGCATGTTGCGGTATGTTAATGTCTTCTGTTCATGAAGTAGTACAACGTGAAAGCACTGCAGCATGTGATAGTAGGGCGTAAGACCTTGCCTCCAGAAGGAATTTTTTTTTTTTTGTCTTAAGCAGCTCACAAGCACAATACATGAACGGTGTATCAAGGGTTAAGCTTATTAGGAGACTTTGTAACAGCTGATGAGGATAACATGCTAAAGGATAGAGGCTATGTCCTGGTGACTGTTTTTGCAATGGGCACTGTTGTCATATGCTCTTACAGGATGAAACTGCGGTTTGCTTTAACACATTTCATCAGCATTATTGGTATCTGATTGAGTTCTTGCACAGAAAACAATAAACAACAGTAAACATCTCCCCAGCCTGGGGAATTCCATGTAATTTTTTACGAGAAAGGGCTTGCACTTAAATTTACTTATTTATGACAAATATGATAAAAAGAATTTCTCAAGCAAGAGTTTCATAGCCCTTTGTTGTGCCTATCTAGCAAGATTTTTTTCCTAAACCCTGAGTCTTCATCTTCGTAATTTTTTTTCATAGAATCTTAAGATCGTTTGAGAGGAGCTTTAATTTTCACCATTAAAACTGCACGCACATAAACCCATTCTTGTCAGATCACTACATTAGTTAATAAAACTTTCAGTGAGTGTAATTAGTACACAGTTAAAAAAAATGCACCTACTGACCTTAGCACAATCTTACTCTTTTCGTGTAGTAACATTAGTACCTTTGACATAGAACAAAAATAGAAATAGCATTGAAGGCTTTATAAATCTAAAACCCCCTTGACCTATTAAAGAAAATAGTCATCTCAAATTCTAGTAATTGTCCTGACTCTACTATTAGCAATAAATATAGATAAGTAGGGATATATAATGATGTCAGTCATGTGCTGATCTTAGAACAAGAAAACGCTCACTGAACTCGTTTCACTGCTTTGTATGGGGTCAGAATTAAGAGATACTTAGGATAAGCTACTAAAACTCTTTTTACCTTTTTTTTTAAGGAATCCCATAGCTCAAGAAGGAAACGTGAGGTTGCAGAGAAGCAGATTACAGACAGCAAGACGTTTTCTTTATTCTCAGAAAGAAAATACAAGACCTTGGTAAGCACATTGCACCAACTATAGTCTTGTCAGATACCTCCCCCTGCACTCGTAAGTGGGCTTTTCTGAGTTTGGCAGAGTGAAAGAAGGTATCTCATTGCTTTGTTTTTATCTTAAATCCAAGTATCGATGCTTTTAAAATTTGACCATTTAGATTATCTACTGATGAGAGAGAAATAGGAAAGAATTTCTGCATAGTTATCTATGTTAAAATAAACAGGTAATAACATCTTCATTTTATTTTCCTGTTGCTGTCAGTACAAACAGATGTTGGTTCTTTCCCATTAATATGATGCAAATAATCCAATTTTTAATTGGGGTGGGCGGGAGAGGGTTAAACAATTTGTGAGGATGTGTTTTTATTTACATGTAGAAATTTGTAATTGCAGGACTGCAATGTGAATGCACGCTGTGTGGACATAAAATGTCCCCTGAAGGGTTTAGACAGCAAGGCATCTATTGTGCTGCGTTCCAGGCTGTGGAACAGTACTTTCTTAGAAGTAAGTCCTCTTACCTGCCATTTTTGGAAGGTCGGAGTTCTTTCCTGTTCTGTGTCTACTGTCCATATTTTATTTTGGAACAGGAATACTCCAAAATGAACTACCTGGACATTCTTGTTAGGGCTTCAATCAGTGTTCCTGCTGCAGCTAAGAATGTTAAACTCACAAACGAAGTTGCTCAGGTAGGTTCAACATTTAATGCTAACCATATGTTATGGTTGTGATGTTTCCAGCTTACCTCAAAGACTGGGGAAAAAAAAAAACCCAAACCCCACCACATTTTAAAACAAAAGTAGCTAAAAGTTTAGATTTTTAACTGAGTTTATTGATAACTGAATTATTGATCGTTTTTACCTTTTAATCAGTTTGGAAAAATTCACTACCATATTGAAATGATACCAGCAGGCACTTTTTCTTCAAACTGGGGTGGTAGATGAGAGAGAGAGAGAGAGAGAGAAGACATCTTGTTAGAAAAGGGATAAGACTGTATAAATTGTGGCTTTATATTAAACATGAATGCTTTTGAAATGCTCTTTCCATCTTCACGTATTTTCTGTCCTTTAGGTGCGTGTGACTGTCTTTCCTGCAAAACCAGTAGCACTTTATACAGGAGTACCTTGGTGGATCATCTCGGTGGCTATTTTTGCTGGAATACTGATGCTTGCACTGTTGGTATTCTTACTATGGAAGGTGAGTTTTTATTCATGTGGGTTTTTTTTTACATTTCCTGGTCTACAGCTGACAAGACAGCAAAAGATTAAGTATTTTGGTTTGTATTTGGGACTCAAAATAGAGCAAAACTGCCCAAACCATACATTACCTTTATCAGTTTCTCAGTTTTGCAACATTTGGAATGAAAATGGTTACACGGGAGGACTTGTTATGAAATTTTTCTGTTTCCACATCCTCAAAAGGAAGTATTTTGAGCTCTGGGCAAAACTTGAGACAAATGTTCAGAGACCATAGTTACTTTGATATGGATGGACACAGCTAATTGGGGCTTCTTCAGTTAGGTATAAAACTTCATGTGAACTATCTACAAATGTTTTAGCAGGTCTTTGTTCTCATAACGTTAGGAATGCTATTAAACTGATAGTAGAGGAAAATAACCAAAAGGTACAGAAATAATCCATAGCCAAGTGTGTTGGTGAATTTCTGTAATATTGGCTTTTATCTTAGAAACCCTAAAGGAGTAAATAAGTGTGTGTAACAAAAGGCTAACAATTTGCAAAAGAAAAAAATCAAGTACCTATTTTTCTAACTACCTTTGGTGGCATTTTTACAACTAATTGTGGTTCCAGGTATAACAGGGCAGTCCTTTTATTCTTAGTTTTTACAGGCATAGGCAGTTAGTATTTACTGTTCTGGGATAGCAGAAGGTTGTAAGAAAGAAGAGGTGAAGAAGAATGTCCTGTCTGTCACTTACTTTTTTTCTGGAGAAACTGCAGCAATTAGCTTTGCTAAGGAGCTACTATTTGCTGCAGGTTACTTCTCACAGGATAGTTCTGACTTCCCTATTTTCTAATAAATGCCCAGTCCCTGCTGCAAATCTTCCTGATGAATTACTACTTCAGGTGGGCTGTTAGGTTATAACTACTAGTGTTTTACTGCACGTGAAAATACACACATTTTCACACGTGCATGCACAGTGTAAAATGCTTCTTTTGCTGACGAACACTGTGCCATCTTACAAAGGACAAACATGGTACTTCAAAGCCAGTTATGTGATTGATTTAAGACAAATACTTGAGTTGTACAGGTCAAAGCATTTTTGTTCTACCCTATGTTTTGGTCTATCCTGTGCACTCGTCCACAAACAGGTTTCTGTATAGATTTCTTTCCACTCTTCACAGCCAGCTTTAGTTGCTATGGACATACTTTATAGTAGCTTTTCTTGAAAAAAACAAACCCAACAGATGCATTACAAATTTATCAAAATGCCTCTAAAATTAATATTCTTTACCTCAGGTTATTCTATTATTTTACAGATCGAGTTAGTCCAAGAAGTTATCAGATTAGAAACAGCTGGGTTCTTGTAGTTTTTGTTGTTTTGTGGGGGTTTTTTTTGTTTTGTTTTGTTTTGTTTGCCTGTGAAGGGATAATGGGAAGATTGTCACAGAGTTAATTTAAGTCAGTTTTAATAGGTTTGACTGCTTCCAGTCCACAAAAATTGACTAAATACCTTGCTTCCTTGTAGTGTGGTTTCTTCAAGAGAAATAAGAAAGATCATTACGATGCCACATATCACAAGGCTGAGATCCATGCTCAGCCATCTGATAAAGAGAGGCTTACTTCTGATGCATAGTATTGATCTACTTCTGTAATTGGTAATTGATATTTTTTAATTTTTAGCTGTGGCACATGCTATGGTTGCGGTGGCTAATTATGAAGCTTTTACTGCATATGTTCTATTAACTTTTGGATTTCAAACTACTGTACTTGCTTGCTCATTCCGTCGATAGATTTTCAGCTTTTGGTGCACGTGAACACAGGTGTTTACCTTGGTCTGAAAAGCTTCTTGTTGATTTCTTTAGAAAACCTGTTGATCTATTGCAATGGTTTTTAGTCTTTTTTCTTTTAACTTGTTTTAACAGTACAAGTAAGTTTTTAAGCTTGAGAGATGGTAATCAACACTGCAGAGTTAAGATGTAAAGCTAAGCCTATGTGGACAATAAACTTGCTTTTTACTAACCTTTAGTGCATGCTAAAAGATACATGTTGCTTACAAGGAAAGGAGTTTTCATAATGAGAATTTAATTGCTGTGGAAACACCTGTTTTCCTTCAGTTCTAAGGTATACTTTCCTAGGAACACGCTTTCCTCTGCTGAAGCTACTAGATGCATGATGATTTATGTTTCTAGCAACCTTTATTCAACTTAAGATTACATGCATGTACGTTATATTAATCAGTGATGCTTGGGATGAAGGGGTGGGGAGGAATTCTTAACTTAAAATATGTCAAAACAGTGTTCAATGAGATGGCTAAAGATTTGGTCTATGCCTCAATGTAATTTTTTTTTAAATTCAGTTCCATGTAAGTTCTAGTATTATTAAAAAAAAAACCACAACCAAACAAAAACCCCACCACCTCAAATACTATGAACAAAACCTTGCCACTTTAACCTTCTTTTTTTTTCTAGCAGTACCTAATGACAGCTGGATGGCACAATGTCTCTTAATCTTAATCTTGACATCAGTGACCCATAAGCATATAAAGTTGAGTGTCTACCAATCATTATCTCTGTAACACTGTGGCCTTAACTCCATTTTGTTTTGAAAATTAATTTCAGTCCATTCCTCGATATCTAAAATCAGTTTTTACAGTGGCTTTGAATAAAAAATTGCAGGGCATTAATAAGCTATACTAGATTTCATCTAGGGAGACTTGTGTCGTGGCACATTACAAAACTTTCAAGCTACGTCTGTTTTTTATCCTATGGCAAACTAAGCAAGACTCATGTTCTGATACTGCATATGTCTAGTTAGTTCAGGTGACTATAGTTGAGATGGTGTTTTGAAAAACAAGGCCCTAGTGTAACTTTTCTTGAAGGCCCTGGAAATCTTTCTGTAGGTTTTTAAAGGTAATCATGTCACCATACAGGAAGATACTGAAGTACGTACCTACCTTTGATTCAGGAGAAGCAAGCTTTCCTGAACTGTAACTACTTCTTTGTGTAGCATTACATTCTCTCATTATATGAATGAATAGCTTTATAAGAAGACTTAAAAGACTTGTAAAACAAATTCAGAAAGTTAGTGGAGGGAATATTTTTAAGGTGTTAGATTACCGGATTGTCAGACTGTGCCATTTGTCTTCAACTGCTGCTGGAACAACTAATGTAGACCTGCTGGCTCATGTTTTTACAGCTACATACGCTACATTTTTGGCCCATGTATTTTTGTTTTCAGTTTTCTCACCTGTGTATCTGTGCGAAGGAAGACTTACTGCCTCTATAATTGTAGTACTTTGGAACCTAAACCGTTCTTTTCCTTCTCTGCCCCAGTGCGGGTTCTTCCAGCGTTCTAGGTACGAAGACAGCGTCCCCCGATATCATGCTGTAAGAATTCGAAAAGAAGAGCGGCAGATCGAAGATGGGAAATGCAAAGATCTTGAGACAAAACAGTGGTTCACAAAATGGAATGAAAATGAAAGTTATTCTTAGGGAAAAATTATTTTCATCCACAAAGTTCAGATAGAGGTTAAGGTTTTCATTAATGGAATACTGATGGAGTTAGACCTATGAACATTCACCATTTGATTGTAGATATTACTACTTATATTGAAGCTTTTGTTTGCACAGTTAAAATTGCTTCAACAGACTTTATTTGCATTATTTAATTTCCAGACTGCCTCTTTCACCCTTCAAATCTAACTCACGCTTTAGAAGATACTGTGTTGATTTGGGGTCTTTTCCGCAAAATATGCAAAACCACTACAGCAGACCTTTTCCTGTGATCCTAACCTTCCTAGGTATGTAAGGAACGCATGGTCAAGACAGGTTCTCCATCCTTCCCTCAATGCATAGTCTATTATAAACACACAGTGGCCTTTGCAGTGACCTGCAAATCTACTTTAGTCATAAAACTTTGCCTGCTGCAGTAGTTAGGGCGTAACAAAAAGCATCATCTTAAATTACATGTGCAATAGGTCACATTGCGATTTTTTAAAAGATCAGACTGTGTGATTCTTGCTCACATCAAATATACACAGGTTTTTTTTTTAAAGAGAAGCTTGAATATTAGATGTACTTTTTGTATATATATTTTTCAGTCATTTTTGTATTTATTTTTGTTATAAATCATTGTCTTTGACTAACTGTTAGGCCAAAGACATAACTGAACTTTCAAATCCACTGTGTTTTTGAACTTCAGATTATGAGACCTGAGGCTTTCACTGCATTTTAATAAGTCACTGAAGGTGCCAATGCTTTCTAAAAATGTAAATATTTATTCCAGTGATGTGTATGGGGGCTTGTTTTGCCTGATACTTGTAACTTCATGTAATAGGAATTATCAGGTCTTGTAACACGATTTGTATATTACTTCAGACTATTTAACGATTTGGATACCAAGCAGAAGTAGGGTTCTTAGATACGGTTTTATACTTACTAAAAGAAAGTGAGAGGTTCTCTGGAAAAAGCTTTCCAGCTTCATAAGGACTTCCTATTTGGCAAAAGGCATTGACTACTGCAACTGTTATATAGCACTTGGAAGGAGGCTATAAATGCCTAACTTATAACTATGGGGATCTGAGCTGATCCACATTGAGACTACTGAATCATCTTGAATACCTGAATGTTGATAAAAGTAGAATCACACTGTTGTGTTTATCAGTCATCTAGTTATTGTAACATAACTGATACGAAGAGTTTACTTTTTTACCCATGTTCTAAAGTGTTGGTACTATTTAAGAATAAATATTTAATTCACAATTGTTTATTCCGTATAAAACAAAATTCTGCTCAAAAAGTATGCATGTTAATTGCTAGTAATTTGAACTATGCAAAAACCTCTTGGTGCTTTTTTCCCCTCATAGGGTAAAAACCTGCTAGGAGGGCAGTTGTCAAGTGTCCTATTTTTACTACTAACTTGGAACATACCTTCTTGGAAGGTGTGGTCACCTAAAAAGTTACCATTATGGAAGAGTGCATTAATTTAATAGACTCTTCTTCCTCCCACTAGATAATCTCAGTATGTTGTGACCCTGATTGTATGAACGCTTACACATGTATTTAGCTGTTACCCAGTTTTTGAGCTTTTAAAATTCTAGCTTATTTTCTGAAAGGCTCAGCAGCATCAGAAGCCAGGCTAATCAGGGGCTGAGAAGCTTGACAAATAGCCTTGGCTTTAAAAGCAGATTGTGGCCCTCGCCTAAGAACATGAATGTCTTAGCAGTGTTAAACTGAAAGTTCTTGAAAAATAAGTCATGTCACTGGTATACTTTAATCTCAAACTTTTTTTATACCAGCTAGCAATGCTACATCATTCCATGATATGAAATTACCTGTGGATATTTGTATAGGAGTGTGAAATAAATTTTTTTTTTAATTAAACATTGTTTTGGTAATAGTGATTTCTTATCATAATTAACTGAGGTAGCCATAGGTAAGTTCACTAGAAGAGTATGCTGAAAGTTGCAAGCTTTAACAAATTGTCTCATTCTCAATACTGCCATGTCGCAGTGCCCGCCCCCATGCAAAGGGGCAGATAACGCACCTGCAGGTGATAACACACAATCTCACACTCACAGGCTGTCTGCAGCTTGCTGCAGTTTCCAGCATTGGTGGAGTCAGGCACGGAGTCTGGCAGAGCAGGCTCTGGCAAAGCACGAAGTGTCAGCTCCTGTGGGGCAGAGCTACCCTCTCCCTCCACACTTCGCTCATGCTGCCCAGGAAAACCTTCAATGCAAGCAGTCTTCTAAAAGCTCCCCTGCCAGAAGGTGTTTCTGTAACTAGCGGAGATGGATGTATCCCCCAAAACTAGTCAAGGATTTCACATACCTCCCTGTATTTAGCAGTGGAAGTTTGATACTGACAGTCAATCACATGATTGCAGGGTACAGCTTCAACTCCACAAAAAAAAACCCAGAAAAGCCAAAAAGATGCAGGAAGAAAACACAACAGAGAAAACCTGTGGTTTATCTCTGTTTTTAAGATGTTAACCCTCACAGGATGCTTTGCTCACCTTTGCTGAAAGACCTTTTGATGCAACAGAGCCTGAAGATAAAGGTTAGCTGGATACATGCTAGACCAGTGTTTGTTGTTGCAGCCAAGAAACTTTTAGGATTAGAACCAGAAGGTGCTGCTCGGTCCTTCAGAGCACAAAGATGAATACTCAACCTGCTTTTATTAAACAATTCTCATTTACATAACTCCACCCACAAACATTTGTCCACAAGACAAAATACGGACTGGGAGAACAGTTAAGTAGCTGATCATAGGAAATACAGTACAAATACAGTATATTAGGTTTTATATATGCTCATATATACTATACACATATAGTACTAGATGTAGTATATACTACATACGCAGTAGTACAGTACTATACATAATAGTGTATGTGTATAGTATATATGTATATACATGCGTATATAAAGCCTAGTGTACTGTGTTTGTTATATATAGTGTGTGTGTGTGTAGTATGTGTGTATATATATGTAATACACACACAATATAGCCTAAGATACATAAATAGAATGCGAGTAAACTGCAATACCTTCCCATATGTTTAACTGTCACAGCACAGGAGACATATCTTATGAGAGAAGCTTTCAATACAAGGGACCATCACAGCATAGGTTCAATAACCACCTATGCAGAAGTTATATGTGGAAGAAGATGATGGAACAGGGTGCTTGGGCGCAAATGTCAGGAATCGGCTCATGAGGTGAAAGGAAGCTTTTGAAAGCAGCCCTAAAACTCCAATCCACATTCGGAGCACCCACGTTACAATGCTAACCATCACTGCAGCAGCATGTCTTAACTAAAATAAACAGACTACACAGAACCAGAAAGCTGCTTATGTACAAGCAACTGAAATAACCTCTCCCCACACAGAGTGGTGAGAATGTCAGCAGTTGCTTTGCAAAACCCAGGAGAACAAACTGTGATGAAACAGGTAACTGTAGCCAGTGCTCTGAGCCAGAAGAGAGGCACGGACCTGCTTTGGCCAGCTTGCCAGACAACACACCCATGTGTGACAAGAAGAATGTGAGCTATTTCCCTACGGTGGCTGTGTAAGCAGTTGCTTCAGTTTTTATCCCAGTCCTCAGACATCTTTAAATGTCCATTTGTCTTCCCAGGCCGTGGATTAATAATTACTACTACACACCTTTTATAACCTCATAAGCCTTGCTGGAGTCCTAACCACAATCCTCCTGAGAAAAAAAACACAGCAACTCCTTACCCTGAGGGATCACCACGGACATTGGCCTTAATCCCCAGCCAGGGTGTGATCTTGTCACTGTACAGGGGTGGGGGACCTGCAGTTTGCATTTTCCATACTCAAAGACGGACACCTTCCTTTCCTCCTTAATTTTCTAGCTCTGAAAAATGGTTGTTTGCAAGCAACACCTTTTCAGGGCCATACCTGCCTCAAAGATCCTAGAAGACACAGGCAGAGCACTGAGTTTTTAACAAGCAGAGGGTGTCCTTGCTGCTGCTTACCTGTCACAAAATAACATATACCCCCCCGTCGCCATTGATTGATATACAGTGCTAACTATTTATTTCCTTTTATCTCTCAATCTCAGTGTCTTCAGGGGATAGGGGAGGAAGGGACAGAAAAGTCAAATACTTTTGCCAGAAGCATATGAAATAATGCAACTGCTAAGCTGATTAAAAGAAGTGTTTGTGGGATATTGCTTGGTTTCTTGAAGTGGACGGGACCAACAGTTGACGTCATAGGGCTGAGAAGCATATCACTGCCAGCCAGTTTACGAGACAGCCTGATTAGCAAGGAGGAACAACATACAAATAGCTATCCTGGACTAGACCACAGATCGACCTACATCAGCATCTCGCCTCTGACAACGGCCAATAGTTAAGCACCATGATGGCGATACTTTGCTGTTCCTGTTCCCGTTCTGTTCCCACAAAAAGGTAGTGCTCAACTTCAGTAGCTATGATGTAGTATATTTTTCCTATGGAAGAAAAAGCCGTCCATGATAATAATAATAAAATTTCTCCGACTGCCTTCTGATCTTGAGTCACAAAGTTGTATGTGGCAAAAAATTTACAAACTCAAAAGTTTAATTATACAGTTGACAAAAATAAACAAACCCATCTGTATGTTCTTCTTGAATCTACTACAATTTGGTAACTCATACAGAAGCCACTCCATATTTTTCATCAACTTTGTTGCCATTTTTGTATCTTTTTATTTCTACTCCTCCAAAAAGAGAGACCAAAGCCACATCAAACCAATGTAACACTAAGAATTTTCTAGCATAGCAAAAGCAGCTGAACTTACTGACAAAACCCTAAGAACAACAACAAGCCTTTGTGCAGAGTAAGTACACAAGCTGAAAAGAGGCATGGATAGATAGATGGACCAGATGACTCTGCAGGCATCATAGCAAAGCATATAAACCATTGAAAGAAAGAGATATTCTATGGATATCCGTACCAGGCAACTTAAGTTTTTTTTCTTAATCTATGATGCACCTATTTTGGAGGAAAGGGAAGAAAAGAAAAAAAAGCACCAGTACATGCAGCAACCAAGAATGGTGACTTCCAGTAAGGGCTTACTTTTAGTATCACCTTAACAAACCAAGAAGTCTTTCTATGGAACACCTTGCAAGAATGCTGTGCTTCCAATTATCTTATTAAACCTTAAATTGAAAAAACCTTAAAT